>NC_052155.1:168694034-168994034 GCF_902713615.1 Scyliorhinus canicula | reverse complement strand
GTGAGACTGCTCCAGTGGGTTGGAGTGGGGGATGGTGTGCTGGGGAGTGGGGAGATGAGGTCGGGGAAACAATGGGAGTGGGACAAGTGGGTGCCGGAGTAATGAGTCACCGGGCTAACAGATTGGCTAGTCAAGGGAGTCAGGTTGGGGGGGGGGGGGGGGGGGGGGGGGGGAAGAGAAGAGAGAGAGAGAGAGAGAGAGAAAGAGAGAGGAGAGAGAAAGAGAGAGAGAGAGAGAGAGAGGAGAGAGAGAGAGAGAGAGAGAGAGAGAGAGAGAGAGAGAGAGAGAGAGAGAGAGAGAGAGAGAGAGAATACAGCCAATGGAGTAACGCCCATGGGGTTACCGGTGAATGTTGCCCGGGATGGTATGGGAGTAGTTATTCTGCTGACGTTGGGGGGGGGGGATCTGAAGTAGGCAATGTGAAGGAGGTCGGGGGTGGAGGCGGCCAAGAATGGCGCTGCGCACGGGCCAGGGGCAGGCCCGAGAAAGGTTATGGCTGACTGGCGTGGAGGGGGGTTGTGCCCCCCAAACAGGCTGATCACCTGAAATATCAGGGAACTAAATGGGCCAGTTAAAAGGGCACGTGTGTTCGTGCATTTGTGGGCTCTGAAGGCGGACGTAATTATGTTGCAGGAGACACATCTGAAAGTGTCTGACCAGACTAAGCTAAGGAAGGGCTGGATTAGCCAGGTCTTCCACTCGGACTTGGATTCTAAGTCCAGGGGGTAGCAATTAGGATCAATAAGCGGGTTCAATTTGAGGTGGAAGGCGTAGTCGCAGACAGCGGGGGCAGATTCCTTATGGTAAGGGGCAAACTGGAGGGGAGAAGAGTGGTGCTGGTGAACATATATGCTCCGAACTGGGACGACGTGGACTTTATCAAAAGAGTGCTGGGGAATATCCCGGACCTAGACTCACGTAGGTTGATAATGGGGGGGTTCTTTATCTTGAGCAGGGACTGTGTAGGGGAGGTAAAGAATATGGAATACGGACCTACTCAGGGAGAGACGGAAATTACAGGCAGAACTGGGGGTGCTATCCACGAGTAGGGCCGTGGAACAACTTAGGAAGGCGAGGGGAGTGGTGTATGAGCATGGGGAGAAGGCCAGCCGATTGCTAGCACAGCAACTCAGGAGGAGGGAGGCAGCCAGGGAAATAGGTAGAGTGATTGATGGGGAGGGGAGCAGAGTGGAGGACCCGGCAGGACTGAATAAGGTATTCCAGGACTTCTATAGTAAGCTGTATACTTCAGAACCCCCGAAGAGCCGGAGGAGATTAAAAGGTTCCAGGATGGGCTAACATTCCCAAAAGTAGGCGGGGGACTAGTGGACGGGCTGGGGGCCCCGATTAGAGTGGAGGAGGTATTGGGGGGCATAAAGGCCATGCAGTCGGGGAAAGCCCCAGGGCCGGATGGATACCCAATAGAGTTTTATAAGAAGTTCTCGGAGATAGTGGGGCCGGTCTTGACGAGGGTTTTGAATGAGGCAAGGGACAGAGGGACCCTGCCGCCGACGATGTCACAAGCCACCCATCTCGCTGATATTGAAGCGGGACAAGGACCCGGAATCCTGCGGGTCATACAGGCCAATCTCCCTGATCAATGTGGATGCCAAGCTCCTGGCAAAGGTCCTGGCGATTAGAATTGAGGACTGCGTACCGGAGCTGATTGGGGACGATCAGACAGGGTTTGTGAAAGGCAGGCAGCTGACAGCTAACTTGAGAAGACTGCTTAATACGATCATGATGCCCCTGATGGGCAAGGAGGTGAAGATAGTGGTGGTAATGGACGCTGAGAAGGCATTCGACCGGGTGGAGTGGGGCTATTTGTGGGAGGTGCTTGGACGGTTTGGGTTCGGGGAAGGACTGGTTAATTGGGTCAGACTATTGTACCAGGCCCCAAAAGCTAGCATTAGGACGAACAGGATAATGTCAGATTATTTCAGACCACATCGCAGGACCAGACAGGGATGCCCACTCTCCCCATTGCTGTTCGCGCTGACATAGGGTCTCTCTCTATGCGGACGACCTGCTCCTGTACGTGTTGGACCCACTGGCCGGGGTGGAAAATATACTGGAAACATTGAGGAAGTTCAGCCGGTTTTCAGGGTACAAATTAAATATGGCCAAGAGTAGATGTTTATGGAGCAGGCAAGGGGCCAGGCGAATAGACTGAAGGAGCTGCCATTTAGGCTGGTTGAGGAAAGTTTCTGATACTTGCGGATACAGGTGGCACGAGACTGGGGCAGGTTGCACAAGTTAAATTTGACCAGAGTGGCGGAACAAATGAAGAGGGAGTTTTGGAGATGGGATGCACTCCCGTTGTCACTGGCGGGGAGGGTGCAGACTGTAAAGATGACAATCCTCCCTAGATTCCTGTTCATCTTCCAGTGCCTCCCGATCATTATCTCACGGTCCTTCTTCAAAAAGACTGGCAAAATCATCATGAGTTTTGTCTGGGCGGGAAAAGCCCCGCAGGTGAAGACGGCGATGCTTGAAAGGAGCCGCAGCGAGGGAGGGCTGGCATTGCCGAGTCTGATTAACTATTACTGGGTGGCTAACATAGCCATGATAAGGAAGTGGATGGT
Source organism: Scyliorhinus canicula (assembly GCF_902713615.1). Classification (NCBI taxonomy): domain Eukaryota; kingdom Metazoa; phylum Chordata; class Chondrichthyes; order Carcharhiniformes; family Scyliorhinidae; genus Scyliorhinus; species Scyliorhinus canicula. Next base: position 168,991,449 of record NC_052155.1, on the reverse strand, counting down.
GGGTACGGGGTCTATCTGGGAGCGGGTGGAGGCGGCTTCGTGCGGGGCACCAGTTTGGCAGGCCTGTTCACGGCTCCCCTACCGCTGTAGCCAGCCAGGTACTCCACCAGCCCGGTAGTGGGGGCGGCCCTGCGGATATGGGGCCAGTGGAGGAGGCTCCAATGTGATAATCATCGATTTTCCCCCGGGAACATGGATGGAGGGTTTTGAGCATGGCGGCGGGCGGGGGTGAGGAGGGTGGGCGATATGTTCCTGGAGGGGAGCTTTGTGAGTTTGAGGGGCTTGGAGGAGAAATTTGGGCTGGTAAGGGGAAATGACTTTAGGTACTTACAGATGCGGGACTTTGTCCGTAGACAGGTCCCATCCTTCCCACGCCTCCCGCCAATAGGGATCCAAGACAGAATAGTCTCTAGAGGAGAAGGAGGAGAGGGTAGAGTCTCGGATATTTACAAGGTGCTCATGAAGGGGGAAGAGTCCCAGACGGAGGAACTGAAACTCAAATGGGAGGAGGAGCGTGGCGGGGAGATGGAGGACGGGCTATGGGCAGAAGCCCTGAGTAGGGTAAACTCAACCGCAACATGTGCCAGGCTCGGCCTGATTCAATTTAAGGTCGTTCACCGATCCCACAAGACGGTAGCTCGGATGAGCAAATTCTTTGGGGTAGAGGATAAGTGCACTAGATGCGCGGGAGGACCAGCGAACCACGTTCACATGTTTTGCGCATATCCTAAGCTTAGGGGGCACTAGGAGAGATTTGCGGGGATCATGTCCCGGGTGCTAAAAACAAGGGTGGTGATGAGTCCAGGGGTGGCAATTTTCGGAAGACCTGGGAGTCCAGGGGCAGAAAGAGGCCGATGTTTTGGCCTTTGCTTCCCTAATAGCCCGGCGGCGAATACTGCTGGCATGGAGGGACTCAAAACCCCCGAAGACCGAACTATGGCTTTCGGACATGTCAAGTTTTCCGGGTATGGAAGAAATTAAGTTCGCCTTGAGGGGATCTGTACTGGGGTTCGCCCGAAGGTGGCAACCATTCATCGACTTATTCGCGGGAGAGTGAACGTCAGCGGGGGGGGGGAGGAATTAGAGTACAGTAGGAGGGATAAATAGGCGGGTAGTGTCTATGGGAGAGGAGCGGACTTGTGCAGTATGGTTTGATTGAAGTATTGATTTTACGTTGATGTTTGCACATTTTTGTTTTTTTGTTATCTGTAACTGTTTACAATGCCGAAAAATACCTCAATAAAATTGTTTGTTAAAAAAAAAATAAGCGAAACCTGTTGTGATAACCAGGATCTCCCCCATTGAAACACACCGTTGCAGGTTAGTGAACCCAGGATATGAGTCTGTTGTAATATGCAAACTGTCACAAATTTGGGAAGGGGTTTGCAGTACTCAGTGTTACATGTGTGTGTTTAGCAGCAACAAGAGTAGCAGAACCGCACAGTATGGAGCTCCACAGGAATAGAGTATAAGGGAATTGGATGAACTAAAACTGGACAACTAAGCAAAAGGAACAGCCATAACAGAAGCAGCAACTTCACAGAAGAATCAATTTTAAAGATTTATAAACAGCATTATGTGCAACTCAGAAGTAACAGGAACAGTATTTGAGTATTGTTCTGGTGTAGCTTAAAAGCAAGTTGGGTACCGACTTGTAGGTTTCGTTTTTGGAATAAAATAATAAAAGGCAGTTGTGGGCCATGACCATTTTCTCCACCCAGACTGGTTCAGACTGAACTTTAGAGTTAGGAATGTATAAGACCCAGCCTCTGATGATTCATTTTTTAAATGTATTTGCAGCAGGTGCAGTAATCCTGGGGGAGATCCTCTCAGGATCAAAGTCAGTGTCAAACCTTTTAAGTTAAGCATTCAGAGTATCCCCCCAGCACTTTGACTGCCCTGAGAACACAGCCCAGACTCGAGCTCTCAAGAGAATATTTGCTTTCGTGAGTGAGTGTCTGGCATTTTGGCTACACGACCAGCCCAATTCAGTTATGACCGTCTCAATATGGAAAGGATACTCGGAATGTTTGCTCGGGTGATCGCCTCAATGTCAGGTATTTTGTCCAACCATCCAATCTTCAGAAGCTGCCAAAGGCAGTGAAAGTGGTTGAACTTTATGGCAAGTTGCTGGTACAGTCCACATCAGACATGCGTAAAGCAGAATGGGCAGGATTATTGCTCTGTAGACTTCCAGTTTGTTAGGCAGACTTGCTCATCCTCCTAAAACCAATGTTCAAAGCCTGCTCTTGATTTGGCAATTTTTGCATGTGCCCCGCCATTAACATGCATAGTTTGAATGTTATACTAATTATGGAGTGTGCCAAGGCCTGATGGCTGAATTCCTACCAATCGTCAATTCTATTATGGACAGGTAGATTTGAGAAGACAAGGCCTAATGACTATTCCCTCACATTGCTTCCATCTTCGACTGATATTGGCATATTACCTTCAGCATTCCCTCAATGTTTTTCTGCCAACCCAACCATTCTTTTTTAGCATATCCTCTTCTTATTTACCTTACATTTTTCCCATTTGAACTCAATATGGAGGTCACTGATGCCAGCTTTAAAAGCTTGCTACCCTAGTTTTCGGACATGCACCTAGGTACAGTTTTGGTTCTAATGCCACATTCTGCCCAACTTGGACCTTGATTACAAGGGTTGTAAAATGGGAATGTTGGCATTTTCCTGGATTAGTGCTCACACAAGTCAAAAACAATCTCCTGCACTCGCTCAATGTCTTGATTTATTAACGCCTACACGATGCCATTTTCAAAAAGAATGACCTCTTAATGAATGAAGCTGGATTAAATTTAATGAAATGCATTCCCTATGAATTGGAGTTTTTTCTGCTTGTGCAGCCCTGTCAACTTCCAATTCAAATAAGCTTCACATGTGCATGATGTTATAAGGGATTCCACTGATAGAATCGTTACAGTATACAAAAAACATGTGGCGCAAGATAAAAATGGTATAAGCCTTCACTTACAATTTGATAGTTGGATAACCTCGGACTCCAAACTCAGAGGCAATACCTGTGGGGGGGAAAAAAATCAAAAGGTTAGAAACCACCAAAACTGCAACTCTAGTTTACAAATAGCTTCTTTAAATGCTTGCACATTATTTTAATCAGCTAGTTTGAAAAGTATCATTCACTTACACTTTTTCAAAACTAATATAGTTGGATTTGGATTTGACATGTGTGTCAAGGTACAGTGAAAAGTATTGTTCTACGTACAGTCCAGACAAATCGTTCCATAGATGAAAAACATAGGACATACGATGGATACACAAAGTAAATACATAGGCATAGACATCGGGTAAAGTATATGGAGTGTAGTACTACTCAGTAGAGTAGTACTGTTGTATAGTTAACCACTATACAATAGCACTGCGAGTACTTTCACAGCTAGGTTCTGTACGTTTTCCCGATAACTTTAAAACCTTGTAGTTAAAAATAAATCCCTTGTTTAGGAAGGTGGAGGCACAAATTCAATATGGCTGCAATCAATCAGAAACTATAATACTGAGTGCCTAATGAATGAATGTGAATCAAATCTACAGTGGCTGGTGTAAGTATACCAAACTGTTACTAGATGGACAGTTGTTTTTTGACCTGCACAAACATCCATAAAGGATCTTGATCGCTATGCTTTTCAACCAGCCTGTTCTGGATGTCAGCAATTGTGAATCAGTGCCTCCAACACAAAATGTAATATTGCTAATGAAAATGAAGGGAAAGGAACACAGCAGTGAATTAAGTTACGCTCGGTCTACTTTTTTCCCCCCATATAACCATTTTTAGGTCCAAAGAAAACAAATTTCCCCATGCTCCTGGCAGTTTGAAAATTTTCAACAGGTTTGCATTAGTTATTACTGGGTTGACTATTAAGAAAACATTTTATCCACGGAGACAGAGTGAGGGAGTGGCCCTAAGGTGGGTGCTCTTTCGGAGGGTTAGTGCAGACTCAATGGGCCGAATTCCCTCTTTCTGCACTGCAGAGATTACATGGAAATTATGTATGCATTGGCACCATTTCTCTAGCGCAAACTCAAATTCTGAGGTCGAATGAGCAAACCAAACAACGTTGATAGTTTTTTGGAATGTACAATTAAAATACATTTTGACTTGAGATTTGTAACTTACTCAAGAAACAAACAACTGCTAGCATTCAGATTGTAGAGTTTAGCGAACCAATCGAATTTAATTGATTATAAATCCAAATCCACTCAGGGCGGTTTTCATTTTCTGATATATGGTCAATAAAAATAGACATGCTCGAGTTAGAGAGGGCATCATTTCCTGTATCCTGTCCATTTATTAATTAGTTTCCCGTTGTTCATTTTTTTGCTCCCCCCCCCTTCTTTTGGTTTCAACATTTCCCTTTATTGTTGTTCCCTTTCATATGCACTCAAAATGATCATGGGAGGTGGGTGCTGGAACCATGCAATGCCATTTCATCCTTTTAGCGCTCTGATCAAGTTAAAAACATGCCATCACTAACCATAAGAGACATAAATCTGTCAAATTAGTAAAAGTTAGATAATGCAAAAGCAGGGCTTTCATAATTCCTGATAAAAGTACGTAGTTTTAACCCAGTGTAGTTTTACAATTGCCATCACTGAATCATTTTTCTTTGAAGTGACAAACCAACTTCCCCATTTAGCTCAGGAAAACATCCAATGGAACTGCTCGTTTCATCTAATGTGAAACTGCTTTGGTTATTAGGGCACTTTTGCTTTACGTCATTGGTGCAGATACAGTGTGTGTTCATATCACACCTAGCCAATAGAGTTTGGAGCAGTTTTGAGGCTTTTCACAATATTCCAATTTTTTAACTTGAGGATTAAGTCATTAATCCTAATGTACAGCGAAAATAATCATCTGACCAGAGTTTGGAGCATAACCTAACAGATGTTTAAAGTTAGACGTGCCAGAATAAAGTTGGCGTGTGGAATTTTTAGCATATCCATTACGCAAAGATTTGATTTCCACTGAGCTGAAAAGGCGTTGAAAATTACAACCAACTACTGACCAACTTCTAAGCTTATCCTACCAAACTGCACCTAAGGAATGAGAGGGTACAGAGTAGATAAGCCCCAACTTAAATGCACACGTTGACTCATTATACAATTCCCTTGTTAACACACACAGTGAAGCCCATTGACTTAAGCAACAGCAAATTAAATTCCATTGAGAATACTGTCTAGTGCATCTGTGTCCAATCTTAATTGCAGCATTGAACATTTTATGGAACAGTTTTAAAAAAACAACAATTCTCAAAAGACCAACCTGGAATGGAAGCAGAAAATATCTATCTTTTTTTAAAATGGAAGAATTAAATTGCAGTCAACCGCAAAGTGTTAAAGCAGACAATTAGTTTAAATTTGTACATTTAGAATTTGCCATCATTAGGGTCTATTCCCCATGATTCAACGCTGCTTAATTCAAATTATCTGATTTTCAAAGCACTAATTTCCTACTTTGTTGGGCTATTTGCATCGTTTGCTTCAAGTTATTGGTTGATTCAAATTTAGTTTTTTTAAAAAAAATAATCAGTAGCCAGTATAGTCTAGGTCACCAGAAACAGAAATGAATTAAAGTGAGAAGGCTCATGACAAGGGAAAGGAATGGAACTCAAGGTTTGCACCTCTTAAAAGACAATCCAGCATTTTGTCTCGATTGGTTACAGAGCAGTATTAACAGAACTGAAGGAAATTTCCGTAGCGGTGGCTTAATTCTCTCTTTCTTGAACTAGAGCTCAAGTGCACAGGCTGCAAACGAAGTACTCATAGTTCCAAAGTATGAAAGTGCAGACCGAGGAGCTGCAGCAATATTAACAGTTTTGGGATCAGTTCTGCGGTGAAATCGCTGGACTCGCTGCTGAATTGGCTAAAAGATATAATTTGGATAAAGAGAGTTTGCAACACTTAGGCACAAAATGACATTAAAAAAAATCTCTCTACCTCACATGGATACAGATTAAGAAAAAACAACAACAGATGTACAGGAAATTAGAGCCAATATCTTACTAAGTAAATAACCGCACTTAACGTCCAGATGATTCACTTGTTAAACTAGTGGCTAATTTTTACAAAGTGATTAGCAGTTTCCAAAAAATTCTGCAATTCTCCGAAATAGAACTTGAATTATTCATTCATTCTGTTTATAAACCACACCCCTCTTCCAATTCTATCAGTGCGGAATTGATGCAAGCTTCCATTCAAGAATGGTCACAGATGACTCCAATTGTGCACACTGAACATTTATAGCATGGTTTGCCTAGTCATATTATTTCGGTGACTTGACTTGGGATTGTAATTTTCAAAATGTAAATATTTCCATAGACTAATTGAGCTTCTGTCATTCGACATATTGCTGAAGCACAAGTCACGCAATGCAATCTACAGAATGGAATAGTGCATGGACTGTGAATATGGGAAACGGTTAACAGAATGAAAAAATACATTCAACCCTCTATCATTTGAGCAAAGCAAGTGTGATTTGAACAATCATGGGCTCTCTTTGGCTATTTAATTGCTTGGGGGGCGGAAGGAGCAAATGACAACTTTCCAAAAATTCCAAATTCTCTCTTAGCTTCTTTGTAGAAGTTGGTCAAAAAATTCAGATTTTTAAACCGTGACACAATTGGCGTTCGCATTAAAATGTTGTGGTATACAAGAAACAATTCTCTCTCATTAAAAGAAAGCTCCACAGAGAGTTGGATGTTTTCAATTCATTCCACACAATATTAAAATAGTACAATTAGCAGGTGTCACAACAGCACCCCCACAGATTACATTTCTAGGATTCAAACAAGAGAATTAATTTACACGCGAGTATATAATTTGCTGTATCTGCTTTTTAACTCAATATCTGCCAAGTTCCTTTTTAAAGGTGTGACTCACAAAAACATTGGCATCTGATGAGAGTTTCATGCACACATCTAATCTCATCCACTCGGTATTTTTGAGACACCAAATATATCAATCACAATTTAAAATTTAATTGCAGAATCTTAAAATAATTCATTATTTTGTTAATCTTTTCCAAACTTAAGAGCCTTAAATGCCAAACCCATGCTTAGAACCCTCTCTGAACTTTCTCTAACAAAGCAATGCCATTCTGAAGTTATGGTATCCAAGCAGGAAGACAATACCAATAAATTATAAACAGTTCAATTTATTTCATTTTGCCACATATCTTTATCCATCAATCACAGCTAGCAATAGCTAGAATTGTCTCTCGACCCAGCCATAGTTAAGATCCTCCAAGGATCCTCCAAGGATCTTGGCTCCCACCTACTTCATAGCTACATTCCGCCCCTTGGAACATCATTCAAATCACAGTGATAGTGTTCACATGTACGCTGTAGGAACCCAGCCTTTGCCTCACCACCACCTCTCTCAATTTTTCCAGTGTTATTAAATTAGCAGACTGCTTGCCCAACATCCAGTACTAGGTGAGCAAATAGTGCCCCCAGTGAAATAGTAGAAAGGCCAAAAGCTATAGGGTGGTATTCCCGGAACCGGACCCTGACACGAGCTTCTGAACACAGATTCACGCCATCACCAAGACCACCCATTTCCATCTCTGAAACATTGCTCAACTCCCGGGTAGATCCATGTCCATTTGTTTTGGTCAAGTCCGAGGTTTTGGACAGATTTGCGGACGCAATGTCAAAGACTTTAGGGTAGAGGTAACCCAAGTCCAGGGGTGGCGATATTTGGAGTGTCGGAGGATTCAGGAGTACAGGCCAACGTGTTGGCCTTTGCCTTGCTGATAGCCCGGAGACTGATTTTGTTGCGTTGGTAGGACTCCTATACTGAGGGCTGGGTGAGCAGTTCGGCAAAGTTTTTACATTTGGAGAAGATCAAGTTCGCCATTCGAGATGTGGAGGAGGGGTTCACCTCAAGGTGGGTGCTGTTCATCAACTTCTTTAAGGAGTATTGAGTCGCCAGTATTGGAGGGGTGTTGTTTTTTTCCGTTTAGGCTTGGGGGGGGGGGGGGGGGGGGGGGGGTTTGGTAAAAAAAAGAAAAAGTGGGGGCTTTTGTATTTCTTTGTTATGGATATATTTGAAAATGCCTTTAATGAAAATTATATATTTTTAAAAAAAAAGACATTGCTCAACTCCCCCCACCTCAGCTCATCTGTGTCTGAAAACCTCATCAATACCTCTGCTACTTCAAGCTTTCACTATTCCAATGCAATCCTGGCTGCCCTTCTGAATATTTCAATAAGATAACCTCTGAACTTGGCCATCCAAACGTCTGCTGCCTATGTGCACCAAAGTCCATTCACCCATCACCCATGCTCACGGACTTCTACTGGCTCCAAGTTAAGCAGCGTCAAGATATTAAAATTTATCACCATTTTTGAATCCCTTCTTGATCTTCAACTCTCCTCCATCTCTGTAATTTTCTCCAGCCTCACAATCCTCCTACACTTTTAGCCTCCTGAACATGCCGATTTTAATTGCTCCATCACTGGCAGCTGTACCTTCAGCTGGCAAGGCCCAAGATGTTGAATTCACTCTCCAAACCTCTACGGCTCACTTTCCTCCATTTAAGACACTCATATAAACGAGGAGGAATAGGCCATTTGTCTCTTGTGCCTGCTCCACCATTTGATAACATTATGACTGATTGGATCATTGTCTTTACTTTCCTGGTTTACCCTATACTTTTTGACTTCCTCGTCAGTTAAGAATCTAACTCAGCTTTGTGGCGAACAGGGGCTTTTCACAGTAACTTCATTGCAATGTAAGCCTACTTGTGACAATAAAGATTCTTATTATTATATTAATATATTCAATGTCCTTGCCTCCACTTTCACAGGCTAAATGACAATTTGATAGAACATATTTCACCTCATCTCTCTAATAAATGGGAGACTCCTGGTTAGGATTCTCCGTCCCGCTGTACCTGTTTTCTGGTGCGGCGCGCCCCCACTGGCAGTGGGATCCTCCGTCCCATCAGCTGGCCAATGGGGTTTCCCCATTGTGAGCACCCCCACGCCGTCAGGAAATCTGTGGCCGTGAGTGTGCTGCCGGCGAAGTGAGGATCCCGCTGATGGAGAATCCAGCCGCTTATTTTTAATCTGGATCCCCCAGTTTTAGTCTCTTGCACAAAGGGAAATATCCTTTTGCCATCCACCCTGTCAACTCTCCTCAGAATTCTAAATGTTTCAATAAGATCACCTATCATTCTTCTAAACTCCAATAGATACATGCCGAACCTGTCCAACCTTTCCTCGTAAGATAATGCCTTCATCCCAGGAATCAGTCAAGTGAACCTTCACTGCACTGCTTCAAATGCAATTATATCGCTTAAGTAAGGAAACCAAAGGTGTACACAGTTCTCCACCAATGTCCTGTAAACTGTAGCAAAATTTCCTTACTTATATTTTCCATTCATAGTCCAATAAAGGCAAACATTCATTTTGCCTTTCTCATCACTTGCCGCACCTGCACATGAACTTCTTGTGATTCACATACCAGATCCCCAGGTCTACAGGATACAGAGATAATGTAGTCTGAAAAAGGAAGGGGTGTTTCAAAGTTGGATCAGATAAAGATTCAGGGATGGGTGGAAATTTGAAGTCCAATTGGTGCAATTTAAGATAGGAATTGCTGCCGGCGTGGCCTATATATTTAGCCAATCATTCAATGGGAATATTGCTGATCTAAGGTCTAACTCTATATACCTGTCCTCTCAATATCTTTGGTTAACAAAAATCTATCAATCTTTGTTTAAATTCAACAACTGATCAAGAATGATCCAAACTTCTCCCATCTTTTGTGTGTACAGATGATTCGTAACTTCACTCTTGAAAGATGTGCCTAAATTTCAGACTCTGCTAGAGTCTCCAACTAGCAGAAATTGTTTCTCTCTATCTATCCTATCTGTTCCCCTTAGTATCCTAACATCAATGAAGTTACCCCTTAACTAACTAAATTAAAGAATGCAATGCTAGTTTGTGCAGTTTCGCCTCATAATTCTGGCAAATCTGGTGGGGCTGGTTTAGCACAGTGGGCTGAACAGCTGGCTTGTAATGCAGAACAATGCTTGAAATCCCGAACAGGCGCCGGAATGTGGCGACTAGGGACTAGGGGTTTTTCACCGTAACTTCATTGAAGCCTTCTTGTGACAATAAGTGATTATTATTATTAAATCTACGTTGTACTCACTCTAAGATCAATATATTCTCCACGAGGTATGATATCCTGATCAGTGCAAGCAGAAAGCAGCTCCAACAAAGTATCCTCATAACAGGAAAAGAGATCAGGGAGAGTACAAAGAACATCTGTCATATTCGGCAATAACAAAGCCATAGTTAAGATCCATGTGGGTTCCCTTGTCAAAGCCTTTTATCTTGAAGTGAGTGGAATTGAACAACTTTTCCTTCAATATGAGAATAATTATATCCAGATGGAGTTGGTTGGTATTGGACAGGATCTTGTTGGGCCACAAATCAAAGTGGCGGACCAATAACCACGCTAGTGAGAGATTGAGTTTGGAGGGACTGTACGAATGCAGCTCTTGTGTAATGGGAGATGGGTTATATGGTTCTAAGCAATAACAGTATAAACCTCAGGGTCAATGATGATTCAACAAATGTTTGCTACACGTCGGCACGGTAGCACAGTGGTTAGCATTGTTACTTCACAGCGCCAGGGACCTGGGTTTGATTCCTGACTTGGGTCACTATCTGTACGGACTCTGCACGCTCTCCCTGTGTCTACGAGGTTTGCTCCGGTTTCCTCCCACAAGTCCCGAAAGACGTCCTCCTTAGGTGAATTGGACATTCTGAATTCTCCCTCAGTGGACCTGAACAGGCGCTGCAGTGTGGCGATAAGGGGATTTTCATTGCAGTGTTAATGTAAGCCTAACTGTGGCACTAATAAAGATTATGATTTTAAGGCAGCAGTAAATTGCTATTAATAGCCACAAAGCTCAGAAACTGAGGGGAAGGGAGAGTACTGCCTAAAGTTCCTGACCGCGCTGGAAAACTGAAATGCGGATATCTGGTAAGGATAGGACTGCTTACAGTAAAAAGTCTGCTTAGTCTTGTCACATATGCCTTTAAAAATGGTTGGTCCCATTTTTTGTTGACACTTGTGCTTTTAAAAAAAAAATCTTCTTTGTGAATCCCATCTTTGAAAGGTGATTACAGCTTTTACAATTAAATTTATAAACTGAAGTGCTATTTTGTTCTATGATGTTAAAGTTATTTTAATCCTGTGTTAGTAATAAAGTTTGTTTTAATATTCCATATACCTATTTGTCTGTGGAATTACTCCTTTCCTCACAGTCTGACGAGTAAGTTAAATATTGGGATTTCTGTCTAGTATCCTGGTAACTATTGGGGTCTGGTCTGGGATCATCATAACAATGTTGCTTGCAGGTACACATGGCTCATTGCTGGTCTTCCTTTTAGATTATGGGAGTATTCCCCTGCTTATTAAATACAAATGGTATGGGTGCAAGAGGTTACAGTATGCACAACTGTGGGAACCATATGGCTCACATAATAAGAGCAGGAACAGCTCCATAAATTTTCCACCAGGCATCTTTGAGATTTGGAGGGGAAAGGTTCCATATATATGGTTAAAAATAGAAACTTGTCTACTTACTATGAAACCTGCAGTTCAACTGAATGCTGGAAACAGTAAAGCTACTGTTAGCTAGGAAGCTTTCATTTAATTAAACCATAAAAATCTAAACTCAATGCTATGAAGCAATTAAAGCTATAAAAGTTTCCAAGACCTCAAAGGATGATGACATTTCTTTAAAACATTTACTGCCACTCCCTCTCCAGAAAGAAAAGCCAGTAAAATTGTGAATAAAATGGAACTTAAATTTGGACCTGTACCAGTGATTTCTCAAATGTTACCAGCTTTTCCTTCTGGTCTCCACCCATCCACCCCTACATTTAGACCACCAATTGAGGATAAAATCCAAGTGAGGATAAACAATGTCAAATCCCCCAAAGTGTTCAAACCTTTCAAGAGCAAGTCTATACATACAAACATACGAATTTGATGGAGTAAACCACTTGGCCCCTTGAGACCACTCTGCCATTCATTAAGATCATGGCTGACCTCAATTTAACCTCAGCTTCACTTTCTCCCTCTTATCAAGACTTTATATACATCTGCCTTAGACTCTGTCTAAATCAAAGTCTCTCAACCTTCAAAGAAAAAAAATTCTGCCTTAAATGAGTGACTCCTTATTTTAAACAATGACTTCCTAGTTCTAGATTTTCTGATCAGGATCTTGTATGTTTAAATCAAGGCGCCTCTTACTTTTCTAAACTCCAGAAGATACAAGCCTCGTCTGCCCAGCCTTTCCTCAGAAGACAGATCTTCTCTGATTGTCATTGAATCATTTCCAACACATTTATATTCTTCTTTAAATAAGGAGACCAATACTGTACACCAGCTGTGGCCTCATCAATGTCCTGTATAACTGAAGCATAACCTCCCTACTTTTGTATTCAATTCTCCTTGCAATAAACACTAACTCTATTAGCTTTGTTAATTACTTGCTGTATCTGCATACTAACCTTTTGTGATTCATGCATTAGAACATCCAGATCCTTCCAATTCTCAAAGCTCTGCAATCTTTCACCATTCAGATAATATGCTTCTTTTTTATTCATCCTGCCAAAATGAACAATCTTAGATTTTCCCACATTATACTCCATTTGCCAGATCTTGGCCCACTCACCTGATCTATATCCTTTTGTTGTCTACTTATGTCTTCTTCACAACTGATGTTCCTATGTATCTTTGAGTCATCAGCAAATTTAGCAACCCATTAGTCCCTTCATCCAAATTGTTATAAAAATTGTAAGTCGAGTCCCCAGCACCGATCCTCGAAGCACACCACTCGTCACATTCTGCCAACCAGAAAACGACCTATTTGGGCCCAGTTTCCTATTGGCTAGATGAGGATGTGTTTGAGGAAAACCCCAAATCCCCTCAAAGCCTCCATTTAACACATGAAGAATGGAAAAGTCTCAGGAGTGGACAGGATCCCAGTGGAGATTTTCAAACCAGCGCATGATCATCGAAGATCACCTTCTATGCATGACAACATGTTACTCCCAACACCATGGGCTTTTATTTTCACACAAAAACCTTTGGTGTGGCACATTATCAAATGCTTCTGAAAATCTAAGTACAGTATATCCAATGGTTCCCTTTCTCCACAGCACGTCACTCCTTGAAGATTATTTCCCTGATACAAAACCATGTTGATCCTGCCTGATTGCCTTGAAATTTATCCAAATACCCTGCTATAATGTCTTTAATAGTAGCTTCTTATATTTTACCTGCGACAGGTGTTAAGCTAACTGGCTGAAAGTTTTCTGCTTTCTGTTGCTCTCCCTTTTTGAATAAAGGGCTTACATGAGCTATTTTCCAATCTAACAGATCCTTCCATTATTCTTGTGAACTTTGGATAATTAAAACTAATCAACTATCTTACTACCTGTAGTCACTTCTTTAAAAACCCTAGGATTAAATCCATCAGGGTTCGTCAATCTGCAGTTCCAATAATTTGTTCAGTACCGCTTCCCTGGTGATTGTAATTTTCTTGAGTTTATCCCCTTCAATTCCTGATTTACTGCTGTTTCTGGGAGGTTACTTGTATCCTCTATAGAGAAAACCGATGCAAAATACCAGTTTCATTCATCTGTCTTCTCCTTATTTTCCATTATTAATTTCCCAGACTCACTTCCTATTGGACCACTTGAATGTCCTGGTATTTTTCCCGTATATTTTGGCTTCTAGATAATAATCCTGATCTGGAATTCCTTTAACTGTAGACACGAGGTCTGTCCTACTCGAAGGAAAGTCCAAGTTCCAGTGATTCAATAACAATCAGAACTCCACATTGAACAGGCTTGATTAACAGAAGGGGTGGGAGGGGGTGACTTTCTAGCAGATGTGGGGAGGGATAGATGACTTACTAACAAGAATAATTCTGGCACCATCAGGTTGGTGTTCCAGCAGTACATCTAATGCATGCACAAAAAGAGTAGGAAATATCAGTAGGAAAGATGAAGGCAAAGGTGCTGGAAGTGGAAGCCTGTATTTCACAACGTTAGTCCAGGGAATTCTAAAAGAAATGCAAATTTATAGAGGAGCTTTGTTTTAAAATAATAATTTGCAAAAAGTTATATACTGTACTAGGTTGGAAAGCAACAAATTCGCCAAACTTTGAGCAACATGATACTTGGCTCCTGATTGTTTACCAGTATGTACAATTGGATATGTATAATTATATTTAATGTTAAGAGAAAGCAGATGTTCGCAACCTTACTCTCCTCACATTAAAAACTGAAAAAAATGAGCTCTAAATACACACAAGCATGCATAGGCTGTGTTACCAGATTCTGTGCAAGATCCGATCAGGAGTTCCAGCAGCTTTAGCTGCCAGCTATAAATTGCACTTCATGCATGTAGCTTAAGGCTCAGTCAAAGTTAAGTAACAGCCAACATTGACATTTTTATTTTGAAAAGAATCAAATTGATTTTGTCCAATGTCAACGAGCCACAGTTTTCAAGGAATGAAATGAACAAAATGCAAGATAGAATCAATCTCAATGCATCCCAAACTCCTGTAATACCACACAATAAAAACTGAATGCCCACGTTTTAAATTACAACAAGAGATGAATAACTGAGCAAGGTTGCCCCTAACCAAATAAATTCCAGAATTTCAAGAACAAAAAATGAGACTGGACTTCTTCACTAAAAGTGACTCAGGTTAAATGCAACAAAAATGTTTCAGCTGGGATTGTGAAAGAGTAAACTAAAAACATTTCTACACAAGACATTCTTATTTCAAAAATTATCATGGGCCAATGATTCAATACAAGACAGAATAGGACACTGGTGCACAGCCTCACCTGCATAAATTGTTGCATCCATCTTCCCCACTTTTATTGGAGACCCGGAGGAAAACATTTCAGCAGCTACCTCATCCCATATTGGCTCCAACTTCTTGCAGTGGCCACACCAAGGTGCATAGAACTAAAATAAACAAAACAGTTAAGCAGCGGATAATTTAATTCATTTGTGGAGGGCTTAGGGAATTATATCAGAACAATGTTAAGTAATCAAATCAAACTCACCCTCCCCAAATGCTTTTGCCCTTATCATCCCAAGTACCAATTCAAGGCACCAGCCACCTTCCATTAGGTTTTCACAGTTACTATATTTTACAATGTACCTGGGCTGTTCACCAAGATTGGTATTACATACAATGCCAATTTCTGACTTCATCAAACATCTGCATGCATGTATTTTCTATTGATTTTTATACCTGCACTTGACATGTATGTACCTGCACCTCAAAATCTTTTACCACGAGGATTTGATTTTAATTTTTTTTTCAAGGCAATGGAGACTTGATAAAATGATTTTAAAAGACCTGTGACATTCCCTTAAAGGTATCAGTTTACAAACATGTTATGCAAACATCTGAAATGCACAACTGCTGTTCATATAACCAAACTCTAAAATGCATATTCTACATATTTGAAATGTGAAATAGGATGACCAGTATTAACAGATCACACAGGAATCTCCTATTACTTAAAAGGTAGTCAGAGGTGTCCTCACTACCAGCACCTGGTGAGTTGGGACTTGGAACTATAATCTCAGACTGCATTCTAATGTCTGCAGTTATACGCCCAAGTGCAAAAATTTTTATTAAGCTCTGAAATCATAGTAACTAGTTACCCCTCCTGTGAGGAAGTTCTAAATAATTTTAATGCCTTCAAATTTACATGTTTGGAACACACAAACACTTGATGTTGTGACTCCATGCAGTCATGAATGACCAAATAAATTCTTAGCAGATCAAATTAGATTGTGGAGGCACCCATGAGAATGAGGCATCCAAACACAAAGCAAAGACAGGAGTTCAGTAGAATTTGCCACTTGTTGTCATGCTCAACAGGATCAGAGTCAAAGTAACATGCTTTAAATACTGGATCATTTAATATACTTATGTTCTGGTGAGACATACGCAGTTTCATTGGTGCAGGACACAGAGTCTCTGCTCTATGTCAGTTGAATGCTTCATATTTGCATGGGAAGGTGTAGTGGGGAAAGAAAATTGGAGAAAATGCAACTAATGATGCACATTAATGTCCATTACTATTATGCCATTACAAGGACAACTATAAACATGCATTATTAACCTCAACTATAGGAATATCTCACAACATTGCTCACAGAATAATGTGGGATGGTCTGGAAGTGAAAAGCAGGAAAGACCTGTTGAATTAACATGCACTGCAGCAAAGGGAGGAGTGCCATGGGGACTGAATGCAGAGTTTTGGACTAGGAAACAATACAATGGTTTAGCTTCCGAACATGATTGATCTGTACAATCCAGGAGCACTGAGGATTCGATGCCCATATCTGATGCAGTCGTCTGCATCCTGCTAGCCCAGGCATCGGTCCCTGGTGGGAAGTGCTTCTTGGCTAAAGGATGGCAGACAGGGTGATCGAGGTACAAATTCATCCAGCGTTGCTTCCTTTGGAGAAGGCTCCCTGCCCTGGAGGTGGACCACGTGATTTTGCACGGTCCGCTCTCTAGTCCTCACTGTATATGAAACTGGTCCCATTCTCTTCACTATAGTCCCTAGCACCTTCTGGGTGCTGTCCCCAAAATTTCCAACGTGATTATTGTTCCCTGGTGTCACTCATCTAGTGATTGTGATACCTCTTCTGGAGTCCAGCATCCTTTCCACCTTCCCGCTCAGGAATGCTAAACTCAGGCAGGTCCGGAGGCGCGGACCATCTGTAATTCTACCTGCGCTACCCCGGATTTGGGCCATTGTTCAGTAATCAAACAAAAACCATGCCAGCTTAGTTTCAATGGACCCTGTAGTCTGTTTCTTCATGCCCTGTTTAAACATCTGGACTGCCCTCTCAGCCAGTTGGAGAATGGGTGGTACAGGTGGTTTGGACATGTTTTACCCAACTGGTGTGCATAAACATTTGGAATTCCTCGCTGGTAAAAGGGGTTAACATTGTCCATTACAAGCACTTCTGGGATTCCATGGGTGCTGAAGGATTGGTGCAACTTCTCAACGGTGATTCGCATGGTGATGGAAGACATTCAGACCACGTCCATCCACTTTGAATGGGCATCTATATGGGAGCAAAACCATCCAAGTGCATCCAGGGGCATTCTGGCCACTCCCAAGGGTGGAGCGAGGCACACAGAGAGCACTTCTGGTGTTGCTGAATAAGCCACACGTTGCTGCACCGTTCACTCAATGTCGCCATCAAGCCTTCGCCACCACACGTAACTCCTTGCGAGCCATCTTGATTTTGGAAACACCCGAGTGTCCGCTATGCAAATCTTGCAAGGTCTTGTGCTGACCTGGCCATGGGATTAGCTAGTGGGCTCCCCATAGCCGGATGCTGTCCTGAACGCGGAGTTCCTGCTGTTTTGCCAGATAGGCCCACAATTCCTCTGGGAGTTTCCCTCGTAGCCCACCATGTAGGACGACGTGGCGCGGTTTCTCCAACGTAAGGTCCCTTTGGGTCCACGGGTAGGGTGTCCTTAAAATTCAATGTCAGTATGACAATGTCAATATCACGGCCAGTTCTTCCTTCTCAATTTGTGCATAGCGGCGCTCCGTGTCAGCCAGGGTTCTGGACGCTTAAGCTCGACCGTTCCGTCCCATCGTCCCACTGGTAGGACAACACTACCCCAATGCTGAATGGAGAGATGTCACGTGTGATGATGAGTGGCTTCAACGGATCGAATGAGTCAACAGTTTGGATGATAACAATTACTGCTTCACTCTAGCGAATGCGTCCACCTATGGAGCGTTCCAGGCTCATTTCTAGTTCTTCTTTAATTGTGCATGCAGGTGCACCCAAAAAAGGTAGCCAGGTTCGGGATGAAGTTCCCGTAATAACGGATGAGCCCTAAAAACCTCCTCAGCTCCGTCATGCACCCACGTGTCGGTGCTCCTCGATCATTCTCCTCCACCGTCCTTATCGACGCAGTGCTGACCTATATTCTGCTATTAATACCTACTCTGAACCAAAATTTTAGACTTTAAACACTATATTATGACTCCCTTTGTCTTATGCTCCATGACATCTTTGTCATTTAATCTCTCCTGCCCTCTAACTCAATAATTTTCAAACATAGATGGGTGTCGGGAGGGTCGTGGGCCCATGCGTCAAGGCGTTCCCGATTGCAGGAAGTAGTGCCCAACGGCCACAATCGGCTTTAAAAAATGCTTTCAAAATGTCGACTGCCCTGCGCATGCATGCCCCTCAGCAGTGCACAGGCCCGGAGCCCAGCGGGGCAGACCTCCTTCTCCTGATGTCAGCACGCTGACCCAGGAGCAGATTTATTTTTAAAAGTCAATAGCAGTCTTCCTGCCTGGAGTGGCAACAGAGAGCAGGTCATGCATTCCATACACTGACGTCACGTGCCCTGGGCTGAAGATTCCTCCATATTGTTAGCTGCAAGCAAGCAACAGGACTGAAGGATTTTAAATGGATTGTTTCGTAATAAAGGAAGAGAGGGCCACAAACCCAAACAGGCCAGGATCTCTCAACTAAATCTGCTGGAAAGATCTGTTCAGGAGAATCCATAGCAGGACAAAGCAGTGCTGGTGTTAGCTCCAGGGCCTCTGGAGAACAGCCCATTAAGAAGAAGCTGAAATCAGGAACATAGCAGTATAAAGGTGATTTTTTAAGGACGGATTTATTAATTCTGCCAATGCAAATCTGGATGTGAAGCCGATGTCTCTTATATGTAGGGATTTGAAAGCGGGTTGCATGACGGGTTAAAGGACATTTGCATGACGGGTTCGAGGACAAATCTCTTGATTTTTTAAAACGGATGCAGTTGTAACATTGAATGACAAAGCAATGTGAGATCATGAGGACCATACATTTTTTATGCTCACCTGTCACATTAAAGATAAGCGAAAATGGTGGGTCGTGAACTTCTGCCGGTTGGTAAAAATGGATCCTGGGCACTGCTCTAACCTAACCCTGACCTTCTATTTTGCTCCATGTGCCCCTCACATACCAACCTTCCCATCTTTTCAACAGCATTAAACCCATCACCTTTCTACCTCTCTCCAGCTCCGAAGTCATATTGGACTCAAAACGCCAACTCTGTTTCTCCCACAACGGATGCCACTTGATCTGATGAGTTTTTCCAACATTTTGTTTCTATTTCAGATTTTCAGCATCCACGGTGTTTTACTTTTATATAATTGCAGAGTAGGATCTTTTCAACAAACAGCTGTAGCACATTGCGGTACAGAAGGAATGCTTTCTTGTCCAGTTGACCATTAACAGCACTCAACAGATATAAGAATATCAATCCTCCACACTGTAGTGATTTTCAAACTGAGTATAGTAGGGGATATGTGTGTGTGCGTTTGCATGCATGTGTGTGTGTGTGGTCACAAGAAATTTACAAAGAGCTAGTCAGGTGGGCATGAGGTTCTCGTCTTCAAATCCAAAGTTTGTCACTGCATAGAACCAAAGCATCATTGAACGATGTGCTTGGACATTTCAGCATGCTCTAGCTCCAGTCACATACAACTGATGCAAGTGTGATGTTTGGTGCTTGCCAATTGTGAATAAATGAAAGTTTTATGGGCAGTGTAAAGTGAAGAATGTTGCTCCTAAGGAAGGATCAAGTAGCTCTTGAGGAAGGATCAAGTAGCACCAGATGAAAGAATGAGGAACTGTGATCCACTCTATTTGATGAACTTGAAGCTCACATTTACTGGTTTTGACAAAAATCTTTAACAGCAGTGTGAAGTTCGCAGTGAGGGCCTTGCTCAGAATAGCAAGAAACTAAAAGCAAAATAAAATTTACTTGACACCAAACATCCTGCCCTCAAGCATGAGATTTTTTTTTTGAATGAAAACTCCTCCTCTGAAAAGGACAGATAGAAATAATCAAAGAACTTAATGCTACCATTGGGAGCAACAGTTCTGGTCTCCATAGTGTAAAAAAAGGTGAAGGCTCGCAGACTTCCAGCGATGTTATGTAGGAGGGGCCAGGAGAGGGGAAGGAGATGTGCCGGAGGTGGCTCCCACTAGGGTACTGTAATTTTAGCCTTTTTTGCTGAGTTTCAAAACCCACATATTTAATGGAATAAGGAACCTACACAGGTGAAATGCCCAGAAACTCCAGGGGAGAAAGGGCTGAAAGTAGAGGTTTGTCGACAGAGTCAGAGGCCTCTCGGGGCTCGGTGAAAGAAAATGGCCAAGGCAGCCTCTGGGACTCTGGCCACTGCACTAACGGCTGAGATGCTTACGAGTACCTTGGTGACAGAATTTGGTTTGGTGTTGGAGAGGACCAACAAAATGCTACAGGCACATGGAGCCATGATACAAGGCATGGAGGTGGCCCTTTTGAGGCTAGTGTCCAGATTGGCCCTTTGAAAGCGGAGATGTCTCTGACGGCTGATGCGAATAAAGTGCTGACGGCCAAAGTGAATGATTTGAAGAATTGTTCCAGGAGGCAAAACATCCAAATTGTCGGGCTGCCAGAGGGTACTGAAGGCCTAACTCCCAGAGTATTTTGCAGAGAAGTTTGGGAAGATGGTGGGGGAGGGTTGACTCACTTCCCCTCCCGAGCTGGACTGAGCCCAGAAGCCACGTCCTGACAAATCACCGCGAGCAGTAATTGTGAAGTATCACAGCTTCAAAGAAAAAGAGTGGGTCCTGAGATGGGCGAGGGAGCATCACTACTACAGAAAGAAAGGTCACGCCATCAGGTTTTACAAGGATGAGAGAGCAGAGCTGGCGAAGAAGCGGGCTGCGTTCAACAAAGCCAAGGCCACCCTGTACAAAAGTGGAGTCGGGTTTGGGGTGCTGTACCCGGCGCGGTTAAGAGTGACTTTTCCTTAGTCAAAGTGTCCTCATTTATTTGGTCCCAAACTGCTACAAGCACCCTTTCTTGCCAGCAGGTTTGGACTCTATGTTTAGGTCATGGGAGGGCAAGGATTTGGAGAGATTTGGGGACCTGTTCATGGAAGGAAGGTTTGCTAGCTTTAAGGAGCTGTCAGAAAAACCTTTTCAGATATGTGATTTTTGTCCCCTTGGCACCATCCTCCTCCCTGTTGAAGAGGATTTTGTCTTTGCCAGGTCTGGTGGGGGGGGCTACTTCGTCATATATGGGCAGATCCTATCAGTGGAGTCGGCTTGGTTGAATGAGGTACGGTGAAACGGGAGGATGAATTGGGTCCTATTCTGGATAATGAGATATGGAGTGAGGCCCTTCATGGGGTCATCTCCACGCCCTCATGTGCTCGGCGCACTCTGATCCACCACTGCAAGAGTTCCTCAAGGTAGCGTCCTAGACCCAACCATCTTCAGCTGCTTCATCAATGACTTCCTTTCCATCATTAGGTCAGAAGTGGGGATGGTTGCAGATGACTGTACAATGTTCAGCACCATTCACAACTCCTAGGATAATGAAGCAGTCCATGTCCAATTGCAGCAAGACCTGGACAATATCCAGGCTTGGGCTGACAAGTTACATTTGCGCCACAAGTGCCAGGCAATGACCATCTCCTGCAAAAGAGGATCTAACCACTGCTCCCTACTCTGCCTAGTGCCTCCGCCTGGTTGGGTGACCTCATGTTTTTCTTACATTTGAAGAAGCTTAAGTACACCATCACGGAATGGGTAGAAGGGTTCTACCTAAGATGGTCGCCATTCATTTCAAGAGCTAGTCACCAGCAGTTGTCAAGGGGTTTAGTTTAGTTCTGTGGGGTTAAGTTAAATTGTGCTTTTGCTCGTTTGTTTTGCTCTTGATCATGTAACTTGGGTCAATTGTTTTAGATTATTTTGTTTATAATGAAAAATGTTAACATATAAAAAAAAGTGAATGTCACTTCAGAAAGTGTAAAAACAAGTTTACTATAATAACAGAACTGACAGAGTGGTAACCTGATCGATATGTTTCAGCTGATGAAATGGTTTGATAAGGTAGACATGGAAAATGGGTGTTGGGCCAGAAGATAATCATTGATAATTCCAACTGAGAATTCAGGAGAAATGTTTTTGCCCAGAGAATTTGGAACTAAAACCGAAAATGCTGGAAGGTCACAGCAGGTCTGTCAGCAGCTATGGAGAGAGAACAGAGCTAATCTTTTGATTCTGATTGATTCTTTGTCAAAACTGGAAACAGGATGGGATTTATACTGTTGTTTGGGGGGTGGGGGGATTGAGCAGTAGGGTTAGATAGAGGGCTAGCAATAGGTAGAGGCTGGGGAGAGATTGACAGATATGTCCTGGACAAAAAGACAAAGGGAAAGTAAATGTTGGTGATCATGGCTAAGAAGGGTGCTGATAGGAGCACATTAAGATATCAGAATGTGTTAACAGCAGAGCAAAGGTGTGTCAAAGGACTACCTGGAACACGGAACAGATGGCACGAGTGGGGTGGGGAAGGGACGGTGGCAAGGGAAACCCAAAATGGAAAGCGGGCTGAAAAGGGGGATGGAAAATTGAACCAATGGAAGAAAATAAATTGCTAGAAATAAAAAATGAGGTGAAGGTGGAGGAGAGTTCAAAGTCTGAAGTTGTTGTATTAATTCCAGAAGGCTATAATGTGCCTAATCGGAAGATGAGGTGCTGTTCCACCAGTTTGCATCTGGCTTCACTGGAACACTGCAGCAATTCAAGGATGGACATGTGGACTTGAGGGCTGAATGGGGTCTTAAAATGGCAAAAGATAGTGTGTTCTGGGTCCTACTAAGATCACAGAATTTATAGTGCAGAAGGAGGCCATTCAGCCCATCGACTCTGCACCGGCCCTTACAAACAGCACCCTACTCAAGCCCATCTATCTACCCTATCCCCGTAACCCAGTAACCCCCACTGAACCTTTTTGGACACTACGGGCAATTTAGCATGGCCAATCCACCTAACCCGCACATCTTTGGACCGTGGGAGGAAAGCGGAGCACCCAGAGGAAACCCACGCAGACACGGGGAGAATGTGCAGACTCCGTACAGACAGTGACCCAGCCGGGAATCAAACCTGGGACCTGGAGCTGTGAAGCAATTGTGCTAACGTGCTGCATTGTGGACGGACCAAAGGCATTCTGTAAAGCAGTCACTCAAGTCTTGCATTTAGTCTCTCCAAGGTAGAGTAGACCGTATTGGGAGCAGCGAATGCAATAGACCAGATTGACGGAGGTGCATGTGAAGCATAGCTTAACCTGAAAAGGGTGTTTACGTGCGCTGGGAGGAGGTTGAACCTTCTGCGATTGCATGGGAAGGTGCCATGAGAAGGGGGTGATGGAGGAGTGGACCAAGGTATCCTGGAGGGAATGATCCCTTCGGAATGCTGACAGGGGGAGTGAGGGGAAGATATGCTTGGTAGTGGCAGCATGCTGGGGTTGATGGAACTGACAGACGATGATCCTTTGAATGCGAAGGCTTGTGGGGTCAAAAGTGAGGACAAAGGGGACCCCATTCCTAGTTCTGGGAAGAGGGGAAAGGGAAGAGGGCAAAAGTGCGGGAGATGGGTTAAATTAACAAGGATACTGACTATGCCAATGTAATAATCAGTTTTAGTTTGGTCATCCACATATTTAAGTTCAAAATTACCTTTGTATTTTACCATTTTCCCCAGCAAGAATTAAAGTATTAGATTATTGAATGGAATAATTGTGTTGAGATTTGGATGGACGGGGAACTAGTCAAAACTAGATGCAATCGTAAACTTGCTGTTGTGTATGCCACCACTGTTATATACACAGATGCAAGGCAGAACGGCGGCGCAGTGGTTAGCAATGCTGCCTCATGGCGCAAAGGACCCAGGTTCGAACCCGGATCTCAGGTCACAGTGCGTGTGAAGTTTGCAGTCTCCCAGTGTCTGCGTAGTCTCACCCCCACAACCCAAAAATATGTGCGGGGTAGGTGAATTGGCCACGCTAAATTGCTCCTTAATTGGAAAAAAAAAGAATTGTGTCCTCGAAATTTATTTTTAAAAATATACACAATTGCAACAGTGATGTCATTAGAGTTGACAGATACACTGGATGCTGCTTTCAAGGTTGTGGGTCTCAGAAGTTTGTTTACAGATTTATGCTTTTTCTTAAATGTTGTTACGATCTTGGTAAAGACCTTTAACTTGAAAAGAAATTCCAAAGTTCAGTTATTTGCTGAATGAGATTACAATAATCAAACAAAGCAAACACTAATTTTGGCAACCTCCAATGCAGATACTGGGTATTGTACAAGTTAAACATGAATTAACAGGCAAATTGCAGTCTACTATACACTACAAGTCACACATTAAGTGTGATACAACTGACACACACACACCTCACTAATTGGTTCAGCAGTGCACTCAGCATATAGGTCATCAATCTCGGTTTTACGTCCTTCAAAACTCTGACTTCCTCATGAAAAATTTCAACTCCTTTCTCGGGAGCTAGCCTGAACTCCAAAAATGCCACAAAACCTCCTCAGTTTGATCTGGGTGACATAGTTCCACCAATGTTATCTTCAAGTAACAGAAACTGCTGCTGAAACTATGGGCGAGATTCTCCCAAAACGGGAGAAATCGTAAAGCTGCCGTAAAACCCGGGTGGGTTTTACGGCAGCGCGCCCCTTCCCGACCGGGGACCGATTCTGGTCCCCGGTCGGGGCTAGCAGCCCGACGCCGTAGGCTCCGGCAAGACGGGCTTAACGAAAATCGTTAAGCCCGCTTGCCGGAGTTAGCGCCGGCTGACGCGTCATATGACGTCAGCCACGCATGCGCAGTTTGGAAGACTCCAACCCGCGCATGCGCGGGTGACGTCATCGCGTTTTTGCGCGAACCCGCGCATGCGCGGGCCGGGTTGCCCCTCAGCCGCCCCGCGAATGGATACTGCGGGGCGGCGGAAGGACAAGTAGTGCGCGGGCATCGGGCCCGCTGCCCGCGATCGGTGCCCACCGATCGCGGGCCCATGGCACCCTTGGCACGGCCGTGGTACGGCCGTGCCAATCGGTGCCATGGTTATTAATAGCGAGTTTGTGACGCCGTTTTTACGAACGGCAAGACCAGGTGTGTTTGCCGTTCGTAAAAACGGCGGAAAGGGCTGGGACTTCGGCCCATCTAACAGCTGAGAATCGCTGCCGGCCGTAAAAAAACGGCGGCAGCGATTCGTATCGGGAGTCGGGCGTGGGGGGGGGGGGGGGGGGGGAATAGCGGGAGGGCGGCAAAAATGTCGGGAAGGCCCTCCCGCTATTCTCCCACCCGTCGTGGGGGGCGGAGAATTTCGCCCTATATCTTTGCTTATCCTCAGATTCTGAAACTTGCCTCGGACGTCTTCAGCCTGCTTACATTGTCTCACTGGAATAATGAGCTTGGAGGGCTCCGTGTCCTTTTGTGCTTCAATCTCTCCTGTCTGTCTTTTTTTTAAAAAAGCTTCAAAACCATGTACTCCTTCCCAACACTATGGAGATGATGGGGTTGTGGCATGGACAAGTTTTGCTTCATATATTTTTGATGTTTGTCATTGGTAAATTTTACCAAAAAACGAAGAACTCAGGATGACGTATCGCATGTTTGAGCGATTCTAAATCACTTAATCACGCTTTTAACCAGTGCTTCCAGGTTTTACTAGGTTAGTTATCTTACATACCTGACAAGGTCAATGAATTTAACCTATTTTTTCAGCGCAAGAACTATAATATTTTCGTTATGCACTAAAATTACAGATGTTTTCCAAATAATTTTTGCCGTGGAGTAGCTACTTGCCTCAAGGCCCAATGTTGTTCTCAACATTGACATTTATCACATTGGACTGTGAACAGGGGTCCCCAGCCTTCAGTGACTTTACATCTACTTTTTCAACAGTTATCCTAACATGATCTATCTGGGGCTGGTTTGGCACAGTGGGCTAAATAGCTGGCCTGCAATGCAGAACAATGCCAGCAGCGCGGGTTCAATTCCCGTACCGGCCTCCCCGAACAGGCGCCGCAATGTGGCGACTAGGGGTTTTCACAGTAACTTCATTGAAGCCCACTTGTGACAATAAGCGATGATTATGATTATGATTTATCTACTCCCCCACAGGAACATTCAAACATGTTTCACAATATAGGCCGAATACTGCCTCTCTGTGGTTAAAAAGAAGAAAAATGCACCAAGCATACTATTATTCAATTCCTCTCCCAAAAGGCATTAATAAAGCAGGTGGGTTTTTACAACAGTCTGGCACTTTAGTGGTCAACGGTTCCAGAACTTTGAATTTTAAATTGAATTTGAATTCTCCAAATGCATGACAGGGATTAAACTCTTGTCCTCCAGATCATTAATCCAGGCCTTTGGATTACAAATCCTGTCTGAGGCCCAACCATCTTCAGCTGCTTCATCAAAAACCTTTGTTCCATCAGAAGTGGAGATGTTCACTGATGACTGTACAATGTTCAGTACCATTTGCGACCCCTCAGGTACTGACGCAGTAACAGCCGTCTGTACCATCTACAAGATACAAGGTTTCTGGAACACTATGCTCCAAACCCACGACCACTACCTTCTAGAAGGGCAAAGGCAGCAGATAACCGGGAACACCTCCACTGGAAGTTCCCCTCCAAGTTACTCACCATCCTGACTTGGAAATATATCACAACTCCTTCATTATGGTTGGGTCAAAATACTGGCATTCTCTCCCTAACAGCACTATGGGCGTACCACAAGGGCTGCAGAGGTTCTAGAAAGCATTTTACCACCACCTTCTCAAGGGCATCTGGGGTTCGGCAATAATTGCTAGCCTAGCCAGCAATGCCCACATCCCGTGAATGAATTTTTAAAACCATGGCATCTGATTCTGTACCTTAAATAGCAACAGTTTTTTATGTTGTGTGATAGTCAGTTTGCAC
Organism: Scyliorhinus canicula; assembly: GCF_902713615.1. Taxonomy (NCBI): domain Eukaryota; kingdom Metazoa; phylum Chordata; class Chondrichthyes; order Carcharhiniformes; family Scyliorhinidae; genus Scyliorhinus; species Scyliorhinus canicula. The sequence goes on along the minus strand of NC_052155.1, from coordinate 168,964,538 downwards.
TTAGTCTATGGATCCATGATGTTTTTTATTTTTTAAATGAATACAATTAAGTGATGACAGCTTTGTCCTGTAGATCTTAAGTCACGAGGAACTGGTTAAGACCCAAGGAAAAATCTTACATTAATGCAGTAAAGGTTACTTGTATTGCACAAGGCTTTTGCAGTCAACAGAAGTAGGTGGGAGTTACACTTCATCAGCCTGGACAAAACAGTAAGTATCTAATTTAGTTTCTATTCCACCATCATTTAAAGTTTCTATTGTATCATCATATAAAATTTACTTTCATCTGTTTAATGGAGAAAGCAGGCGCCACATAGGTGGGCTCTGCACATATTGAGAAAGCACACACCACGTCTGCACCGAGTGGACAGAAAAGGTGTAGTCGACTGAGAACTAGCTGCCGATCGATAACGATTGATGTTTTGTTCACCTCTAGAAGTTTTTGAAAAATATTTTTTTAACTAGAAGTGAAACAGTCACCCCAACTTCACAAGGTATTCAGTAACTATTTCCCAGGAGGTGGCAAATTAATTCCCGTGTTTTGTCTTAGTCGCCAAAATTACCGTGAGTATTTGATCAACATTGCCGATGACTATATTTTCAGAGAATCTTCAAATCATGCCTCTTGAGCAGTTCTGGCTTTTAACTTAAAGGGCATTCCCAAATTGTCCCAAATAAATACTTGTTCACTTTGCTCGAATGTATCTGCACCAGCTGTGTTTTTCTATTTATTTACATCATAAATAAGCACAGAAGATTCATCAATGGAGAGACCGATGAAACTGAAACTCTCCAAAATCAAACAAGATTCTACCCAGTTTGCACCAGCAGTCTACGGAGATAAAAGTGAGCCATGAAGGGTTCTGTTATGTTAACTTTTATTCAGTAGGATAGAGCGTAGGAAAAACCTGTTGGGTTGTACAATGCTATTCCGAAGGAGCACAGGAACAGCAGTGGGCCATCATTCTCAGTGTTAAAACTGGCAAATGATGCAGCATCAATTGCCATTTGCAGAAGAGTTTTTCAACTTTTACCAGCATTTGCGTACAGAAATATTTCTAATTTCACTCCTCGAAAGATCTAGATCCAGTTTTTAAAAACAGGTTCCTTACGCCAAGAGCACCCAACCAGCAGAAATAGTTTCTGCCTACCCTAATCAGTGTCTCTTAATATCTTGAAAACTTCGATTAAATCACTGCTTAGCCTTTAAATTCTCGGAAATACAAGCTTATTTTGTTTAATCTCTACTTGTTGCTTAACTTTTGGAATCCAGATATCACTTGAGTCAGGCGTTATGGGGAGAAGGCAGGAGAATGGGGATGAGAAAAATATCAGCCATGATTGAATGGCAGAGCAGACTCGATGGGCCAAGTGGCCTAATTCTTCTCCTATGCCTTATGGTCTTATGGTCTAAGGTGTGCTGTTGTAAGTGATAATGTCTGAGAAAGAGTAGGGTAGACAGAAACTATTTCTGCTGGTTAGGTGCTCTTGGCATAAGGAACCTATTTTTAAAAACTGGATCTCGATCTTTCGAGGAGTGAAATTAGAAATCCAGACATCACTTGAATCTATGCTGTACTCCCTCCAAGGCCTATTCATCTTTTACGGTGAGGTTCCCAGAACTGCTCACGTACTCCAGTTGTGGTCTAACTAATACTTTGCATAGTTGAGGCATTGTATTCTAGTCCTCTATTTATGAAGGCCAACCTTCTATTAGTTTTTTTGATTATTTTTTTGTACTTGATTATGACACTTTAATGATCTGTGAACCTGGACTCTCAAGTCTCTTTGGACTGGCACTGCTTCTGGATTCTTACTATTCTATCCAATTTATGTTAAGTGTGTTACCTCATTCTTTTATTCTTTGATGGGATTTGATTGTTTTTGGTAAGGCCAGTGTTTGTTGCCCATTCCTAACTGCCCTTGAATTTAGTGGCTTACTTGGCTATTTTTTTTTTTAAAATAAACAATTTTATTGAGGTAGTTTTTGGCTTTATAAACAGTTACAGACATCATCAGAAAGAAAGCAAAAAAGGCAAAAATGTGCAAACATCCACGTACTTTCAATACTTCCATCGTAACATATTGCACAAGCCCGCTCCTCTCCCACCGGTACTACCCGCCATATTTTCCCTCCTACTCTACCCTTCTCCCCCCCTCCTCCCCCTCCCTCCCCTCCCCTCCCCTCCCCCCCCCTCCCCTCCCCCCCCCCCCCCCCCACCCCCCCTCCCCCCCACCCCCCCTGCCGACGCTCACTCTCCCGCAAAGAAGTCAATAAATGGTTGCCACCTCCGGGCGAACCCCTGCAGATCCCCTCAAGGCAAACTTAATTTTTTCCATACCCAGGAAACTCGACATGTCCGCAAGCCACCACTCAGTCTTCGGGGGCTTTGAGTCCCTCTTTACTTGGCTATTTTAATGGTCAGTTAACGATCAGCCACACCGCTCTCGATCTGGAGTCAAATATGGCCAGACCAGGTAGATTTTCAACCCTAAAGATCATCAGTAAACCAGGTAGCTATATTTAAGTTCCATGTGCTGCCATGGTGAGATTTAAACCCATGCCCCCAGAGCATTCAAATCTAGAATATAAAGCCAGACTTAGAAATGGTGACCACAACAACCATCATCGACTGTCGTAAAAATCCATCTGATTCACTAATGTCCTTCAGGTAAGGAAATCTGCTATCCTCACCCAGAGTGGCTTACAGACCTACAGCAGTGTGATTGACTCTCAATTACCCTCTGAAATGACCGAGCAAGTTACTCGGTTTCAGGGCATTTCAGAAAGGGCAACAAATGCTGGTGTTGCCAGTGACACTTGCATCCTGTGAAAGAAAAAAAACTCGTATCTCTGGATTACTAGTCCAGTGACATTACCACAAAGTCACCACCTCCCCAGTGAAATCAATTTGCCATAGTTTTGCCCATTCACTTAATCTATTAATTTCTTTTTGCAATTTTATGATACCATCTGTGCTGCTTATAATACATTAGCAAATCTGGATATGTGGCTTTTAATCCTTTCCACCCTACCACCTAATCCTATAATGAATAGAGTGAATAATTGAGGTTCCAACATAAATCCTTGTAGGACACCACAAATTCACGTTCTGCCAATTGGAATATTGTCCATTACCCCTACTCGGTCTCCTCCCTTGCAGCCATTTTATTAACCAGGCCAATAAATTGCTTTCAATTCATGAGTTTCAACTTTAGGTAACAGTCTTTTAGGAGGGACTTCATCAAATACTTTCTCGGAGTCTGTATAAATAACATCCAGGCAATCTGCCCATTACTCTGTCACCTCATCAAAAAATTCAGTCAGGCTCTCCAGGCATCACTTACCCGTAACAAATCCCATGTTGGGTCTCCCTGAACACCTCAAAATTCTTCGGCTCATCAATCACAATTATAGGCTCTAGCAATTTCCCAGCAACTGATATTAGGCTAACTGGTCTATAATTCTCTGGTTTCTCTCTCTTGCCCTTAATAACAGTGACATGCACAATTATCCAATGTAAGGAAGCGGTTATTTTGCTTTCTGTCTTCAGCAGTATATTAACTGCATAAATGAAATCTTCTTAACGATTCTTAGGAAGTGAAAGCTATGAATGAAACACAAGTGAAATATTTTGGGAATCCCTATTCTACACAATTATACATTGGGTTGGCATTAAAAGACTGCTAATGTTCACACCAGTCAATCAAATGTATGCCAGGAATGTGAGAACTGATGCATTGGCATTACAACATTAAATAAATCCAGAAGAAAACACAATCTTATCTATAAAACTCTTTCTCAGACATTATCACTTACAACAGCACACCTTAGACCATAAGACATAGGAGCAGAATTAGGCCCCTCGGCCCATCGAGTCTGCTCCGCCATTCAATCATGGCTGATATTTTTCTCATCCCCATTCTCCTGCCTTCGCCCCCTAGCCCCTGATCCCCTTTTTGATCAAAAACCTATCTATCTCTGTCTTACAGACATTCAGTGATTTGGCCTCCACAGCATTCTACGACAAAGAGTTCCACAGATTCACCACCCTCTGGCTGAAGAAATTCCTCCTCATCTCTGTTTTAAAGGATCATCCCTTTAGTCTGAGATTGTGTCCTCTGCTTCTAGTTTTTCCTACAAGCGGAAACATCCTCTCCACATCCACGCTATCCAGGCCACGCAGTATCTTATCTATTTCAATAAGATTCCCCCCTCATCCTTTTAAACTCCAACGAGTACAGACCCAGAGTCCTCAACTGTTCCTCATTCGACAAGCTCTTCATTCCAGGGGTCATTCTTGTGAACCTCCTCTGGACCCTTTCCAAGGCCAGCACATCCTTCTTTAGATACGGGGCCCAAAACCACTCACAATACTCCAAATGGGGTCTGACCAGAGCCTTATACAGCCTCAGAAGTACATCCCTGGGACTTCCAGTGGCGGCGATGACGTAGGAAGCCGCACATTTGGGAGCTCCCGTTTCAAACGGCCTTTTCGGCTCTTTTTAGAGCCCAAAACGAAATTTTTTCGACGGAGAAGGTGTGCTGATCGACTTTCTCCGCATTTCATGACTCGAACTCGGAGTGGAAAGGGGGAAAAAACGGCAGCAGCTCCCCAGAAAAAACGGGGGAAGGAATCCAAGATGGCGGCCGGCGGAGCACCAGAGGAGTGGAAGCAGTGGGCCCAGGAGCAGCAAGCTACTCTCCTGCGCTGTTTTGCAGATTTCAAGGCTGAGGTACTGAGCTCTCTGCAGGAAACGAACAAAAGGCTCTCGGAGATTCAGACGACCCAGGGTGCTGCCATCAAGGCGTTGCAGACGCAGGCCACTGAACGAGAGGAGGAGGCCGTGGTCCTCGTGAGTAAGGTGGAGGGGCACGAGGCACTCCACAAGAAGTGGCAGGACCGCTTCGAGGAGCTTGATCACCGCATGAGGCGGAAAAATCTGACGATCTTGGGCCTTGCGGAGGGGCTGGAGGGGTCGGATCTGACAACTACGTGGCTACGATGCTGAACTCGCTAGTGGGGGCCGGATCTTTCCATCTGCCCCTGGAGCTGGAGGGAGCCCACAGGGTACTGGCCAGGAGGCCTAAGGAGAATGAACCCCCGCGTGCTGCGTTGGGCCAAGAAGGTGAAGAGCAGCAACTGGGAGAATGGGGTAGTACGGATCTACCAGGATTGGAGTGCAGAGGTGGCTAAGCGGCGGTCTGGGTTTAATCGGACGAAAGAGGTGCTCTACAAGAAGAAGATAAAGTTCGGAATGTTGCACCCTGCGCGCCTGTGGGTAATTTATTTGGACCGGCATTACTATTTTGATTCCCCGGAGGAGGCGTGGGCCTTCGTGCGGATGGAGAAACTGGACTTGAACTAGGGGTTGGGGGCTGCTGGGTCGGTTGTAATACTTTACTGCTGGTTTCTGCTGTTGCTGTGTTCTCTTTTTCTGTACTTTTGTAATTTTGATATGGTCATTTATTGGGGTGTTGTTCTGTTTTTTGTTGTGGGGCATTGTTTGAGTTTTGTATCTTGCGGGGAGGGATGGGGGGGTCTGTTGTATTCTATATCGGGTTGGGGGTATGAAGTGGGGCTGGTATTTGGAAGCTGCGTCAGAAGGGTGTGGTGGGCAGTGCGAAAGCGCGGGCTTTCCTCTGGTTTCCCGCGTTGCGGCGCTGGGGGGGTGGAGACGATGACCGGGGGGCCTTAACTGGTTCTTCCCCGCGCTGGAGCAGTGCTCTTCTGGGACTGGGGGACTCTTCACAAGCATAATTTCACCAGGCTTGTGGATCAGATGGAGGAGGAGTTCAAGAGGTGGGACATGCTGCCATTGTCGTTGGCGTGGAGGGTGCAGTCCGGCAAAATGACGGTGCTTCCGAGGTTCTTGTTCCTCTTTCAGTGCCTGCCCATCTTCATCCCCAGGGCCTTCTTTAGGAGAGTGACTAGCAGTATTTTGAGCTTTGTGTGGGCACATGTGACTCTGAGAGTGAAGAGGGTTTTCCTGGAGCGAGGGAGGGATAGAGACAGGCTGGCGCTGCCCAACCTTTTGGGGTACTATTGGGCGGCCAATGTGTCAATGGTGCATTCTCTACGGTTATGTAACTTAACATTGTGTTAATTTAAGTTGTTGTTAATGTGTTGTGTTGTTCATTGAGGAGGGGCGAATGTTTATGATTGCTATCATTATTGTTATTGTTGGTATTTTATTATGGTTCGATGTTGTTGTATAAATTCAAAATTTTTCAATAAAAATTATTTTTTAAAAAAAAGTACATCCCTGGTCTTGTATTCTAGCCCTCTCGACATGAATGCTAACATTGAATTTGCCTTCCTAACTGCCGACTGAACCTGCACATTAACCTTAAGAGAATCGTGAACAAGGACTCCAAAGTCCCTTTGTGCTTCTGATTTCCTAAGCATCTTCCCATTTAGAAAATAGTCTATGCCTCCATTTCTCCTTCCAAAGTGCATAACCCTCACACTTATCCACATTGTATTCCATCTGCCACTTCTTTGCCCACTCTCCTAGCCTGTCCAAGTCCTTCTGTAGCCCGCCTTCTTCCTCAATACTACCTGCCCCTCTACAGATCTTTGTATAATTTGCAAACTTAGCAACAGTGTCTTCAGTTCCTTCCTCAAGACCATTAATGTATATTGTGAAAAATTGTGGTCCCAGCACCGACCCCGGAGGTACACCACTAGTCACCGGCTGCCATCCTGAAAAAGAGACCTTTATCCCCACTCTCTGCCTTCTGCCAGTCAGCCAATCCTCTATCCATGCCAGGATCCTACCCTTAACACCATGGGCTCTTAACTTATTTAACAGTCTTCTATGCGGCACCTTGTCAAAGGTCTTCTGGAAATCTAAATAAATCACATCCACTGGTTCTCCTTTGTCTAACTTCCTTGTTACTTCCTCAAAGAACTCTAACAGATTTGTCAGACATGGCCTCCCCTTGACGAAGCTGTGCTGACTCAGATCTATTTTATCATGCACTTCCAAGTACTCTGCGATCTCATCTTTAATAATGGACTCTAAAATCTTGCCAATGACCGAAGTCAGGCTAACCGGCCTATAATTTCCCGTCTTCTGCCTCTCTCCCTTCTTAAACAGGGGATTACATTCGCCACTTTCCAGACCTCTGGGACCCTTCCTGCCTCCAGTGATTCCTGAAAGATCATCACCAATGCCTCCACAATATCCTGAACTATCTCTTTTAGAACCCTGGGGCATAGTCCATCCAGTCCAGGTGACCACCTTCAGACCTTTCAGTTTCCCCAGAATCTTCTCGTTAGTAATGGTCATTGCACTCGCCTCTGCCCCCTAGTTCTCCTGGAGCTCTGTCTTCCACCATGAAGGCTGATGCATAGTAACTATTCAGTTCGTCTGCCATTTCTTTGTTTCCTATTATTACTTCTCCAGCCACACTTTCCAGTCGTCTATTTTTGCCTCTCTCTTACCTTTTATATATTGAAAAAAAAACTCTTCCCATCTTCCTTTATATTACTAGCTAGCTTGCACTCATACGTCATCTTCCCCCCCCCCCCCATTGCTTTTTTTGTTGTCCTCTGCTCGCTTTTAAAGGCTTCCCAATCCTCTGGCTTCCCACTAATCATCGCCATTTTGTATGCTTTTTCTTTGGCTTTTATGCTGTCCTTGACTTCCCTCGTCAGCCACGGATACCTTCTCCTCCCCTTAGCATGTTTCCTCCTCCTTGGGATAAATTTCTATTATGCCTCCCAAATAACCCCCAAAAACTCCTTCCATTGCAGTTCTACTGTCTTCCCTTCTAGGCTCCTTTTCCAATCAACTCTGGCCAGCTCCTCCCTCATTGTAGTTACTCTTATTTAATTGTAATACTGTGACGTCTGATTGCAACTTCTCCCTCTCAAACTGTCGGGTAAATTCTATCATATTGTGGTCACTGCTCTCTAAGGGTTCCTTCACCTTAAGTTCCCTAATCAAGTCTGCCTCATTACACATCACCAAATCCAGAATTGCCTGTTCCCTGGTAGGCTCTGTCACAAGCTGCTCCAAAAAAAACATCTCTTAGACATTCCACAAATTCCTTTTCTTGGGATCCGCGACCAACCTGATTTTCCCAGTCCACCTGCACATTGAAGTCCCCCATGATTATTGTAATATTGTCCTTTTTACATGCCTTTTCTATCTCCTGATTTATTTTCTGCCCCACATCCTGACTACTGCCTGTACATACAGGGGGCCTGTACATAACTCCCATCAGGGTCGTTTTACCTTTGCAATTTTACCTTGTATGAAAACTGTTAACCATCAATTCTGGAAAAATGCATTAAATATGGAAAATCTGAAATCTGCCTGTTCATTCACAAATAAGATCCCTCCAATTTAGTAATCAGAACTAACCGTGTCAATTTTGAGGTGAAGCAGTCCTTGTTACAGCTAGCCCCAACTGCATGGTTACGCAACCTAACAAATAAACCACAAAACTGCAAGCTTTCCTCCTCAAATATGCACATCATTGCCTGTTTCAACATTGCTTTATTCAACTCATGAAACTCAAATCGTGACGGTGTCATAACCTGAGATTAAACCTGTACAGTAATTGCTGAAAAGTGGCCAAAAGTAATCTGAAATTGTCTGTTGGGAAATAACAGCCTACGCTTGGTTGTTACTTTTCACAGAGCTACGTTGGAAATAGCGCTAGTAAAATAACCATCAGCATTTGCAGTACAGCTGTACCTTAGGTAGTGAATTACTTAGTAACTGGTCAAATTACTTCTCTCTCCTGGCTCTGCACAAATCATATTAAAATTAATAAGTGTTGTACAGTACAATACAGCATTGTTCTTAATGAAAATACACGCTATTTGCATACCAAAACCTATTCAAGGAAGAACTGTCCCATTATCAACAACTGCAAGAGTAACAAAATCACCAAAGGAGACACCAGCCCTGCAAACAAGGCGCCTGCAGAGATCATTCCGTACCATTGGCAAAGGACAATTTCTCGCATGGCACTTGTGGCAGACTTTAACTTCGAGAACTGGCTTGTTCAGCTATCAAAAAGATGTGCAAATGATCTTAACTGATCTCACGCACGTTGAGGCTACATTCCCATCATTTCTTACAGATGGAAGGATGCCAATCAATCACCAAGAGTATAATTCTGCATAAATAGCTCTCTCAGCAGTAGACTGAATGGAATTTCCGTTTGAAAAAGTCATATCGGATTTTTTAAAAATACATGTTTTAACTTGGGTAAGAATTGATAAACGAATTCTGGACAGCTAACTATTCAGTTTATACAAATGGGAAGGATGTAACTTTTCCAAATTTCGTGTACATCATGATGTTTTTAAAAAAAAACTATGTTACTCTGATATGGTAAAAGATGAATAATGGGCGTCAAAATTAAAATTACCTAAACCGTGTGTACACCCATGGTCTGCATGTTGAGATACATCAACATCCAGGTTTCCCCCCCCCCAAATTACGATCAGCAGCAGTATCGGGGATGTGAATGTACTAGGGTCATTTATTGTGCACTAATAATTTAGTAAAAATATCTGCTTGTACATCTCATTTTGAAACGACACTGCCTAATCCGATCACATGCCATTCCAGACAGTGCAGTCAGCAATCTAACCCTTCTTTAATAATCACATAAAAGTGAGAGGATGGAAGCATTCTAGTACCAGTGAATAGATGAAGAAGTGTCCTGTATAAACAACACAAGTATCCAACTGAAAAACAAGCTGCTTTTAATCCTCTAAAGAGCATTGTCAACTGTGGTGTTATTTTAGGGTGCAGCTGGAAGTACTAGCTGCACTGGAAAACGTACACTTAAAATTACATTGGCATTAAGCATGCTGCATTTTGTTTTTACATTCTAAAAGTGGAAAAGAAAGTGCATACTTACATCGACTAACCAAATTTCATCTTCTCTACTGTCCTTAAATCTGCAATAAAATTATCACATTGTCAACAAATATAGAATTGTGTTTCCAATACAGCTATATCCAAGATATTACACGATTCATCTTTTTGGAATTAATGGATATTCCAGGTTTTCTTATTGACTGTAACACATCTGTTGTAATGGTGGTCAATCGCATGAATTCACAAGAACCTCAAGGTAGAGTGGAAACTAAGCAGGACTATTTCTACAGCCATGATGGCGACAGCAAAACTTTGTTTGTCCCAAAGTAATATTATACTGGGTGTACATGCTGTGATCATCCTGAATGCAATTAAAAACAGACACCACTCCGCTATAAGTATCTTTCACAAGTGAAAAGACCTGGGACTCAATCAATCAACATCCATGGGAACTATAAGCTTTGGAAATTTTTTGCTCACTAACTTCGGAGCAGATTCTGGAATGCTAAACCGGCAGTATCTGTTGGCCAGTGATAATTCACGTGTATACACCACTGTTATATTGAGCTTAGGTGGATCACTCCACTGCAAAACATATGTACCTTCCCAAATAAATTGAACCTGATTAACAAAAACCCAGCAATTATTTCATGCAAGCTAAACACTTAACATTCAGCTCATACAACTGGAAACATGATGACATGGCATGCACAATTACAGCAGGCAAATTGCATGAAGCATCCATGTCATGGGTACATGTGCGAGGGGCCACTAATACTGGACATCATTACGATGCAAGAGGTGGTGGGGGTGACATCATCACATTGAGACTTAGTGCCATTTGAGAGATGGCGGGGCATGGGAAAAGATAAAAGTGGTTTTCTGCACCTTCAAAGCATTGAGGCTACTGCTGACAGGTACAGGAGTGTGCATAGGTCACGGCCATTGTTTTACTGGGATACATGCACTAAAATATCAGATATGAAGCCATCCATCCAGTAGCTGACAATGGCCAGACTGGCTTAAAAATCAGTCTGCACAGTACAAAATCAGTGGCTGGATTTTCCGGTGCCGATGCCGAAGCTGAAACTGCCGTTCGGCGACCGGCCGGGGAATCCGTGTTCCTGACCAAATTGGGGGGGGGGGGGGGGGGGGGGGGGGGGAGATGACGGGATGGGACATTGCCCGACGCTCGCCCCCTGACCGGTTGAGTTCCCGACGGCGTGGGACACGTGTGGTCTCACCCGTAGGGAACTCGGCGTGGTGGCTATGGACTCAGTCCAGCACCAGTCCGGGGAGAGCTGATCCATGGGTAGGGGGGTGGCATGCAGCATGGCGCGGCCGCTGCAGGCCGCCGCCATCCGCATGCGTAGCCACGGACACGACAATTCTCTGGCGCAATTCAGCAGCTAGAGTCGGGTGCTCCATGCTAGCCCCCAGCAAAACTGGGAATTGGTGGCCGTTTTGCACCATTTGTTCTGACGTAAAACACCACCGGTCCCACGCTGGCGTGGGGACATAGCCCAGAATCGGAGAATCCAGCCCCAGATGTCTGGCAACCCTAGACATGATATTTATTGGGCTGGGTTCTCCGCTTTGCTGGTAGTGAACTCACGCCCGCCGATTTCCCGACGGTGTGGGGACGCCCACAATGGGAAGCCCCATTGGTCGACTGCCAGGATGGAGGATCCCGCTGCCGGCCGGGGAACGCCGCACTAGACGGAGAATCCCACCCGTTATCTTCACTGGTAAAGGATCATGCAGCAGGCTCGTGTGGATATATAAAGTACTAAAAAGAAGCATCCAACATTTACACCAATAACATTTGGAAGCTAAATAAAAAGTTCCTTCAAAACTATCAAATGCTTTTTGTATTCATTGGAAAATAGGACAACCTTTCTCATTTAAAGTATTTGGCTATATTTTGAGTAAACAATAGCTCAATCCGCAATTTTCAATTTTTCTTTAAAAAGTACAACACAAAATACATTCTCTACGGACAGCTTCAGTATTGGTGAAAGAACGAAAGCACTAAAATGGCAATGGTGTTTACTTCAGCAGCAGTACTCGTGCAAGTGCATGGACCATTGGAGGACACACCAAGGCCATGCTCTTTCCTCCCTCACCACCAACATACATCAGAGCATCTTTAGGTTACATTCCAGGGATAGGAGTAAAAAGATGAAACCTGCATACCACTGTGCTGTATTGTTGGAGTTGCGGTCTTTCAAATGAGGCATTGAAACAAGGCCCGGTCTGCCTCCTAAAGTGGGCATAATTGAACACACTATGAAGAGTAGAGGAGTCGTGTCCTAGCCAGTATTTATCCGCAATCAACAACCAAAAGAAAGGTTATCTGGTCGTTAACAAATTGCTGTTTGCGGAACAAAATGGCTGATCCATTTTCGACAGTAAAACAATAACTACACTTAAAAGTACTTAATTGGATGCAAAGTGATTTGGAATGCCTTTATGGGCATGAAAGTTGCGATATGAACAAATCTTTATTTCAAATAGAGGAATCAAAACAACGCACATTCAAGAGGCACTTCATTGAAATTACAGGATACCAAATTTAATAGGTTTAATTTTATTAAATATTAAGCATTGAAGACAGATATGCTAATATAACAAATTCAGATAGTATTATCTAGTGTTCCCCAATCATTTTATTTTGTGAGTCAAAGAGATTAGGAACCTCCAATTCAATCCTTGTCTATGTTAACAGCTCTGCTTAGCTGGGTTGGTGATGTTATTGAAAATGCCCTCTGCCCTTCTGGGTTAGGGAGTGTAAAGCTGGGTTCCTGATCCCGAGCACTAACCATGGGTAAACATACGTATTATTGTCATGTAAGGGTAGCACTAGGCTTATCAATGATGCCCTCGAATCAAATGGCCTGCTGAAACTCACCATCAAGGCATGAACACATGAATAATGACCATGCGGGTGAGGTACCAGAGGGAATTCAGCACCTGTGGAATCATGTTACACAAAAGGGAGTCAGTGCTTTTGAGGGCGGGGGGGGGAAACAGAAAATAGGCATTAAAAATTCTACTGAATGCTTTCTCCCCTTTAATGACCAGCTTAAGGTTTGCTCTCAGTTTACAATGTCACCTGAACCAACAGAGTTGCAACACTTCAGGTATCTGTTACTCTATTTTGGAATACAGAAAATAGGTTAATATGGTATTGTCACCACATTAGGATCACTTTACCGCAGCAGATTACAAGGGGTGCTATTGAAGAATAAGAGAACAAAGGGAAGGTTCAGGTGCTCTTTATAAATTACACGTTTTAATGCAAAGATAATTTTAACCTCACCTGATTTCAATAGAGTTAAATTTGATGAGTGTAAAACACAACTCACATTAGCTACCACCCATGCCCTGCCCTGTGGCTAGATTAGAATTTCCCCACAAGCAGACTGGAATCTCAGGCATTAGACTCCTGCGTGCAGGGCTTTACCACGGACACCAGAAAATGAGCAGACCTGCAGGTTATCACAGATGGGATTGTTTTAATGATCTGGAGTGTCCATTTACCACCATGAACTAACTATGCATGGCACGGCAAGCCTACTCAAGCTTCATCCATCGTAATGACAACCCCAGGCAAGTAATTCCTACATGAATGATGCCCAGAGAAGTCAATGCCTCACCTTAAGCAGACCTCTTGCTCCACATAGCTTGCAATTCAGTCCTAGTGCCTCTTGGTTCTTTGCTCTTCAGTCACAGGAGCTAACTACAGTGGAATTAATAACCCTGCACCATGACTGACTTAGTTTTTCATTTTCTGCCCAGGTCATCCACCCAAATCAGAATCTCTCTCTTTGCAGTGAGTTACTAAACACAGATCTATGACTTTACAGTGCAGCATGCGTTAGCTTTCCAAAGAGTGGCACTCGAGCAAAACAGAAACTGGAAAAGTTAAAAATAATGCACTACATCTCACCATAATCCTTTACAGGATATACCAGCTTGCTACTCGACTGGAGTCAACAATAACTAATTTCTAATTGTGCTCAATTAGCAGATCTGATGTGACATGATCTGAATCACGCAGCTACCTATTGTTATGAACCTCATACCCAATCAGAACGGTTATCTTTTAAGCCACCAGCATTTGCGAGAAAAATATCATTGCTAAGTGCACATTCAGCTATTTTAAAGAAACAAATCTTTTAAACCTTATCCCACCATAGTCCTATGTCTCAGCATATATCCTTTGTTCTTCCAAAATTAGCCCATTGCACAAATATACGCTCCCCAAGTCATGTTCAAATGCAGCAAGACCTGGACAATATCCAGGCTTCGGTAGTCAAGTGGCAAGTAACAGTTATGCCACACAAGTGCTAGGCAATGCCCATCTCCAACAAGAGAGATTCTAACGATCCCTCTTTGACATTAATGGCATTTTCATCAATGAATCAACATCCTGGGGATTACCATCGACCAGAAACTGAACTGGACTAGCCAGATAAATGCCATAGCCACAAGAGCAGGCCAGAGGCTAGGAATCCTGCAGCCAGTAATGCACCCCCTGACTCCCCAAAGCCTGTCAACAATCTAAAAGTCACATGTCAGGGCTGCAATGGCATGCTCTCCAATTGCCTGGACGAGCGCAGCTAAATCAACACTCAAGAAGCTTGACACCATGCAGCATAAAAGCAGGCCGCTTGCCATTCACGCCCATTACCACCAACGCACAGTAGCAAGAGTGTGTAGCACCTACAAGGTGCACTGCAGGAACTCACCAAGACTCTTTCAACAGCATATTCCAAACCCGCAACCACTACCATCGAGGCCAACGGCACCAAATATCTGGGAACACGACCACCAAGATGTTCCCCTCCAAGCCACTCACAATCCTGACTTGCAAATATATTATAGAATCCTTCAGTGCAGGAGGCCATTCGGCCAGTCGAGTCTGCACCGACCATTTGAAAGACCAGCCTACACAGATCCAATCCCCACCCTACCCTGTGACCCAGTAACCCCACCTAACCTTTTGGACACGAAGGGGCAATTTAGCATGGCCAATCAACCTAACCTGTACTTCTTTGGACTGTGGGAGGAAACCGGAGCACCCGGAGGAAACCCATGCAGACACGGGGAGACTATGCAAACTCCACCAGTCACTCGATATCGGAATCAAACCCGGATCCATGCGCTGAGACAGCAGTGTTACCTACTGTGCCGCCTAGCTTTTGTCATCGGTGAGCTCTGAAATATTACATTTGGTCCCCACATCCAAATCACAGATATTGTGAACAGCTGATGTTCAAGTACTTTGACAAAGAGTCATCGGACTCGAAACGTTAACTCTTTTCTCTCCCTCCAGATGCTGCCAGGCCTGCTGAGATTTTCCAGCATTTTCTCTTTTGTGCTCAAGTATTGATCCTTGCAGTACACCATTTGTCACAGCCTCCCAACATGTGAATGGCCAGTTTATTCCTACTCGCCATTTTCTGCCTGTTGGTGCATCCTTAATTCATGTTATTATATTACCTCCTAGCCAGTGTGCTTGAATTTTGCAAACCAATCTCCTGTGGGACACTTTATCAAAAGCCTTCTGAAAATCCAAGGAAACTATATGCACAGACTCTTTTTTATCAATCCTGTCAGTAACATCCTCAAAAAAACTCCAACAAGTATGTCAAACATGATTTCCCATCACAAATCCATGTTGACTATGCCCAATCAGATCATGGTTTACCAAGTGTCCATTTATCACATTCTTTATAACAGATTCCAGTACTTTTGCTACTACTAATGTACGGCTAACATGTCTGTAGCTCCTCGTTTACTCTCTCTAGCTCTCCCTTCTTAAATAGTGGGGTGACTTTGCTACTTTCCCAGCTGCAGGAACCATTTCAGAGAATAGAAATTTGGACGATGACCACCAATGCATCCACTATCTCCACAGCTATCTCTTTCAACACTGTGATGTAGACTATCAGGTCCCAGGGACTTATCAATCTTCAATCCCATTCATTTAACAATGCAACCTTCTTACTAATACTGGATAAAAGGGTCATCTGGACCCAAAACATTAGCTCTTTTCTCTCCTTACAGATGTTGCCAGACCTGCTGAGACTTTTCAGCATTTTCTCTTTTGGCTTCTTGCTAATACTAATTTCCTCATTCTAACTCTTGGGAGAATTCTTGCATCTTCCTCAGTGAAGATAGACATAAAGCAATTGTTTAGCTTGGTTGCCTTTTCTCCATTATAAATTCTCCCAACTCTGTAACGGACCCAATCTGCCATAGCCAAACATTTACTTTTTATGTACCTAGAAGAGCTTTTACAGTCCGTTTTTGTGTTTCTTGTCAGTTTACATTAATATTCTATTCTCCCTTTATCAGTTTCTTGCTGTATTCTAAAAACCTCCCAATTCTCAGGTTTACTACTATATGTGGCAATGTTCTTTCTTTTATTTCTTTTATTCTTATACAATCTTTAACTTCCCTTTGCTAGCCAACAAAGTTGACTGACCTTTCTTTTTGCGTTTTTGTGCCTTGAAGGAATGTATAGCTACTGTAAACCATGCAATAATTCTTTAAAGACTACCCATTGCCTATATATCATACCATTACATTTCCCCAATCCACTGGAGCCAATTTCCCCCTCATTCTTTCGTAACTTCCGTTGTTCAAATTTAACACCCAAGCTTCAGAATGAACCATCTCACTTATCATATTTATCAACAATTTATCATATTGTGGATTCTTAAATTCCGAAATAGCTTTGCAAGCCATTCAATTATATGAAATCTCCACAAAGTCTAACAGAAATGAAACCAACCAAACAGATCACCTGGCATCAACCTATGTGCCGGAAACTACAACAGCACACCCAGCCCTGTTGATCCGCAGAATCTTCCTTATTAACATCTGGGGGCTTGTGCCAAAATTTGGAGGAATATCCCACGGATTAGTCAAGTAACAGAAGGACATAGTCCGTAAGGTACGATTCCATGGGTATGACAATGCATGAGGAGACAGTGGTGACGTCACTGGACTATCAATCCAGAGACCCAGGGTAATGTGCTGGGAACCAGGATTCAAATCCCACCATGG
The DNA here is from genome assembly GCF_902713615.1 of Scyliorhinus canicula. NCBI lineage: Eukaryota > Metazoa > Chordata > Chondrichthyes > Carcharhiniformes > Scyliorhinidae > Scyliorhinus > Scyliorhinus canicula. The sequence continues at coordinate 168,947,606 of NC_052155.1, read as the reverse complement.
CAGATGAAATTTGTATTCAATAAAAATCTGGAATTAAAAGTCTAATGACGAAACTATTGTTGATTGCTGTAACAGCTCCTCAGGTTCACTAGCAGCCTTTAGGGAAGGAAATCTAGTCTGGCCTACATGTGACTTCAGATCCACAGTAATGTGGTTTGACTCTTAAATGTCCCAGGTACCATCATCGTGGTATGTACCACCCTACCAACAGATCCAGCAGAGGTGGCGATACAGTGGTATACAGGCAGGAGGGAGTTACCCTCAGAGTCTTCAACATTGACTCTGGACTCCATGAACGGTCATGGCATTAGGTCAAACATGAGCTGGGAAACCTCCTGCTGGTTACCTAGCACACTTCCCCCAGCTGATGAATCAGTACTCCTCCATGTTGAACACCACTCAATGAAGCACCAAGGGTGGCAAGGATGCAGAACGTACATTGGGTGGGGGAACTTCAATGTCCATCACCAATAGTGGTCCGGTAGCACCATTATTGACCAAGAATGAGTCTGAGGCAGGTGGTGAGGGAACTAACAAGATGAAAATTCCAACATGACCTCATCCTCACCATTCTAACTGTCACAGGTTCATCTGCCCACAACAGTACTGGTAGGATAGGCCACCGCACAGCCCTTGTAGAGAAGAAGTGCTGTATTCACATTGAGTTTACCCTCCATCAAGATGCATGTCACAATCACCATGCTAAATGGGGTAGATTTTGAACAGATCTAGCAATTCAAAAGTGGACAATCATAAGATGCTGTGGAGCATCAGCAGCAGAGTTGTAAACAACAACAACCTGTAACCTCATAGCCCACTGTATCCCCCAATCTACCATTATCATAAAGCCGAAAAATAAACCCTGGTTCAATGATGTGCAGGCGACCATACCTAGCATACCTAAAGACAAGGTGTCAACCTGGTGAAGCTACAACACAGGACTCTTACTTGCATGCCAACCAGTGGAAGCAGCATGCAACAGATGGAGTTAAGTGATCCCACAACCAACTGACCAGATCCAAGCTCTGCAATCCTGCCACATCCTGTGGTTCAATTGTCCATAATCATTCACAACTCACTGGAGAGGAGTCTCCACAAACATCCCCATTCTCAATGATGAGGGAGCCCCATTCTTAATGATGAGGGAGCCAATTTGAGTGCAAAAGAGAAGGCATTTGCAGCCATCTTCAACCAGAAATGCCAAGTGGGTGATCAGATACCAGTCTTCAGGCAATTCGATTCACTCCATGTGATTTGAAAAAAAAATTAGAATATCCAATTATTTTTCTTCCATTTAAGGGGCAATTTAGCGTGGGAATCCATCTAACCTGCACATCTTTGGGTTGTGGGGGGGTGAAATCCAAACAGACACTGGGAGAATGTGTGAACACCACACGGACAGTGAATAGGGGCCAGGATCGAACCCGGGTCCTCAGCGCCGTACGCAGCAGTGCTAACCATTGCACCACCATGGCGCCCTTCGATTCACTCCACATAATATCAAGAAACAATTGAAGGCCCTGGGTAATGGAAAGGCTATGGGCTCTGACAAAATTCCGGCAATAGTATTAAAGCCTTGTGATCAAGAGCAAGCCACTCTTAGCCAAGCTCTAGCAATGTGGAAATTGCCCAGATAAGTAAAAAATAACTGGATAAATCTAACCAGGCTAATTACCGCCTCATCGGCCTACTCTCAATCATCACAGTGATGGAAAGTGTCATTGGCAGTGTTGTCAAGTGGCACTTACTCAGCCATAACCAGCTAACTCACATTCAGTGGCACTCACCTCCTGACCTCCATTAAAACTTTGGTCCAAACATGGACAACTCGAGATAAGGCAGACTGCCCTCAACTTCAAGGCAGCATTTGGTCATGAGTGGCATCACCAAACACAAAGAAAAATGTTTGTATTTGTTGGAGGTCAATTATTTCAGTGCTGGGACGTCACTGCAGGGGTTCCTCAAGGTAGTGTCCTAGGCCCAACCATCTTCAGCTGTTTCATCAATGACCTTGTTTCCATAGGTCAAATGTGATGATATTCAATGATGATTGCACAAAGTTCAACACTATGCATGAGTCTTCAGATACTGAAGCAGTTCATGTCCATATGCAGCAAGACTGGACAACAGACAGGCTTGGGCTGATAAGTTTCAAGTGTAAGGGCCTTTCCAGTTAATTCCTTTGTTTCCTATTTATTTTACTTTGTCATTATCGATTTTGATCCATGGATCTTTAATGGCGACATACTGCACTGCACCTTCCTTCCTCCCCTCCCTTTCTTTCTTTCATATCACTCACTCAAATGTTTCCTGCCTACTGTTTAGAAGTCTGCAGAAGTCTCCAGACCTTTAGGAGTCTACAGTAAAAACCACTCCAGACTGAGATCAAATACATCAACCAACTGGAGGCCTAGACTGAAGAAAAATCTAACTGGAATATGTCCATCTGAAACAGATCTTGTTCTTTTACTTTGAGAGTGTATATATATATATATATATATATATATATATATAAATATAATATATTATATATATAAAATATTTTATTTGCTGCCTATTTAATTATAACTATTGGTATTAATAAAAGTTAATTATGGGGGGGGAAGGGAGAAACAAAGTCGCCCGTTTGATTGGCACTCCATCCACCACAGTATATATTGTTGCCACTGTGTCTCAATCTACAACATGCACAACAGCAACTCACCAAGGCTCCTTTGACAGCATCTTCCAAACCTGCTCCATCTATCACCAAAAAGGACAAGGGGAGTAGAGGGATGGGAACACCTCCACCTACAAATTCCCCTTCAAGTCACACACCATGCTGACTTGGACATATATCGCCTAGAACTTCACTATTGTTGGGTCAAAATCCTGGAACTCCCTTCCATCAACTTCACTATTGTTAGGTCAAAATCCTGGAACTCCTTTCCGTCAACACAGACTGCAGAGGTTCAAGAAGCACATCACCAGCTTCTCAAGGGCAATTCAGAATGGACAATAAACACTGGTTTAGCGAGAATCACGTGCATCCCAAGTCCGAATAAAAATTAAATAAGCCACAAATTGTATTTCTGTGGGAGGACTACACGGGTAACAGATGAGATATTAAACTGAGGCCATATCTGCCCTCTCATGAATGTAAAAGATTCCACTATTTAAGAGAGTTCTCCCAATACCTTGGCCAACACTTAAAACTCAACTCATACCTCAAACATCTAGCTATTAATTTAATTGCTGTTTGGAGGCTTGCTGTGTGCTAATTGACTGTTGTCTTTCCTGCATTACAACAGTTACATTTCAAATGTGCTTTGCACATTCATTTCTCATTAAATTTGCTGCAGGAAGTTAGGTCTAGTTCTTGATAGTGCAAGTTCTATTATAATAATATGATAAGTTGTCATTAAATATTGGGATGACTAAAGTCAGTGGCATTGGACCCCACCACAAACTTTGTTCCTTAGACACTGACTTAATCCCTTTCCCAGGCCTACCATCTGAAGTAGCGAACTGTTCACAACCTTGGCATCCCATATGACCCCAAGATGAACTTCCAATAATATATCCATGCTGTCACCAAGATCACCTTCTTCCAGCTTTGTAACATTGCCCGTCTCTGTCTCCACACACTTCAGCTGAAATCCTCATTTGTGCCTTTATATCTAGACTTGACAATTCCAATATTTTCACAGTAACGTAATTGCAGTGTTAACCCCACTTGTGACACGAATAATGATTATTATTACTCTCCTGGATGGCCTCCCACCATCCATAAATTCAAACTCATACAAAGCCCAACTGCCCATATCCTAACTTGCACCATCTTGTTCAACCATCACCCATGATCTACACTGACTGCCTGCTATGATAGTGGAGTCGGACACTTTAGGAACTTTCAAGCGGTTATTGGATAGGCACATGGAGCACACCAGAATGACAGGGAGTGGGATAGCTTGATCTTGGTTTCGGACAAGGCTCGGCACAACATCGAGGGCCGAAGGGCATGTTCTGTGCTGTACTGTTCTATGTACACTACTCTTGGTATGGTAATGATTTAAAAATTCTCATCTTTGATTTCAAATCCTTCCATGGTCTGGTCTTTCCTACTCCCATAATCCCCTCCAGCCTACAACCCTCCAAAATCTCTGCATTCCCTCCAATTCTGGCCTCTTGCACCACTGATGACCATGTATTTGGCTGCCTGGGCCCCAGGCTCTGGAATTCCCCACCAAATCTCTACACCGCTCAAACAATGTTCCCTGTTAACTACACCGTCACACAACAACTAGAACATCCTTGTGTAGGTTGTGCATAAATTACTGCAAATGCACGGCTGCGCAAACAAATTTAAAGGGCCACACACTTCAATTGATCACCCAGACTCTCCAAAGAGTCTCCATAACTCTCCATAACTCTCCATAACTCTACCTTGGTTGAATGCTAATGTCTGTTGGGATTCACTGTCAAAATGCTTGCTAATTTCTCCTGTGATGCATGTTGGGATGTTTACTATATTAAAAGGTGCTATATAAATGTAAATTATTGTTGGTGGCTGTTCATCTGCCTCAATGGCCTGTAAAGTGAACATTTAAACTGTTCAGCCATCCCGTCAGCTAATGTAATGTTTCCATTTTTTTTCTATCTTTCATTTCTATCTTTTTTTTCTCCTCTCATATCCCAATATTTGTTTCCCCCTCTATGTCTACACATAAATAGACTCCAATTCACCTACACTAACTCAAACTCCTCAGTATCTTTATTTCTCAATCCTTCACTCAAGGCCCAGAACTACTCAAGGACAAAGCAATGTGTGGTTTTCTGTCTGGTGTTTATAGAAAACTGCTATTTTGTGATCTTGGGATTCGACCATATAGTGCCCCAAGGGCTCCTGACATCGACCACTATCAAGATTTATTTGTGATGCAACACGGTATTTGGGCAGCACGGTAGCATGGTGGTTAGCATAAATGCTTCACAGCTCCAGGGTCCCAGGTTCGGTTCCGGCTGGGTCACTGTCTGTGCGGAGTCTGCACATACTCCCCGTGTGTGCGTGGGTTTCCTCCGGGTGCTCCGGTTTCCTCCCACAGTCCAAAGATGTGCGGGTTAGGTGGATTGGCCATGCTAAATTGCCCGTGGTGTCCTAAAAAAATGTAAGGTTAAGGGGGGGTTGTTGGGTTACGGGTATAGGGTGGATACATGGGTTTGAGTAGGGTGATCATTGCTCGGCACAACATCGAGGGCCGAAGGGCCTGGTCTGTGCTGTACTGTTCTATGTTCTAATAATTGACGGGCACAAGATAAGCTCTGCAGAGTTATTTTTTGTTGTGGCCCGTGACAATCAGAAGCGAGTGAAAAAAAAATGTAGGTGCAGTCAGGAGCTTGACCGGTCCGATGGTCGAGGGTTATCATTGATATTTGCTTACAAAGTCAGGAGCTTGAACCCCGCTGGATTTTGTTTCCTCCACATCCTTTATCAGGAACTGATCAAATGTACAGTCTTATCTTAGTATGGGCTAGTAATTGTTCTGAATAACCTGTTGGTCCCGCTCAGGTGCACTGTCGGGTGCATTTATTCCATGAGCCATCGACAGACTTCATTATCTGCAAATGATATGCAATTTAAAAACATAGGGGTTGAACTGCTTGCTTTGATGGAACTTGCAGTGTTTATATGTAACTAAATTTAGCGTTTTAAAAATATTTATACTATGAACACAAAGAAAATTTGAAGTCATTATTAAAAACATGTGGTTATGTATTTGTTTGGAAGGGGGGGGGTTGATGTCACATTCATGTTAGGTACATCCGGTCATTTTGCAGCATGCTACAAACATTGTACTGCTTCCTTATTTGCAGTGTTCACTAGAGAATGACCCATACTGCTGGCTTAATCTTAACATTGTGCTTGGCAACCATGTGTTTCAGCAGGTCTTTTGGCACAATGACAGGATCTTTTCTTCTGGACCAAAAGCTCCAGCTCCATGTCCAACGCCAGGATTTGCCAGCCACAGAAGGAGTGATCACAACGCAGTTCAATAGGATGATGATCAGCTCTTTCCACCACTCCCACTATTCCCCATAGGGAAAATCAGTGTGGGTGAGGAGGTACATTAAAAACAAAATGTGTTTAAGCTAGCCTTAGCCAGCACTTCTTGAAGGGGAACTGACTTATTATGGGATTCTGCTGCTGATTCCCAGTCGTGTATTTCTTTAAGGAAAAAGATGGCAGCACGGTGGCACAGTGGTTAGCACTGCTGCCTCATGGTGCCGAGGACCTGGGTTCGATCCAGCCCTGGGTCATTGTCAGTGTGGACATTCTCCCCGTGTCTGTGTGGGTCTCACCCCCATAATCCAAAGGTGTGCAGGATAGATGGATTGGCCATGCTAAATTGCCTCTTAATAGGAAAAATATATTTTTTTTTAAAAAGGGAAAGGACATCAAAAGGAGCAACAGCGATGAGAGAGGCTCAAGGCTACAGGATACAGCATTTGAGACCTTAGTCTAGGTTAATGTTTCTACAGGGAGGCCAGGAGACCCTTAAGGTCCATGCTGAGAATGGAATGAATGGGAGTAGGTGGCCAATGCCTGGAATCTCACCCCTGAATCTGGCCATAGTATCGCTAGAAATTCAATAACCTCAGGTGGGTGATCAAGATCACTAAATGCATCCTCACATGACATCTATTAACCATCAAACTCTCAGGTTGCTCAACACACCACGTGTCCATGAAAATAAAACGGGCGCGATTCTCCGAGCCCCACGCCAGGTCGGAGAATCGCCGCAACCGCGCCACATTGCCCCGACACCGGTGCGCGATTCTCCGAGGTGCGGAGAATCGATGTCATTTGCGCCGACGTGTTCGGCGCGGTGGCAGTCGCAGGCCGCTATCCGCGGCTGGACCGCTGATTCTCCAACCCGAATGGGCCGAACGGAAACGGCATAGTCTCGCCGGCGCCGTTCACCCCTGGTCGCTGCCGGCGGGAACTCTGCAGGAAGGGTCGGAGGGGGGGGGGGGGGGGGGCCTGTGGGAGGGGGAGGGGGCCCTCCAATGGGCTCTGGTCCGTGATCGGGGCCCACCAATCGGCAGGCCAGCCTCTCTCTCACAACCCCCCCCCCCCCGGGCCTACTTTGTTGCGCGGCCGGCCCCGAACCCCCACGCCATGTTGCGTTGGGGCCGGCGCGCTGAAGAAGTCCCCCGTGCATACGCAGGTTGGCGCGGCTCAACTGCGCGCGCGCGGGTTGGCTCGGCGCCCATTTGGCACCGGGAAGGGAAGCTGGAGCGGCGTGAACCGCTCCAGCGCCGTGCTGGCCCCCTGTGGGTGCCAAAATCGGTTGTCCCCACTAACGTTTCGCACCATTGTGATACGCGACGGAGTTCACAAAGGCGCGAACACTTAGTCTCTTTTTAGGAGAATCGCGCCCATATTGTTTCTCTTCCAGATTTTCCTGTTTAAATTCTGTTTTTAAAAACGGACAAAAGTTAATTCATCAGCTCCTGGAATGCGACACCCCTTGCACTGTATGAAAATTCCAGCCAAGCCAACAAAGGACTAGCAGATGAAACAGTTGTACCAGCCAGCTGAGGCCGAGCTTCATCTCCAATGTTCTGCCAATGGCTCCAGAATTATCTGCCCACAATACATTGGGTTTAACATGGGTCCTTATGAAAATACTAGGTTAGCTAAATGGCTCGACCAGAAACCACCCTGTCACATGGCCGAGACTTGAGCTGTTAGAATTTCTTTCATTATACAGCTTTTGGATTCAGTCTTCAGTTGCTGTTTAGAGAAAACCGGACCCCAGGCGAGCAACCTGCCACTAACCTTCATCTCTCTCAAAGTTAGATCTCCAAAAAGAATCTTGAATTTCACCTACAGAATGAACTAATTCACAGAATACAAGAATACTTTGCTGCATCTTCAACTGCACCCGCCAAGTTCCTGGGACAAAGATCAGGAATTCTGCCAGACAAAGCCACCTGAAAGAACCTTCATTGAACATGGATTTACTGGACTCTACTCACATGAATTAATTCCAATGCCTTTTTTGACTTTTAAAAAAAAGTAACTCGTAATTTGTAACTGCTTTATTTCCCCGACTTTCTACCTGCTTGCGGGTTAAGTGTGAATGTGTATTGCGATCCATCCCTTGGGTTTTGAATGTGTCAATAAATCCTAGTTCTGTTTCACCTTAAAATAATTTGCTGTGGGGTTATTTTTTAAACATTGGACCTAATAAACCAGGGTATGTGAAACACACCACAGCTCATTTAACAAGGGAAATGATATGAAAGGGAACCAATTATATTAGAAATTAAAACAGCCATTGTCATAGACAGAAGAAGGGAACAGTAAAAATAATTCAATTCACCTTGTCCTCATATCCATACCAGATGCTTGCTGCCATGTAGGCTCAGATTTCTGCCATCATGCCTGTGGATTTCAGTGCTCAAAATAGCATGCAGGTATACACAGCAATCCACCCTCCAATAGATTACTAGGCTTGCTGAGCCATTGACCCAACACGTACCACCTGCGGTCTTCTATCAGGATTTCAGCATTCATGCTCCTACTTCTGTCGCTACACCAGTGTCCTCACAGCGAGCCAGCCCAGATTATTGCCTCTTGAGTCAATGTACTACAGTCCTAAGGAGGGCCATCAAGGCCCAGAAATGCTCGAGGGTGACCAGAAAGGCCGTATGCAGTTTTCCACATTTAAAGTCTTCCATCAGCCATGCTGCAGCTGCTGAGGTACATTGCACAACAGTACGAGGTCAGGAAAAGACACCCACAAGATAGGTACTGAGGCGATGCCCAAGGGTAGTTTTTTTGTATTATTTGGTTATATAGTTGGAGATGGCTGTTATGGAATGGTCTGTAATGGCGGCTTTAATTGTGGAATTTTGGCCAAGGTGATGTGGTGGTAGGATGTCACAGGTAGATGGGATGGCAGGGAACTGTGGTGCAATGGTAGTGAAGGGATGAAACCATAAAGGAATTAGAGTATCAGTAGACCCTCATGGAACAAGGAGATTCTAGATACCTCCTCCTCTTCCTAAATTGGCCTTGGCAATGCCAAATGCTGTGATGTTATAATAATGAGGTTGTCAGCAATGCAGCAGACCGCCAGAAACTTTGAAACATGCGTCAGCCAGTGCTGTAGGGTCCCCCCCACCCCAAGGCAACCGAACCATTACTTGAGAACACTGATGGGGTCTGCTCCACGATCATCTTGGTGGCAGCTGTGAATGGTTACCACTGGGCATTGAGGAGTGTTCCAAATTTGAAGAATGTACTTCAAATCAGCTAGGAAGTCACAATCTGCCCACTGAAAGCTTCTGTTGTGTGCATGCCCATACTAGCACCTCTCCTACTGTGGGATGTTGCACCAGAAGCAGCTAGAAATATTGCATTCGTCATTGTCCTTCCATAGCATCTGCTCCAGCAATGCTCCAGAGTTAACTTTGTGACCATTAGTTTTAAGGTAATGCTAAAGTTATTTGCTTTTCCAGAATTGCAGGAGATGAACACTGTAGTCACAGATCTGGATGAAAATGGCCTCTCAAAGTGAAATGCATAGTTAGTCCCTTTCACTTCTTTATTTCCTGAACAGGAACCTACACACCAGAGGAAGCAACTAAACTAAACAGCAATAAGACACGAGATGTCTTACAGCATCGCTGCATTAAATAATTATAAGGTTTTACAAGTTAAACCCACCAAAGACTGTTCTAAATGTGAACATGTGCATATTATAAACTTTTAGAGCAAATTTACAAATAATACAAAGTAAATGCTCATGCCAATTTATTTTTCTAACTAGAAGGATCATTGAAAAGTTTTATATAACAGAGGTTTCTCAAAGTAAACTCTTGCCAAAAAGCCCACTTTGCTTTCATTATTACAATTAATGTATCTTCATACTCAGCTGCAATCCACAGAAAATCCTAAATCAACACTGGGTGCTCAGCTGATTTACACATCTTTGTTCTGGTCATTGGGAATGGATCTGGGTATCGTGAAACTGGGCAGCATTTACGCAATTTAATTTTGTTCCTTTATCCTGGGGTAAAATTATAGACCCAGTGTTTTATGGATCTATGGTTTTGCTGCTTAGATTCAGTGTTCAAGCACAGGGAATTAGATTAATTACCCTACAGATCATTTGCCCACCATTGAGCACGTAATGGAAATTTAAGTTCTACTACAGACAGTCTTGTTTGTTTCATAAAACCTCAGAAACATTAGTAAAAGAGGTATCTTTCAGCTCACAGAACCAGGACAGGATCAGCCTAGCTCATCAGCATTATCTATTCTAATTCCATTATCTTGCCCTCCCTGTACCCTTTATTTTCCCCATCAAAATATTTGCTTTAGTTCCCTCTTAAATGCCATGACTGATGCTGATTCAACAGCCACGCACAGTATTGCATCATATATTTTAATAACCTTATGCTTCTTCTAACCACATTTTTGTGCTTTTAGATGTAATCCTAAATGTATGCCTCGTTGTCACCCATTCACCAATCAGTTGAAAAAAGATTTAATTTGCTTTCCTTAGCTCTTTCAAAACCTTTTAAACACCTCCTAGATCCTTCCCAACCTTGAACAACTAAAACAGCCCTACTTTGGTAATCATATCTATATCTTGTTTCATCCCTGGTATCATGCTTTTAAATCCTCATTGGATTGTTTTTCCAATACCCTCTGAAACACACAATGCTCCAACCGTGCACACTGCACAAACTGATCACTGCCTCCTACATTCTGCAATTGCAATTTATTTTTACACGCTATTTCCTTTTTAATTCCATTTTCAAATTAAAATTTTTGCTTTAATATTTATTTTGGTTCTTTTCATTCTTAGTCCCACCAAAAAAGTTATTCACTTATTCATTCCATCTGCTGAGCCACCAGTTAGATTACATGAGAGTAGGGGTTGGACTCTGTTATCATTGCTGCTGACAATCACATCCAGAAATAATTGTAAATAAATTTGAATTGTATCAACTGAATTTGTCATACACAATACACCATTTGCATTTTTTTTGTTGTTGTCTACAAATTTTAAGACCCATCTGTATATAGTTTTTGCATTTTGAATAGTCATTATTGCATTGTTGGTTGTGTGACCTTACTGGGCACAAAGTGAAAGCCATGGCCAGGATTCTCCGAAATCCCAGCCAAGTGTTGACGCCGGCGTCAACAGGCCTCCTGGCCCAGGAATTCACCGTTTTTTAGGGGGCTAGCACGGCATTGGAGTGCTGCGCCCTGCTCTGGCGCCAAAAGGGTGCCCTCCATGGCTGGTGCGGGTCCACGCATGAACACGATGGCCGTCTCCGTGCCTGCACATGATCTTGGTTGCCGTCTCCGCGCCGACGCGGAGCAACATGTTGGGGACCTAACAGTGGGCCCGCGCAGAAAGAGGTAGGCTCCCTCCAGATCGCGGCCGCCCGCCGAGCGGAGGCTCCCGATCACGGGCCTGAATCCCGTGGAGGCTCCCCCCCCCCCCCAACACCAGGACGTCCACAGCGGCCGCGGGTCCGAGCTCCCACCGGCTGGTACCAGGTTTGAACCACTCCGGCGTAACCCGGCGGGAGTTTAGCCCGTTGCCTGCGGAGATTCGCCGCGGGGGCCTATTTCAGTGGCCCCCGACCAGTGCCGCGGTGACCGCATTTGGCACCAATTCTCCGGTCGCCAGCCCAGTGTCAGAGCGGCGTGGTGGGCATTTCCCACTCCCCTGGCGATTCTCCGAACAGTCGCGAGCTCAGAGAATCCCAGCCCATGTTTCTTCACTGACTTGGTGCCAGAACCAAGTTGGTATTTGGAAAGGAGAGGTCTCCGCTGCAGCATTTGCTAGATCTTTGTGGGCAACTTTCTTCTAGATCAAGGGCGCGTGCTTTACTGCTGACTGCAAAGTCAAGCTCATTATATATTTGAGCTTTCCTAAAATCTTTGATAAAGGGGAACATTTGTTAGAAGGCCCATTATATTAAAACTGAAATTAGGTGGGGTTACTGGGTTACGGGGGTTAGGTTGGAAGTGTGGGCTTAAATGGGGGTGCTTTTTCCAAGGGCCGGTGCCGACTCGATGGGCTGAATGGCCTCCTTCTGCGCTGTAAATTCTCTGATTCTCTGAGAGCATGGATGAAATGAAAAAAAAAATGAAAATCGCTTATTGTCACGAGTAGGCTTCAATGAAGTTACTGTGAAAAGCCCCTAGTCGCCACATTCCGGCACGTGTCCGGGGAGGCTGGTACGGGATGAAGGATGGATGCCACCCCTACGCCGCAGAGCGGAGAATTGGCGCCTTTGGGGCCGGCGGGTTGGCGCGGCGTCGGTCGCGGGCCGCTCTGCGTGGCCAGCCTGCCGATTCTCCATCCCGGATGGGCCGAGCGACCATAAGAGCCGAGTGCCGCTGGCGCTGTTCTAACCTACTCTGGGCTGGCGGGACCTCGGCGTATAAGGGTTGGGTGGCGGCCTTGGGAGGGGTCCAAACCCGAGAAGGGGGAGGGCCTACAATGTGGCCTGGCCCGCGGTCGGGGCCCACCAATTGGCGGGCCGACCTCTGTGGCAGGGGGCCACCTTTTCTACGCGCCGGCCCCTGTAGTCCTGCGCCATATTGTGTAGAGGCCAGCGCGTTGAAGGAGGCCACTGTACATGCGCGCATTGGCGCTGCGCCACTGCACATGTCCTCGTCGGCGCTGGCGCAACTGCGCATGCGCGGATTACAGTTCGCGCCAGGATCGGCAGCTTGAGCGGCGCGAACTGCTCCAGCGCCTTTGGCCAGAATTAGTTGTGGGCGCAGTCCGTTCACGGCGTCATAAAATAGAATCCCACCCAAAATTTCTATTTCAGGGCCAGTGAGGGATGCAGTGCCAAGGAAGTTACAGAGACAGAGCAGTGCAAAGCCATGGACGGATTTGAGAATGGGAATAAAAACATTCAAGATGATGCTCGACCTGGAGCCAATGTAGGTCAGCCAGCACAGGGGTGATAGGGGAAGTGGCCAGGGTTCAAGGTTTGATTCCCGGCTTGGATCACTGTCTGTGCGGAGTCAGCATGTTCTCCCAGTGTATGCATGGGTTTCCTCCAGGTGCTCCAGTTTCCTCCCACATGTCCTGAAAGACGTGCTACTAGGTCATTTAGACATTCTGAATTCTCTCTCTGTGTACCCGAACAGGCACCGGAATGTGACGACTAGGGGCCTTTCACAGTAACTTAATTGCAGTGTTAATGTAAGCCTACTTGTGACAATAAAAAATATTATAAATTTAGTACACCAATAAAAACCCAGTTACACCTCATTCAATAAGACCCAAGTTTTTTTTTTACATAATGAGGCTATGAGTGCAATTTTTTGCCAGTTCAATGATTGCCAATTAGTTACATCAGGGACACCTTAACAGACCACTCTCTGGAGAAGGGTGGAATCATAGAGCAACTTCTGGATTTCCATATTTAACTGCACACGCGTGGACTAATACATTCCAATATTAACATGCAGGACATCAGCACCCAACAATCGGCTTGAATCATTGCAACTTCACACATGCAGACACATGTAAATATTTTACTGTTCAGTAAAGACAACTTACAGCTGAAATAAAGTCAGCATATCTCCTGCAGGTAGACATTTTATCAACACAGCTGCGAACGTACATTATGTTAAAAAGGTTTTTGCAGCTTCTCATCTCATTCTCCAGTTGTAGATATAATATCAAAATTCTTAAAATACCACATACCATATATTTTTTGGAAACTGTACACTTCATAAATAGTATACTCATTACAGAAGCAATGCATATACATCAGTTCGGCCGATTATCAGCAAAGATGCACAGAACTCAATCCTCAAATGCAAACACATTTAAATGAAACTCACATACCTCACAGCACTTGGATTATAACAAGTCCACAGCTTGCAATTCCCATTCTGCCCTACAAAACATCAATGGTACCCTAATACAACTTATTCCTTCTGCAATTGGTTCTGAACGCAGTAATCACATCTGGCTTGGCAACAAGTTAACTTTCGTTCAACAATGTGATCCTGAAATGTGTCGACCTGAAATGGGAGTACAGCCAGCCTCTTTATGGAGTTTTAAAAAAAAGCTTCACAGTTTCTTCTCCCCACTGGCAATGTTACCTGTCAGTGATTTTCAAAGGCTTGGGCCCGGTGATGACTGACATAGTTTCAGATGACTGAAGGCATCCACGCAATACGTCTCCGCACCGTCCTCCTCATTTGTTTGACACCAATTCTTTCTTGCACCACCCGGAAAATAACAATATTGTATTCAACATAGATGCACACACAAATCAAATCGCATTTGTGACAAACGCACGTGGGGCCAGGGTTACTGCACACAAAAATATATTTTGCACCTGTCGAGTGCAAGGGTTTTGCACAAGATTGCATACCTCGCCGACTACAAAGTGTGGCAGAGCCGATCACTCTCTACACAATCGCTAGTGTACTTACGAGGAATCCAAATCTATAGCAAAGGAAGACACCGCAGCGCTCCGGAAGACTGCCACTGCAACAGAGAGAGAGAAAAATAAACTCATCTCATCAAAGGCACTTGAGGAAGCTGATCAATCGTCATGCTTTGGATGTGTAACCCCCACCCCTCTCCCCCTCTCTTAAACCAAAGGTGTTTAATAATTCGAGGGTGGGGGGAAGCCCGAAACGCCCCGCGGTGAGTCGCTCACCTCCACACAGAAACAGCACAAGATGCACCGCCCCACTCGCTGCCATTTTGCTTGTGAGCGGAGGCTGAGGCCGGCAGCCCCGCGCAGGCGCCCTGGCTCCGCCGCGCTCCCTCCGCTGTCATGGAGACGGGGCCTAGTGCTGAGGGCGGCTCCGCGGTTCGGTACCGCCCGTCGCCGGGGATGCCAACCTGCCTTGGGTTGACCCAAGGAGTTGACCAGTGTGCAACCCTGGGGACCAAAAAATAATATGAAACGTGGGGACATTTTTTTAAAGAAACAATGTCATTTTCTTTGAACCTCTCGCTTTCCCCCGAATTCGGGGGAAGGCTGTTTTGGGCAACCATCACAAGATAATAGACTCTCTGGGCGGGATTCTCCCATGCCGCACCGCATGGGAGAATCACAGTTCGCACCATTTTTTCCCCGTGGTGCCGGTCCGACGGCGGCAGGTGATTCTCCGAGGAACGGTGAATCAGCGCCATTTGCGCCGGGACGTTTGGCACGGCACCGGCCGCTGTATGCGGCTGGGCCGCCGATTCTCCAGCCTTGATGGGCCAAGCGGCTGTGTGGAAACGGCAGAGTCACGCCGGCGGCGTTCACACCTGCTCGCAGCTGGCGGGAACTCTGCTCGTAGGGTCCGGGAAAAGCGCTCCTTCACAGGGGGTGCCGATGGGGTCTGGCCCGCTAAAGCGGCCCACCAATCGGCGGGCCGGCCTCTACAGCCCTGGCCCTATTTTATTACGCAGCCGGCCCTGAACCCCAACGCCATGTTGCATCGGGGCTGGCGTGTTGAGGAAGTCCCCTGCGCATGCGCGGGTTGGCGCGGCGCCCAGTTGGCTCCGGGAAGGGAGGATTGAGCGGCGTGAACCGTTCCAGCGCTGTGGGCCAGAATCGGTAGTGCCCGCGCCCGTTTTGCACCATCGTGAAACGCGACGGCATTCACGTCGGCGCGAACACTGCCTCCATTTCGGAGAATCCTGCCATAAAATCCCTACAGTGCAGAAGGAGTCCATTCGGCCCATTGTGTCTGCATCAACCTTTTTGAATGAGCTACCTATTTACATTTCCCCGTAACCCCATCGCCTAACTTGCACACCAAGGGGCAATTTATCACGGCCAATCCAACTAACCCGCACGCCTTTGGACTGTGGGAGGACACTGGAGCACCCGGAGGAAACCCACGCCGACACGGGGAGAATGTACAAACTCCACGCAGACATTGACCCAAGGCGGGAATTGAACTTGGGTCCCTGGCGCTGTGAGGCATGAGTGCTAACCATCGTACCGCCCCATTCTGAAGAAGTGTCATATGGACACAAAACACTTACTCTGTTTCTCTCCACAGATGCTGCCGGACCTGCCGAGTTTATCCAGCATTTGCTGTTTTCATTTCAGATTTCCAGCATCCGCGGTATTTTACTTTTATTTAGTCGCGTCATCCAGTTGTGATCTGAGTCTTTTTGCTTTCCAATTTACATATAGGGCAGTATGTCGAAAGGATGCATGTGGCCGATTGATGGCTGGAGTGTGAGTGGCATGTCAGGTGATGAAACCTCCAAGAATGTATTCAATCGCAGTTGGCAATCCTACTTGCCGTGCTGTTTTTCGCCAAGGTTTTCAGGTTTAGAGGTGTTGACATTTGATACAGCAAACTTCCCACTGAAATTTTTGATTGGAAAATGAGTAACAAAGTTTACGGAAACAAAATATTGAGCATGTCGGAAATCTGAAATAAATACTGTAAATCAGCACTCCTGGCAACATCTATGGAGAGGGGAACAAAATTAACATTCAAGATCTTTCATCAGAGTTGGGAAAACTGAGCAAATGAAGTGAAGAAACCTTTTTGTCATTTAACCTCTGCGGCCCTCCACTTTGTCACAGACCTTCCCTTTTGTTTCTTCCCATCCTTCCATTTACTCAAAACGTATTACATTTCTAACTTTTCCCAGTTCTGATGAAAGATGACAACATACCTGAAATGTTAACTCTGTTTTTCTGCCAACATAGTCTGCCAGACTTATTGAGTGTTTACAGCATTTTAAGTTATTGTAGGAAGATGGAATGATTTACTATCTGGAACTCTTCATCCCAACCCAAGTCTGACCACATTTTTTGGAGATTTCAGCTAACACAGGGACATACACTATTTTATTATCCTCTGATTTTTCTGCCTTCCCTCCTTTTTCAATTTCACCTCTACATTAACTTCTGCGAGGTTATTCATGAAGGCCCCGGCTTCTCAACCTTGACCCTCGCCTGAGGTGTGATGATCCTCAGGTTAAATCACCACAAGTCAGGGGAGAGCAGCCTATGGTCATCTGGGATTTTGGCGACTTCACTTTTACTTTATAAAGCCTTACAAATAGATGAGTATAAGTTACAACATGGGAACAGACCACTTGGCCTAACTTGTCCATGGCAATATTTATCCGACACGTGAGCAAGTACTTTGAATCACATTTAACTCATCTTGTTCCCTTATTCCTTCAACTTATTTTCCTTCATTCACTAAACTGACTCAACTTTGAATATTAATGAAATTGCTCCCTCAACCACAAATCCTGAAAATAAATTTACATTCTTGAAAATGCATTACTGATGCTTTCTGTACAAAAATTCTTATATGCAATATTTTATCCATTGCCTCTCGTTCTTGATCCCTCAAAGCACTAACCTCAGAAACTGGCACAAGCTGGTCAGCAACTCCAAAAAGCTGATACAACCCCAAAAAAGCTTTATATTTTAGGAATGACTGTTGGCAAGGATATGAGAAGAGTTGTTTGTTCTCCTTTGACTATTACATTTCACACTCCTTCTGTAGCTCACTGAAATGTCAGCCTCCATTATGTCTTCATGTCTGTGGTGAGACTTAAATCAATAACCTAACCCAAATGTGAGGGTGCCACCAACTGAGCAAACTAAATCGAGATCAGTGAAGACAAATACCGAAAATGTGGTTGAACATGGGCTTACATGAATTAATCTAAGTATTCAACATTGATGTATACTTAATAGTGGACTGCATTATTTTTACAACAGGAAAAAATCTAATGTTCATCAGTGGTGAACCTAAAATTCATTGAATGGAAGGTCTGATTGCAAAGGGCAAGAGATTTACAATACTGGTGATTGTTACAAAGTCCTGGAAGGTATCCCCAGAACATTTTAATTGCTGATGTTTTATTTAATGCATCTGGCACTTTGGAAATTGCTGTGCCTTTTAAAGCAGAAAATATTTTTTTCTTGCAAGGTTACAAATATCTTAGATATGAAAATAAAGAAGTTTCAGGAACTTCAATCAAACTTTTCAAAGTACAGTGAATCTGATCTCAGAGATATCATATTGATTTGTAAACTAAAACCTTATAATGACCTGAACAACAATGCATTATACATTAACAAGACAAAGCTGATTCACTGTGGCATCAGTCCCGGCCCATGACAGCCCAGAGGCAGGTGTGGGATTACATGTAATGAGACTGCTAATTTACCTATTTTAAATAAACAACTTTTTTTAAAAAGTAGCTTATGAAGGATAAGAGTCCGTCAATAATTGAAACAAATTTGTAGAACTGAGTTCCCATAATGGGGCACATTTATACACAATCTTTATTATTGTCATAAGTAGGTTTACATCAACAGTACAATGAAGTTACCGACATTTGCCTGTCTTTTCTTTTTTTAGATGCTAATCATAATGCCACACATTTCAAATAATTTCTGCCATTTAAGGTTGTAGATGATAGCAGATGAATATTTAATATAGTCATCTGACATTATGCTGTCTGCAATTGTGAGAGGGGGTTCATCAATTTAAAATAAATGCCTTAATTTATTCCATTAAAATAGCAGAAAGGGGTCACTTGAACCACGTTAAGCATTTGTATGCTATTATTAGCAATACTGAATTGGGCACGAAGAGCCTGCAGCAGCGAGAATGCCCCCGCTATGAAACAGGACTTTGGGTTTTTTGGCCTCGATCGGGAATGCACCACCGAGGCTGCACTTAACCTCACTTCCCATCAGTGCAGGAAGAGATTGGGGCACCGTTTGTAAATGCCTCCCGGATATCTCCAGCCCCTCAGCCACCCCACCACAGCCTCCGGACCCCCCCCCCCCCCCCAACCTACCTCTTATGGGGTCCTCATGCCCCTCTCACCCCTTAAAGGCAGGGCACCCCAGGTCCAATCACTGGCAGGGGCAATCTGACACCTGGGCACCTTGGCACTGCCAGCCTTGTACCCTGGCAGTGACATATATGTCCCAGGCAGGGTGGCACTGCCAGCGTGCCCAGGTGGCAACAGGAGTGCCAGGGTACGACCCTGCCCAGAGCCCGACCAACCTGTGGCCTATGATTTCCTGGGAGACTCCCCAGGTGCCATTACACCTGGTTGATCTTTGTGTAGACCAGTGCTAAATGGAGCCTCGGAGAGGTCTTCCAGGCGTGGGTGTTCAGTCCCCGGGCCTCGGGATAATTCGATGCAGATATACTTAAATGAGCCATTTAAATAAGTTAATCTGGATCTCGCCCAGCGAGAGCAAGATCCAGATCACAATTTCTCGCACAATCTCGTTAGATCTCGCGAGGCGTTCCGAGCGTTGCAAACCTTGCAAGAGGCCTTTCACGAGATTTAATGGCCTTGTCACGTCACCGAGTCGGGCGCGACGTGGCCATTCGATCGTGCCCACTATGTTTTGGTGTATATTCCTATTTTGACTCTGGAAAAGAGTTTATTTTCTTGTTTGAGAAATTACTTCAAAAGTACCTGATAATAATACCAGACATAATTTGTTAGACATTAAAATATGATTTTGAGGAATAGAAGGGGCTGAATCTTGTCCCCAAGAGGACTTGATTGGTTGTTTCCAATTGATTGTTCATTACATGCCTCAAGGATGCTGACCACTCTTATATGGCTCTTTCTATGATTTCCAAAAAGCATTCTTTAAGGTTCCACAGTCCACAAATTAAACTCTTATTAATGGAATTGGAGGTAATTTAATTGATATGGGGAGGGAATTAATATAGTAATTGGCAGGATGTGACTTGTGGTATCCCCCAGCAATGGAATCCATCGAATTTCTACGGTGCAGAATGATGCCATTTGGCCCATTGGGTCTACACCAACCATCCGAAAGAGCACTCTACCTAGGCTCACTTCCCCATCCTATCTCCATAATCCCACACATTGATCGTGGCCAATCCACCTAACCTGCACATCTTTGGACTTTGGCAGGATACCGGAACACCCGGAGGAAACCCATGTAGACACGGGGAGAACATGCAAGCTCCCCACAAACAGTCACCCAAGCCCGGAATTGAACCCAGGTCTCTGGTGCTGTGAAGCAGCAGTACTAACCACTGTGCAACCCTGGATCTGGACTAGTGGCTCAGCTTTTCATTATATTTATCAATGACTTAGATGAAGGAAAAACAGGTCCATACATTCAAGTTTGCTTACAATATTAAGTTAGGTGGCACAGTAAGTAATGTAGAAAGGAGCAGAAAATTGTAAAGGGACATTGATCGAATAAGTGAGTGGGGAAAACTATGGCAGGTCTGGAAGTGTGAGGTTGTCCACTTTAGACCCAGAAAGTTATTTTTGTAAATGGCGAGAAGCTAGGAACTGTGGAGGGGCAGAATGATTTAGGGGCCCCTGTACAAATATTGGTGGACAGGTGCAAATAATAAGCAGAACAACTAACGGCATGTTAGCTTTATCTCAATGGCGCTCAAATGCAAATGGTAGCAGTTATGCTACAGCTGCCTAAAGTTCTGGTGAAACTGCATCTGTGGTACTGCCATCAGTTCTGGGTGTTGCATTTCAGGAAGGATGTCCTGGCCGGGGAAGCATAGATTCGGCAGAATGATACTCGACCTAGAAGGGTTCAATTAAGAGAACAGGTTGCATAGAGGCGGCTTGTATTCTCTCGAGTATATAAGATTAATGGTCTAATTCTGTGCCAATGATGATTTAAAGATTTGATGGAATAGGTAAAAATAAACTTTCAAAACTGAGAATTTTGTCTGACAATTATAAAAAATGATATGGAATCAAGGCAAGTCAATAGTCTTGAGATCAGCCCTTATCTAATCAAATGGAGGAACAAGCTTGAGGGATTGAATTGCCTACATTCCTGGTTGCTGTATAGTGACTAAGGGACCTCCATCACTGGTGCATAAACACATTGCTCACAAAATGCTTTTGAGGATACTCAGGGCCAAGTACTACAGTTAACTTAAAAACAGACTGATGGTCCACATCACATAACACAGTTGTTAACTGTGATAAAATGCAAAATTAAGGAATCTCAGTGTATTTCTTTTAAATAAAACGCACCACACTTCATTCTAACTATTTTATTTTTCTGGCAGTTCATACTCAAATAAAGCTGGGAAGTGTATGCACAGCAGGAATAACTTCCTTATTACAAGAACACATCTGGAACTATTCTTGAAGAAACCTTCTCATTGGCCCTGCTTGAGAAAGTTCCCTTGAGAATGTTTTTTAAAAAACTACGTAACAGGCTACTTATATATAACCCCCTTGGGGCACGCTAAATTGTAGAACACTTGCAATTTGAATTTTCAGAAACCATTAAATCATCTGAAAACATTTCTCTCTCATGCTCATATGCTGCTAACAGTGGGAAACATTTGATGAGTTTTCAGTCCCACCATCCAACCAATTGGATATTAGCAATCTCCTATTCCAATGCAGAAACGCTGAAAAATGCTGACAAGCTGACATATGGGCTAAATAATTTAATTGCCCAATAACCCCAATACAATTATTTACTTACCTCTTCTTCATTCATATCTTCTACCCTGCTCAAGCCCGATCACTCCTACGTTTTTCCCCTGGAAAATACTAACCCGGATAGCAAAGTACTGATTTAAATATCACCATGGGACTGATTGGAGTGCTCTACAGAGGTCTGGCATGGTCTCAATAGACTAAATTGACTACTCCCTTGCAGTTAATGGCTCCCAAGACCTTACATGTGATAAACGTTCCAAGATGCTTCACTAAGATGTAAGGGAGGGCTTGGTTGGGGGTGGGGGGGGGAGCTGCAGTGGTGTCATTGAAATATAAATGTTGCATTTGAATGATCTAATAATCTCTTATAATTTTAGCTCAAAATTGGGGAAACGTCACCCAATTCTGGACCTCCCAGCCAAAACCTGGAATGAGAGTGTGTGAGAGTTACTAAAACTGGATGAACAGGGATCTTAGATACATCACCCTAGATTGGGTGCCTTGGTTTGCAAGGAGATGACCCAGCACATTTTATTTGGCCGTATCATCCTCAGTGAGTGTTAACTGCGTATTATGAGGTTTTATATAACTTTATCCTGGATGGAGGAACTAGGGGGAGGTGCAGTGAAACAACAACCACAGGAGTCTTAGTAATTACCAGTATGTAGGCCTCTCGGAAGACAACGGGCAAGTTGGGCTGTTTCTGGAAGGCCATACCCAGCACAGAACGTCTACAGCCAAAGACTAACCTTTTTTAAATTAACACTACTGGATCCTTTCAGTCAGTTATAGGGGACATCGGACAAATCGTACAACCTGCAGTACGCTACTATGCTAAGAAGATGCCAGATTAGTCTTGGAAGAACAGTAACTCACCTTCTCAATGACCATAACAGTCAACAGAACCAAGAGAGTTTAAGACTATTAGAAGTGGCTGATTTCTCGCACTTCTAGGATGTCATCAACGGTACATATATTGCCATCAGGGTACGGGAACAGCAATGAGTGACATATGTAAATAGGAAAGGATACCACTTCATCAGTGTACATACAGTGGCCAGTTACCCAGGATTTGAATACAGAGCAAGGATGTCTTACTGCAGCTGTACAAGACCTTGGTGAGACCACACCTGGACTATTGTGTGCAGTTTTACCTAAGGAAGGATATGCTTGCCTTCGAGGAAGTGCAGCAAAGGTTCTCCAGACTGATTCCTGGGATGGCAGAATTGTCATGAGGAGAGATTGGGTCAACCAGGGCTGTATTCCCTGGAGTTTGGAAGAACGAGAAAGGATCTCATTGACATGTATCAAATTCTGAAAAAGCTGGATAGACTGAATGTTGGGATGATGCTTCCTCTGGCTGGGGAGTTCAGGAATACAGGCGAGGCCATTTAGGATTGAATTGAGGAGAAAACTCTTCACTCACAAGGTGGTGGACCTACGTAATTCTCTACCACATAAGGCTGCGGAGGCTAAGCCACTGAATATAAGTAGGAAATAGATAAATTTCTGTTAAGGTCTATGTAGCATAGGGCAGCATGATAGCACAGTGGTTAGCACAGTTGCTTCACAGCTCCAGGGTCCCAGGTTCGATTCCCGGCTTGATCATTGTCTGTGCGGAGTCTGCACATTCTCCCCGTGTCTGCTTGGGTTTCCTCCGGGTGCTCTGGTTTCCTCCCTCAGTCCAAAGATGTGCGGGTTAGGTGGATTGACCATGCTAAATTGTCCTTGGTGTCCAAAAAGGTGAAGTGGGGTTGCGGGGATAGGGTGGAGGCATGGGCTTGAGTAGGGTGTTCTTTCCAAGGGCCCGTGCAGACTCGATGGGCCAAATGGCCTCCTTCTGCACTGTAAATTCAATGATTCTATGAGACGTTTGGGTCTGCGGAGAGCGAAGTAGTATGGCGTTGAGATAGAGGATCAATCGTGATCATATAGAATGGCGGAGTGGGCTCGAGGAGTCGAATGACCTACTCTGCTCCTATTTTTTATGTTTCTATGTCTGTGTAAGATAACCAGGGAATTGCCTCAGTGCATTTTCTCTAAAATCCTGCCATCACACTGATACTTGACCCTGTGAGGGATACTAAAGGGTGGCTGTGGGATACAAGAGGATCTCTCCACAGAAATAAAACAGTAAATGCTCAACAGGTCAGGTAGCATCTGCAAAGAGAGAATCAGGGTCAGCCTTTCAGGTCCCTGCCTCTTTTGTATGAATTCTGAATATTACCAGCATTTCCTGTTTATATAACATGTTCCGAGCATCTGCAGCATTTTGCTTTTGTAATCCCTCTTCAGACCTGACTAATGATGCCTGCACAACCCCACTTTTCCCCAGCAACACAGGTTACACGAAAGACAAGGAACCAGCAAGATCATTGTATCACAAATATGCTGAAGTAGATCTTCAAGGTTCTCAATGGGTTGTTGGGAGGAGGAGGAAGGGGGGGGGGGGGGGGGGGGGGGGCTGATGGACCCTGCAATTTGTCTTGGAGAGAGTCTCCTGCATTTTTGTGGTGTGCTACGTGCTACATAACATTGCATTACAGAGAGGTCTGCATTTGGATTAGGCAGAGCAACACCGGTGCCCTCATTAAATATGGAAAACCAAAGTGAAATGAGAAGCAGCAAAATAGGGAGGATCTGCTCATTACCCTGCAGCATGAAACATGAAAGATGTTGCACATGAAAGACCCTGCTCAGCTATTTTTCTGAGATACTCTTAAAACTTAGAGTGCCTCTGCTTTTCACTCCTTGATACATTCTTGACTACCCCCTTAATCCTGCATAAATAAAACAAACTACTCAACCAACCTCTATAGCAATGACATGCCAATGAAGAGCTCAGAAGCTGCTATTAAACAACACTCCAACCAATAGTGATAAAGGTGATCGATGGCAAATATAATAATTGCTATTCATTCAATTTTTGGCGTAGACACAGAAAAAAAAGTGATTGGTATGGGGGAAGGGGAATATACATAGAGAACAATACAGGGAAATGACACGAGACTATCTCAGTTGTGATATTAATGAGGAGGGTAGAGAGGCCATGTAAGTTGACAACATAAGGGGGTGACCGTGCATGTGGATAAGAAAGTTTATAGGCGGGATTCTCCAATTCCACAGCAGAGTGTCCACGCTGCCGTAAACACCGTTACGTTTTATGATGGCGTGAACCTGCCACTCCTACAGCCCCCCTACAGGGGGCCAGCACGGCGCTGGAGCGGTTTGTGCCGCTCCAGCTGCAGATCCTGGCGCGAACTGGGTGCCGCGGGATCCGCACATGTGCAGTGGCGCCGGCGCCAACGAGGACATGCGCAGTGGTGCCGGCGCAAATGCACGCATCACAGTGGCCTCCTTCAACGCGCCGGCCCCGACGCAACATGGTGCAGGACTACAGGGGGCGGTGCATAGGAAAGGAGGCCCCCATCCACAGAGGCCGGCCCATCGATCGGTGGGTCCCGACCGCGAGCCAGGCCACATCGGAGGCCCTCCCCCGGGGTCGGACCACCCTCCACCCTCCCACAGGCCGCCTCCCGACCCTTACACACTGAGGTCCCGCCGTCCCAGAGCAGGTTAGAACTGCGCCGGTGGGATTTGTCTCCTTTCCAACGGCTGCTCGGCCCATCCGGGCTGGAGAATCGGCGGGCTGGCCGTGTAGAGCGGCCCGTGACCGGTGCCGCGCGAATAGCGCCGATTCTCCGCACTGTGGAGAATCGCATGCCGCCATCGGGGCGGCGTGGCCCGTCTGCAGGGATTCTGCGGCCCGCCACGGGGCTGGGAGGATCCTGCCCCACATGTCCGGAGAGATTTAGGGGAAAAGATGGGAAGTAAATGCAGAGGAGAGAGCGCAACAAAAGCTGAGACAGAGGTTGAAATCACAGGAGAGAAATCATTCAGTGTCGAGGCCATGGGGGGAAAGCAGTGAAGATAGCCAAGTAAAAAACCTGGAGTGATATTTGGGTGGGCGATAAAATACTCAAATTTCAAATGAGAGGTGTGAAGGATAGAACTTTGAACCATAGAAAAGCTACAGCACACATTTGGCCCACCTTGTCCATACCAGCCTCAGGATACTCTGATGGCCTGTCTAATCCCACCTTCCTGCACCCTGCCCATAGCCTTGTATCTTAGAGCACTTAAGGCGCCGAACAGGCGCCGGAATGTAGCGACTAGGGGCTTTTCACAGTAACTTCATTTGAAGCCTACTTGTGACAATAAGCAGTTTTTACCTTTGCCTTTTTAAGGTGCAGATCCAGGTAGTTTTTAAAAGAGTTGAGGGTATCTGCCTCCACCACGAACATGGGCAGCGAAATCCAGACACACACTACACTGTGCATAAAAAAGTTGTTTCTCATGTTCCCTCTGCACCTTCTGCCACTTATCTTGAACCTATGTCCCCTGGTTCTAGAATTCGACGCCAAGGGAAACAATTTTATCCTGTTTACTCTATTACTTTCCCTCATAATATTGCACATCATCAGTCTGTTTCAGAAAGCTATCGTAATGTTAGGACCATCCTCCACCAAGAGTAAGAGGCACGAAATAGGCAAACATTCCCATCACAGCTCATTGCCCTCTGGCCGTCTGCTGTCTTGTACTACATGGAAATCTGTTTTTACATCGTGGCTCATTTTATTATTGTGACCTAAATGAAGCCCAGTAGTGTTTGCCCAACACTGTCATCAAGGTGTGAGACCCTTTAAGGGAAACCGTGACAGCACAGGCAACGTCTCGCCTTCAAACTGATATTGGAATGAGATCTCAGTAGGTTTGCAAACTGGGTAAATGTTGGACAGACGTCTGGACAACTTCTGGCTGATTCCTTTAGGAATGAATACGGATGTGCAGAATGTCTGAACAGCTTTTCTTTGTGAAGGGAGAGTGAACAGTGGAAATATTGCCAGCCAGCTGACACACTCAAAATGTTGCTGTTGTAAAAAGTTTGTATATACTTATAGTTGGGACCACAAAAGGAAAGAATAAAAGGTTAGAGGTTGAGAGTGTGCAAGCGAGCAATGAATAATTAGCTTCTCAGGGTTAAGGCTTGAAGAATTAAAGAAAATAGCAAAGAAAAGTACAGCATATCAACAGGCCCTTCGGCCCCTCCAGAGATAGGGGGCTGGATTCTCCGCACTCTGACCCCAGAATCGCGACGGCGGGGCGGAGAGTCCATTTCCCCGCATGGAATCGGGATTGACGGCGGTTCCCCGATTCTGCGGGCCCCGAAAAGCAGCGTACTCGAAGATCTAACATGGATCGAACATGGTCCTGCTGGTCGGGATACTCGCTGTGGACTCAGCCCGCGGCTGCTCTGGTCGGCGGCGGGCCGATCGGAGGGCAGGGGGGGCCTTACATGCGGCCGGTCAATTTTTGGGTGGGCGGTCAGGGTCGGGCGCACGGCCGATCGGGGGCACTATCTCTAGGGTCCAGCTCCGCGGTCTGAGTCCGCCATGGAGCACGGCGCGGCGGCTGGAAGTTGCCGCCGTGCGCATGTGTAGCCTCCAACCCGGAAGTGCGGGGGCCCATAAGCTGCTAGATTTACTCCGGGTCCCTGCTGGCCCCCTGCAGGGTTAGGAATAAGTGGCCCTTTCACGCCAGTTTTTCTGGGTTAGGGGACGCCGGCGTGGGGACAAAGCCCCAATAGCAGAGAATCCAGCCCAGGGAGTTGACTAAATTCTTCACATAGATGCTTAGAACCAGTGCCAGAACTTTCAAACAGTTATCGAACTCCAGAAGCAATGGAATCTTTTAAACTGGCACCAGCCACATTACCAGAAAATAAATAAATCAAACACTTTTGATCCCAGAATCTGTTTATTGTATTTGCGGATTGAATGGTTTTACTGAGAGTTATAAAATACCTGTTGTACCTGTCTGCAGTCCAGTATTTTGACCTAATTTCTTCTTCTGCCGCAAGTACAAAGTTGATGTCGGGCTGGGTGGGAGGAAATGAGGTTTTAATCAAACTACCCACAAACCCAAAATGAGAAATGGATCAACAAAGGCGAGTGCATTTAACAAAGAACAAAGAAAGAACAAAGAACAATTCAGCACAGGAACAGCCCCTTCGGCCCTCCAAGCCTGCGCTGATCATGTGACATATCTAGACCAACCGCCTGTATCCTTCTATACCCTGTCTGTTCATGTGCCTATCCAGATAACAGAGGGAGGAAATCCTGAGCAAAAACCAATCGATGACAGGAGAGATGCTGCAAATAGGGAGCATTGCCACTGAAATTCTCCACATGTCATCCCGCGGTGTCCCATCCATTTCTCAGTGTCAGCTCTCCATCCTCTAATTTACTTTTAAGTTGATGGTTAAACAAATACTCTTCCCATGGACCTATTTTAAATGCTGTGCTACTGGGCAAAGTTGAGGCAACGACATCTTTAAACGGAAAGTTGGATAAATATTTGAAGCAGTGAAACTTGTTGGTCAAGGCCACAGGATATCACGGAAGATGTGCATGGTCCTCGGATTATGTTCTGGACACTGAAGTCACTGAGATGTTCAAGAGAGGAGCAGCAACGCCAACAGCATAAGCAAGGCGATATTCACAGACATTAGACACAAACAGTTAGGCTGAATTATCAATCTGCAGTAAGACAGCCAGTGTAGACACATGGGGCTGCATCCTCCAATTTGAAGACTAAGTGCTGGTGCCGGCGTGGGAACAGTGGCGTTTAAACCAGAAAGAACGGTGCAAAAGCTGCACCAATCCTCCATCTGGTGGGGGGCTAGCAGGCATGCAGCAGGAGGGTCTTTGAAACAGATTTTATTGAGACAAACTGTGTTGGTGCATCCCAATGATAAGATTCACATTCTGCTTCACTCAGTCAGCCTTGAAGACTGAAGAATCACGTTATCGGTGAGACGCTGCTGCCCATCCCCCTGCTTCTGAAAGTGTGCTTCCACTGCATGACTGGTGATTTCCAATTTCTTGGAGGTCCATTCATCTGCTTTGGAATTCATTCACCTTTGCATTCCCCCGCTCTCAGAGAACAAGAGGGAGCTAACTGTCGACAACATCCATGGCAGCAGCAGGAGCAAAATCAGCACCGGCTGCCTTCTCAAACACATGCTGATCCATTGGGCATATCTTTTTATTAGAACAGTAAAAATATATACAAGGCCAAACGGTACAAACACTAATTGTGTATTGGAGGTACCAATGTACGGGGAGGGGGTGGTGGATTCTCGGATTATTAAAACAGTTCGCAACACATTTCTACAAAAAACAAATGGTCCAAGCTCTAAACTTTGCGCTGGAGAGACCAGATACCCTCGCCTCTGTACCAACAGGGCTGTGGGACACTCATATCCAACTGGGGGGCAGGTGAGATCACAAAACAGGGAGAATCAACTCCTTTGAGATCCAAGCTATTTACCTGAATCAGGAGGCTCAGGCTTTCATGGCTGTCCGGTGTTGTGTTAGGTGCACTGGTCTAACACTAGTTGAAACTGGATGCAGTTTAGATCAGAAAGATACTCCAGACCTTGAAGTTAGTTCAATCAGGTTTATTGAACTAATAGCACAGTTCGCACAGTTCTCTGAGTTCAATTCTCTGCTAGCTTAAGTGTGGTTACTCTGTCTGACTGAACCAGACTAGCTCTCAGCCACGTGGTGGAGGTGTGAGATTGTAACAACACCCTTGACTGACTCTATAGATGTTCATCAGTGGAAAGTGGAGGCGGTGTGAGTGTCTTGTGTCTTTTATAGTCAGATCCCACCCCTGAGTGTCCTGCCTGCTTATTGGTCACGTCCTGTTCTCTGTGTTCATTAGCTGCTTGTCTGTATATCAGTATGTGTGTGTCTGCATGTGAGGACAGCCGGTTGCTGACACCTGTAGGGTCCTGGAACAATATTTCCTTCCTAGTGGACTGGGGAATATCATGGTGCCTGTCTCTGTAGAGTGAGTCCCTGTTCTCTGTCTCTTCCTGCAACCCTGTTCCCCGTTTTCTGTACGGAGAAGAATTGTGAGTTCCACCCTTGAAGAACAGGGTTTGAGGGAATACTAGCTTCGTCAAATAGTCATCCAGGCTCGAAACACTAGCTCCATTCTCTCGGCACAGATGCTGTCAGGCCCGCTGAGATTGTCCAGCATTTTCTGTTTTTGTTTGAGATAACACACTCCTGCTTCTCACTTCCGCCAGATCAGTCGATTAGATTAGGTTAGATTAGATTTAGATTTATTGCCAAGTGCACTGAGGTAAAATGAAAAGTATTGTTCTGCGTACAGTCCAGGCAGTGATGCACTATCAATTACGCAAAGACGATAGTAGGATGTAATCGAGGCTTTATTACACTGAGATGTGTGGCCTCCTACAGCAGCTGACAAAATGGCTGCTGTACGGGGAGCACACATATTTATACTCCGTCTACTGGGCGGAGCCAGCAGGCAGGGATCTACCCCCGTACCTATAGTACAGGGGCCTGACCGTAAAGCACCTATATCAACATTCTATATATATAATATATATATCAGTGATAACTACCACAGGCAGATAACCCCATACATGAAAAACATAGGACATACGATAAATACACAGGGCTGGATTCTCTGTTTCAGCGGTTAAGTGCCAGCTGAAACTGAGATTTTGTGGGTGTTTTACGACACCAAAATCGGCGGATGCAGCGGGGTCGCCGAGAACGACCCCACTATCAAACAGGACTCTTGTTTTTTCTGGCCTTGGTGAGGAACGTCCTGCCGAGGCCGCACTTACCTCACTTCTTTTTAAATTCCTCCCCGCTCTCTCACCCCCCCCCAACAAGACACCCCACTGGGGCCTCTGGACCCCCCCATTGCCCCAACATATCTCTTAAGGGGTCCTTGAGCCCCCCCTCACCCCACCACTTAAACAATGGGCATGCCCTGTTCTGATCCCTGGCATGGGAAACCTGGCACCTGGGCACCTTAGCACTCTGGTAACGCCAGGGTTACTGATTGGTACTGCCAAGGTGTCTGGGTGGCAGCGGGAGTATCAGGGTACCATCCTGCACAGAGCCAATCACCCGAGGCCTGGGATATCCACTCAGGTGCTGTTATGCCTGGCCCAGGTTTGTGTGGACTCAGTGCTGAATGGCGCCATGGCAAAGTCTCCCAGGCGTGGGCATTCGTTCTAGGACCACGGGACAATCTGGCGCCGACATATTTCAATGAGCCTAATGAAGGCGAGATCCAGATTGTGATGTTTCATTGATCTCGCAAGGCTTTCCAAGTGGCGCATATCTCGCAAGTGGCCTCTCGCAGGACTTAACGACCTTATTGCGTCACCGCGTCAGACATGACGAGGTCGTTCGATCACGCCCCAACTCGTCGGAGATTTTTCCGAGACATTGCGTTGGTGCATGCCAATTATAAGATCCACATTCTGCTCCATTCAGTCAATCTGGAGAGCCATGTCTCAATCAGAGGCTGCTGCTCTTCTGACAGTGTGCTGTCACAGCATGACAGGGAACCTCCAATATCTTGGAGGTCCGTTCACCTGCCGTGGACTTCATTCACCTTTGTTTGCATTTCCTACCTGTCAGGAAAAGCGAGGAGCTAAATGTTGATAGCATCCATATCAGCAGCAGGTGCCAAGGCAGCTAGCACTGCACCAGCTTCCTTCTCCTCAAACACATGCTGATCCATAGGGCAGGGCTATGGGACCCTCAGATCCAGCTGGGAAGGGGCAGGATCCCCATAACAGTCTCCACAGGCAGAGAATCATGTCTGGTGACATCTGTAAAGACCAGATCAAAGCAATTAAGCTTAATCAGGAGGCTCAGACTTTCATGGCAGGCCGTTGCTGACATCTGCAGCCTCCTGAAACAAGTGGACCAGGGGCACACATTTCCACGGGTCATCATGGTGCCTGTAGTCCCTGCAGTTAGATCATGGAATTTACAGTGCAGAAGGAGGCCATTCGGCCCATCGAGTCTGCACCGGCTCCTGGAAAGAGCACCCTACCCAAGGTTAACACCTCCACCCCATCCCCATAATCCAGTAACCCCACCCAACACTAAGGGCAATTTTGGACACTAAGGGTAATTTATCATGTTCAATCCACCTAACTTGCACATCTTTGGACTTCTTTTTACGCTCTCTTCTACGCTCTCTTCTACGCTCTCTTCTGTAATCATCAAGAGAATTGTCAGTGTTCTCCTTGAGGAACTGTTGCTAGGTTTGAGGGAGTCAGTTGCTGCAGATCACACCTTCATCAATGTGGTGGTATGATTTGCATAGCTGTCTGCCATTGGTGCAGAACACCGGCTTGCCATTGGCCCTGGTCGGTCATGTGCCTCTCGACCGATTGGTTGAGACCAGTCATGTGACGGCTCTCCGATTGGTCGAGAGCCTGAGTTAACCACGCCTCCATTCCGAGGTATAAATAGTCAGAATGCCTGGCGGTCGTCCATTTACTCTAGTCGACCGCAGGGCTAACTTCTATCTTATTAAAGCCTAACTTTTGTACAGCAACTCGTCTCGCGTTCGATTGATGGTTCATCAATTTAATAAGCTAGATTTTTGAAGATGGAGTTCCGGATCAAGCCCGAATGCCTCCGCATCAGCCCGCAAACTCAGAACGCTTCAGAAATTTTTCAACATTGGCTGGCATGTCTCGAAGGATACCTGTAGTCTGCAAACAGCCCCCCCACCATGGCACAGAAGCTTCACATCCTCCACTCCAGCGTGGGCACAGCAGCCTATGCGATGATTAAGGAAGAGAAAGATTACGATGCAGCCATGCTTAAGCTGAATAGACAGTTTCTTAAACCGGTCAACAGAGTATTCGCCCGACATCTGCTGGCCACCAGACAACAGCTCCCCGGTTAGTCATTAGACCAATTTTTACCAGGCCCTCGCTGTCCTGGGGAGGAATTGCTCCTGCCTCCCAGTTTCAGCTACGGAGCACATGGAACTGCTGATCAGAGATGCTTACGTGGCTGGGATGCAATCCCCCGCTATCCGCCAGCAGATGCTGGAGAAAGACGACCTCAGCTTAACTGAGGCATGGATTCTCTCCACCTCCCTGGAGGTCGCCAATTTAAACGCCCGCGCCTATGTCCCCAGCCGCGCTGCACCACCCTGGGCCTCCTGGCACGCTTCCCCACCACCATCCGCCGCTCCCGACCTCCCTCAGGCCTGCGCCGCGGGACACCCCGACAAGTCCACGGGGCCCCGCTGCTATTTTTGTGGGTTCGCGAAACACCCTCGCCCGCACTGCCCAGCCCACTCCGCCCTCTGTAAGAGCTGCGGGAAGAAGGGCCACTTCTCCTCCGTTTGCCAGGCCAAATCGGTCGCTGCTGTACCGCGCAGCGACCGGGGATCCCCCCTCCGGGCCCTTGCTGGCCCCTCCAGTACGCCGCACAGATCTCTCCCCCCCACTGCCCCCGGACCCTGCACCTGGCCTGCGCGCCTCTCTGCCCCGCTCTCAGCCGCTCCGGTCGACTCGCCGGCACCGCTAACTCCGCCCCCCTCAACCACGAGGGCCCCGCGGGCGCCGCCATCTTGGGGCGCCGACTCCACGTGCGGATCCTGGGCGCCGCCATCTTGGGGCCCCGACTCCATGTGCGGGTCCTGGGCGCTGCCATCCTGGGGCCCCGACTCCACATGCGGGTCCTGGGTGCCGCCATCTTGGGATCCCGACTCCACGTGCGGATCCACCTTCCGGGACTGGCACGCAAGGTTCTTCCAGCACCTACTCGGCCGCCGACGACGACTATGGATCTTCTCCACGGCTCGCGGCCATTCAGCTCGACCAGTCACGTCAACGCACACTCGCCAAAATGACAACGCTGATCCACCTCAACGGCCACGAGACGGGCTGCCTGTTGGACTCCGGGAGCACGGAAAGCTTCGTTCACCCGACCACGGTAAGACGCTGCGCGCTCCCTGTCCATCCTGTAAAACACAAAATCGAGTTAGCCTCAGGTTCGCACTCCGTCCGCATCACCGGGTGCTGCATCGCTGACCTCACGGTCCAAGGGACGGTTTTTAAAAATTATAAACTCCTTGTCCTCCCTGACCTTTGCGCACCGGCACTCCTATGACTGGACTTCCAGTGTAACCTGCAGAGATTGACCTTCCAATTCGGCGGCCCTATACCCCCCCTCACTGTCTGCAGCCTTGCGGCCCTCAAAGTGGACCCCCCTCCTTGTTGCTAATCTCACCCCCGATTGCAAACCCGTCGCGACACGGAGCAGACGGTACAGCGCCCAGGACCGGTCCTTCATCAGGTCCGAGGTCCAGAGGTTGCTGAAGGAAGGGGTCATCGAGGGCAGCAACAGTCCCTGGCGAGCCCAAGTGCTGGTGGCCCGGACTGGGGAGAAAACCCGGATGGCCATCGACTATAGCC
Source organism: Scyliorhinus canicula (assembly GCF_902713615.1). NCBI lineage: Eukaryota > Metazoa > Chordata > Chondrichthyes > Carcharhiniformes > Scyliorhinidae > Scyliorhinus > Scyliorhinus canicula. Next base: position 168,913,784 of record NC_052155.1, on the reverse strand, counting down.
AGACCATCAACCGGTTTATGCAACTGGACGCGTATCCTCTCCCCCGTATTTCCGCCATAGTAAACGATATCGCGAAATACAAAGTCTTCTCCACTGTGGACCTTAAGTCCGCTTACCACCAGCTCCCCCTCCGCGCGAGTGACCGCAAATACACCGCGTTTGAGGCAGATGGGCGCCTCTACCACTTCCTTAGGGTTCCATTTGGTGTCACAAATGGGGCCTCGGTCTTCCAACGGGAGATGGACCGAATGGTCGACACGTGCGGATTACGGGCTACCTTCCCGTATCTTGATAATGTCACCATCTGCGGCCACGATCAGCAGGACCATGACGCCAACCTTCAGAAATTCCTCCAAACCGCAAAACTCCTTTACCTCACATACAATAAGGATAAGTGCGTGTTTAGCACCGACCGTATAGCCATCCTCGGCTACGTAGTGCCTAAAGGAGTAATAGGCCCCGACCCCGAACGCATGCTGATGGACCGCCCTCTCCCCAATACCCTCAAATCCCTTAAATGCTGCCTGGGTTTCTTCGCTTACTACGCCCAATGGGTTCCCAATTACGCCAACAAGGCCCGTCCCCTCATTCAAACCACGACCTTCCCGCCGTCGACAGAGGCCTGGCAGGCCTTTAGCCGCATCAAAGTGGACATCGCAAAGGCCACGATGCGCGCCATCGACGAGTCCCTCCCCTTCCAGGTCGAGAGCGACGCATCAGAAGTAGCTCTGGCGGCCACCCTGAACCAAACGGGCAGACCCGTGGCCTTCTTCTCCAGAACCCTCCAGGCTTCCGAAATCCGCCACCCCTCTGTGGAAAAGGAAGCCCAGGCCATAGTCGAAGCGGTGCGACATTGGAGGCACTATTTGGCCGGCAGGAGGTTTACCCACCTCACAGACCAACGGTCAGTTGCCTTCATGTTTGATAATGCACAAAGTGGCAAGATTAAGAATGACGAGATCTTACGGTGGCGGATCGAGTTGTCCACATACAACTATGAGATCTTGTATCGTCCTGGGAAGCTCAATGAGCCTCCTGATGCCCTGTCCCGCGGTTCCTGCGCCAGCGCACAGATAGACCGCCTCCGCTCCCTCCACACGGACCTCTGCCATCCAGGGGTGACCCGTCTCTACCATTTCATTAAGGCCCGCAACCTGCCTTTCTCCATCGCGGAAGTCAGGACAGTAACCCGTGACTGCCACATCTGCGCAGAGTGCTAACCGCACTTCTACCGCCCCGAGCGCACACACGGGATCAAAGCATCCCGCCCCTTCGAACGTCTCAGCATTGACTTCAAGGGGCCCCTTCCCTCTAACAACCGCAACATTTACTTCCTGGCGGTAATCGACAAATACTCCTGCTTCCCCTTCGCCTTTCCCTGTCCCGACATGACCACATCGACCATCATTAAGGCCCTCCTCTCCATTTTCTCCCTGTTCGGCTACCCCACGTACATACACAGCGATCGGGGGTCCTCATTTATGAGCGACGAGCTGCGTCAATTCCTGCTCAACAGGGGCATTGCCTCTAGCAGGACGACCAGCTATAACCCCCGGGGTAACGGGCAGGTCGAGCGGGAGGATGGTACTATCTGGAAGACCATACTACTGGCCCTCTGGTCCAGAGATCTCACTATTTCCCGATGGCAAGAGGTTATCCCCGATGCCCTACATTCTATCCGCTCAGTCCTCTGTGCCGCGACAAATCAGACACCTCATGAACGTCTTCTTGTTTTCCCCAGGAAGTCGTCCTCCGGATCCCCTCTCCCGACGTGGCTGGTCGCCCCCGGACCCATCTTGCTCCAGAAGCATGTGCTGGTGCACAAGCCTGACCCGTTGGTGGAACAAGTCCAGTTACTCCACGCTAACCCGCAGTATGCGTATGTGGAGTACCCCGACGGTCGGCAGGACACGGTCTCCCTCCGGGACCTGGCACCCGCTGGCGCGTGGCCTCCCCCCCCTTCACCACAGATTCCCCCCCTGTTTTTTTTCCCCCAGCACCCCACCCAGGCCACCCCTTCCCCATCCATGGCTCGGGTGAAGGAGACTGTTCAAGGACCATCGCTCCCGGACTCCAGGACGTCATCGGAACCACCACCATCGGCTGAACCAATGTCACCTACTCCACTGCGGCGGTCTGCCAGGACGTCACGGGCCACGAAAAGACTGATCAAATCGATTTAAATTACAACAACTCTATGGACTTTGCATAGCGGTCTGCCATTGGTGCAGAACACCGGCTTACCATTGGCCCTGGTCGGTCATGTGCCTCTCGACCAATTGGTTGAGACCAGTCATGTGACGGCTATCCGATTGGTCGAGAGGCTGAGTTAACCACGCCTCCATTCCAAGGTATAAATAGTCAGAACGCCCGGCGGTCGTCCATTTACTGTAGTCGACCGCAGGGCTAACTTCTAGCTTATTAAAGCCTAACTTTTGTACAGCAACTCGTCTCGCGTTCGATTGATGGTTCATCAATCAATCCCTGTTTGATTTGATGGGCTTGCCTTTTCCTCTCATTCGTGGTGAGTATCAGCACATTTCAATTCCTTAGGTCCTACCACAGCATCTCCAGCTAAATGTCCCACACCAGTGGGGCAACCTCCAAGGTCTCCTCTCCATTCCTGTGGTTGAAGCCTAAGGAATCATCTCACTGTTCAGCCATTTTAACCTCTGCCAAGTTCGGATGTTGTCCAGAATCTGCAGATGTCCGCAACGATCTGTCACGGAAGTTTGCACCTCATGAGAAATCCTTCCTTTGACAGAAACAAGATGCTAATGGCATGCTGAGTTAAAGACCGCGGCATTATCTTCCACTGAATCAAACAAGTTCCTGACCCACTACCAATCTCCCCACTGTCTGTAGTTCCATTAGGATCGGATTCCACCCATTAATTCCTATTGATACTTGAAGGATTACATGAGATCTGCCTTGGCACTTTAAGTCGGATTGGATCACAATATTCGGGAGAATTAGTTACACTGTAAACCACACTGACCTGCTGGTGATCCATCTGGTCTTACAGATGGTGCAGAATATTGCAGCAGAAAGTGTTTATACTTCATGCTCTGCTGCCTCCCCAGCTGTGCTTCTCAGAAGCTCCTTGTGTGGAAATCTGCCAGTTTGTCCAAAGTGGACAATGCCAAATCGATAGAGGAGCAATGGCGAGCGACCCTCCTTCAATTTGGTGATCTTTATTTCCCCCAAACATCATCAACTTTTGGCGATGGGCTGGTCCTGTTGGGGCATTTAGATAATAGCTGTGTTTTTCACAGGCACGTGATCTACAAAGTTCATTGGAACTGCTTGGAATTTGATCCCACCAGTGTTTGATTGATGGCCTGGATGTTGAAGTATTTCTAGCAGATTATTGTACACTCACAGTATGATAAGGACCATGCTGGACACAATACTTGTGTTCCCAAATGCACCTACAACATGTGTCAACTTGATGACACTTGGTGACACCTGTTATCAGGAACATGCGTTTTCACTCATGCCTGTGAAATGAAATGAAAATCGCTTATTGTCACAAGTAGGCTTCAAATGAAGTTACTGTGAAAAGCCCCAGTCGCCACATTCCGGCATCTGTTCGGGGAGGCTGATACGGGAATTGAACCGTGCTGCTGGCCTGCCTTGGTTTTGGCTTTTTAAAAATATCTATTATTTCATGGGATGTGGGTATCTTTGGCAAGGCCAGCATTTGTTATTCTAATTGCCCTTTAACTGAGTGGCTTATCGGCCATTTCAGAGGTCAGTTAATAGTCAACCACATTGCTGTGTGGTCTGGAGCCACATGCTTTATTTCCTGTCGAAAAGGACATTCTTGAACTCGGTGGGTTTTTAATGATTGCTTCGTAAGCACCATTACTGAGATTAGTTTTCAGTTCCAGATTTTTCAGGAATTGAATTTAAACTCCGCGAGCTGCCGTGGTCCATTAGCCTGGGCCTCTGGATTACTAGCCGAGTGACATTACCACTACACCATTGATGTGTTGGGTAAGCTGGGTCTGCGAGGACTGCGTTTACTGCAGCAGTGAGAGAGACAGGCTACCAACACTTGAAGAAATGCAACTCTATTTTATTGAACTCTTAACTATCATACATACTTTAACTGTGGGTTGACACTATGCTGAGTTGACTGGAGACCTGAGGCTAACCTGACCAGACTATCTTACTACCACATGGTGGATGTTCTAGTTGTTGCTCACAGGCTCTGACTGTCTCAGAGGCTGGATCCCAAGAGAGCGGGAAAACTAGTGCCCTCTGGCTTTATAGTGGCCGTGTCCCGCCTGGTGATTGGTTGCTATATTCTGTGTGTTCATTGGTCATCCTGTGTGTCAATCACTGCCTGTCTGTGCACCATCATATACTTGTGTGTATATTATGACAACCATCTCCCTTTGTTCTTCCATAATCCTCAGTGAGCCAAGATTGGTCAGCTGCCTGGGTTGTAATGGCAGAGTTCTTACTCATTAAGTTATTAATGTGATGACTTACAGTTCTGCTGTTGCTGATGGCTCTTGGTGCTTCATAAATGCCCAGTTTCGAACTTCTCGATCTGTTCTGACTCCATCTCATTTAGCACAGTGGTAGTGCCACACGACACAATGGAGGGTGCCCTGACTGTGAAGATGGGGCTTCACCTCCATGAGGACGATGGTGATGTCTCTGTGACCAATACTATCATGAATCTGTAGATTGGTGAGGATATGGTTGGGCAGGTCTTTCCCTCATGTTGCCTCTTTCAGCAGCTGCCTTCAAATCAGTCTGACAGCCATGTTCTTCGGGATTCAGTCAGCTCTGTCAGTAGTGATGCTACTGATGGACAATGAAGGTCCCTGTCTCCATGGTTAATGCTTCTTCCAAGCGGTGTTGGACATAAAAGGAGTACTGACACCCCAGCTGAGGGTGTTAAAGAGGCAGAGACAGAAATATTTAGGGATTTAGGCGAATGAAGGCATCTGGCGATCATTGTTTCGATCATGTTTGAATTGATAGCCTGAGAACTTCATGGGGTCTGCAGAAGGTCATTCCTTCCTGACTGTGTACCACTGTACTGCCCCCCCCCCCCCCTCAGGACACACTCAGAGATTGCAGTGAAGAGTTTCAGCAACCCTGATTAGTAGGTGTTATTCTGTGAGGATGACTAGGTCACGAAGCTATTCGATTGTTTTGTGGAAAAGCTCTCCCCGGTTTGGCGCAAGGGGGCGGCACGGCGGCACAGTGGTTAGCACTGCTGCCTCATGGCGCCGAGGACCCGGGTTCGATCCCAGCCCTGGGTCACTGTCCATGTGGAGTTTGCACATTCTCCCCGTGTCTGCGTGGGTTTCACCCCCACAACCCAAAGATGTGCAGGGTAGGTGGATTGGACACGCTAAATTGTCCCTTAATTGGAAAAAATGAATTGGATACTCTAAATTTAAAAAAAAAAGGTTTGGTGCAAGTGCCCAGAGATTTGTGAGAAGAACCTTTCAAATTGACTGGACTTGCGTGAGCCTTTATCATGTTCAAATCCAATACATAGGACAATATCAACCTATCCAACAAATAGTATTCTTCTAGTACTTGTTTGAAGGCATTTTGATACAACTGTGTGGCTTGCTAGGTAATTCAGAATGGACCCAGAGTCATATATGTCATGATAATAGGGCGATCACGGTAGTGGATTCCAGCATGTGTTCATGTTCTGAAAATGCATTAGTAATGAAGTTAGTTTGGTGATGGTCATCCTGTATCATAAAAACAAGACAAGTCTCCGCACCTTTAGGGGCCAAGCCCTAACATTGAGAGGTTAGGCCCGCGGCGGAGTGGTTGGCGCCCCGCCGGTCGGCGGGAACGGACTTTGGTGCCACGCCAGTGATGTACCATCGATTGCACGCGAGGCGAGTGATTTACCAAAGTCTGGCTTTAATTAACTAGAACACAGCTCTGCGATCGTCTACAGTGGAAAGGGACGATTGTCAGGCGTTTGAGCATTTATACCTCGTTAATAGAGGCGTGGTTAACTCAGCCTCTCGGCCAATCAGTCGAGAGGCACATGACCGACCAGGGCCAATGGTAAACCAACGTTCTGGCCCAATGGCAGACGAGTATGCAGATCATATCATCACATTCACCCCTTACGGAGAAGGAAGGCGGGGGGGGTGTGAACGAGACCCAGGGTGGGGGGGGGGGGGGAGAACTGATGATATGAGTAGCCGTCGGGAGAATAATTTTCTCTCCGTACCCTTATCGAATTTGGGGGCTTGCCACTGGCCCAGACATAACAATATTTACAAAAGAAAGTCCATGGGGCTGTAGAACTCTAGAAGGATTCGATCAGTCTTTTGGTGGAGCGATAGACTTCGAGTAGTCTCCGTCACCCGATCTGGCCGCGGAGACGCCATGGATGAGGGATGGGGAAGCTGAGTGGGGTGCTGGGGTGAAAAAGGGGAGGGGGGGTCTGTGGTGGGGGGGGGGGGGGGGGGCCGCACGCCGGCGGGTGCCAGGTCCCGGAGGGAGACCGTGTCCTGCCGACCGTCGGGGTACTCCACATATGCGTACTGCGGGTTAGCGTGGAGTAACTGGACATGCTCCACCAATGGGTCGGACTTGTGCACCCGCACATGCTTCCGGAGCAAGATGGGCCCGGGGGTGACCAGCCACGTCGGGAGAGGGGATCCGGAGGACGACTTCTTGGGGAAAACAAGAAGACGCTCATGAGGTGTCTGATTAGTTGCAGTACAGAGGAGTGAGCGGATAGAGTGCAGTGCATCAGGGAGCACCTCTTGCCATCGGGAAATGGGGAGATTTCTATACCGGAGGGCCAGTAGTATGGTCTTCCAGATGGTAACATTCTCCCGCTCGACCTGTCCGTTACCCCGGGGGTTATAGCCGGTCGTCCTGCTAGAGGCGATGCCCCTGTCGAGCAGGAATTGACGCAGCTCGTCGCTCATAAATGAGGACCCCCGATCGCTGTGAATGTACGCGGGGTAGCCGAACAGTGAGAAGATGGAGAGTAAGGCCTTAATGACGGTCGATGTGGTCATGTCGGGACAGGGAATGGCGAAGGGGAAGCGGGAGTGTTCGTCGATAACCGCCAGGAAGTAAATGTTGCGGTTGTTAGAGGGAAGGGGCCCTTTGAAGTCAATGCTAAGACGTTCGAAGGGGCGGGATGCTTTGATCAGGTGTGCGCGCTCGGGGCGGTAGAAGTGCGGTTTGCACTCGGCGCAGATGTGGCAGTCATGGGTTACTGACCTGACTTCCTCGATGGAGTAGGGCAGGTTGCGGGCCTTAATGAAGTGGTGTAGGCGGGTCACCCCTGGATGGCAGAGGTCTGCGTGGAGGGAGCGGAGGCGGTCTATCTGCGCGCTGGCACAGGTACCGCGGGACAGGGCATCAGGAGGCTCATTGAGCTTCCCAGGACGATACAAGATATCATAGTTGTACGTGGACAACTCGATCCGCCACCGTAAAATCCTGTCATTTTTGATCTTGCCCCTTTGTGCATTATCAAACATGAAGGCTACTGACCGTTGGTCTGTGAGGAGGGTAAACCTCCTGCCGGCCAAATAGTGCCTCCAATGTCGCACGGCTTCGACTATGGCCTGGGCTTCCTTTTCCACAGAGGGGTGGCGGAGTTCGGAAGCCTGGAGAGTTCTGGAGAAGAAGGCCACGGGTCTGCCCGCTTGGTTCAGGGTGGCCGCCAGAGCTACTTCTGATGCGTCGCTCTCGACCTGGAAGGGGAGGGCCTCGTCGATGGCGCGCATCGTGGCCTTTGCGATGTCCGCTTTGATGCGGCTAAAGGCCTGGCAGGCCTCCGTCGACGGCGGGAAGGTCGTGGTTTGCATGAGGGGACGGGCCTTGTCCGCGTAGTTGGGAACCCATTGGGCGTAGTATGCGAAAAACCCCAGGCAGCGTTTGAGGGATTTGGGGGTATTGGGGAGAGGGAGTTCCATCAGGGGGCGCATGCGGTCGGGATCGGGGCCTATCACTCCGTTACGCACTACGTAGCCGAGGATGGCTAGGCGGTCGGTGCTGAACACGCATTTATCCTTATTGTACGTGAGGTTAAGGAGTTTTGCGGTTTGGAGGAATTTCTGGAGGTTGGCGTCATGGTCCTGCTGGTCGTGGTTGCAGATGGTGACATTATCAAGGTACGGGAAGGTAGCCTGTAATCCGTACTTGTCGACCATTCGGTCCATCTCCCGTTGGAAGACCGAGACCCCATTTGTGACACCAAATGGAACCCTAAGGAAGTGGTAGAGGCGCCCGTCAGCCTCGAACGCGGTGTACAGTCGGTCACTCGCGCGGATGGGGAGCTGGTGGTAAGCGGACTTAAGGTCCACAGTGGAGAAGACCTTGTATGTCGCGATCTCGTTTACCATGGTAGAAATACGGGGAAGAGGATACGCGTCCAGTTGCGTAAACCGATTGATGGTTTGGCTGTAATCGATGACCATCCGGTTTTTCTCCCCCGTCCGGACCACCAGCACTTGGGCTCGCAAGGGACTGTTGCTGGCCTCGATGACCCCTTCCGTCAGCAACCTCTGGACCTCGGACCTGATGAAGGATCGGTCCTGGGCGCTGTACCGCCTGCTCCGTGTGGCGACGGGTTTGCAATCGGGGGTGAGGTTAGCAAACAGAGAGGGAGGGTCCACTTTGAGGGACACGAGGCTGCAGACAGTGAGGGGGGTATAGGGCCGCCGAATTGAAAGGTCAAGCTCTGCAGGTTGCACTGGAAGTCCAGTCCTAGGAGTGCCGGTGCGCAAAGGTCAGGGAGGACAAGGAATTTATAATTTTAAAAACCTTCTCTTGGACCGTGAGGTCCGCGATGCAGCACCCGGTGATATGGACGGAGTGCGAACCTGAGGCTAAACCGATTTTGCGTGTTACGGGATGGACAGGGTCTTACCGTGTCAGGGTTAACGAAGCTTTCTGTGCTCCTGGAGTCCAGCAGGCAGTCCGTCTCGTGGCCGTTGAGGTGGATCAGCGTAGTCGTTTTGGCGAGCGTGCGTGGATGAGACTGGTCGAGTTGAACGGCCGTGAGCCGTGGAGAAAATCCATCGTCGGCGTCCGAGTCGATGCTGGAGGGACCTTGCGTGGCAGATCTGGAAGTCGGTGGCCAGGATCCATATGTGAGGTGAACGGCCGCGAGCCGTGGAGAAAATCCGTCGTCGCTGTCCGATTCGATGCTGGAGGGACCTTGTGTGGCAGATCTGGAAGTCGGTGGCCAGGATCCACATGTGAGGTCTGTTCCCCAAGATGGCGGCGCCCAGTATCCGCACGTGGGGTCGGGGCCCCAAGATGGCGGCGCCCAGGACCCGCACGTGGGGTCGGCACCCCAAGATGGCGGCGCCCAGGAAGCCCTCGTGGCCGCTGGTGGCGGAGCTAGCGTTGCCGGCGCTGTGAGCTGATGAGGTGAGGCACGCAGGCCGGCTCCAGGAGGCGAGCCGGGTGTAGCAGCTGTGGGGACGAGCAGGCCGGCTCCAGGAGGTGAGTAACATGCATCAGCTGTGGGGATGTGCAGGCCGGCTCCAGGACGCCGGTTAGGTGCAGCAGCTGCGGGAGGAGGTAAGGTGCGCAGGCCGGGTGCGGGGGGCCGGGGGCGGGGGGAGCAGAGTCGCGCTGTGGGCAGGCAGGGACCGGGAGGGCCCGGAGAGGCGAGCCGGTCGGGCGCCGGGGCCCGGGGGTGGGGAGGAGAAACGTGCGGGGCAGGCTGGCAGTGGCCTGGAGGGGCCGGGGAGGTGCGCTTGTCGGCTGGCGGGGCGCGAGTCGGGAGCGGCTGGAGGGGCCCTGGAGGAGAGAGAGAGGCACACAGGCCGTTTGCAGAGGCCTGGGGGAGGGGGGGAGAGTGCTGTGCAGCTTCCAGAAGCGCTGCAGCCAGCGTTTTGGCCTGGCAGACCGTGGAGTAGTGGCCCTTCTTCCCGCAGCTCTTACAGATGGCGGAGCGGGCTGGGCAGCGCGAGCGAGGGTGTTTAGCGTACCCGCAAAAGTAGCAGCAGGGCCCCGCGGATTTATCGGGGCGCCCCGTGGCACAAGCCTGAGGGAGGCCGGGAGCGGCGGGTGGCTGGTGGGAAGCGTGCCAGGAGGCGGCCTGGCCAGGGTCATAGGTGCGAGCGCTTAGATCTGCGACCTCCAGGGAGGCGGAGAGAGTCAGCGTCTCCGTTAAACTGAGTTTGTCTCTTTCCAGCATCCACTGGCGGATCATGGGAGACAGCATCCCAGCCACGTAAGCGTCTCTGACGAGTAGCTCCATGTGCTCTGTAGCGGACACCGCTACACAGGCGCAACCTCTCCCCAGGGCATAGAGGGCCCGGGCGTATTGGTCTAGAGACTCACCGGGGACCTGCTTTCTGATGGCCAGCAGATGTCGAGCGAATACCCTGTTGATCGGTTTGATGAATTGTCCTTTTAGCTTTTGTATAGCGTCATCAAAATCCGTTTCCTCTTTGATTATGGCGTAAGCGTCAATACCCACGCTGGAGTGGAGGACGTGCAGCTTCTGTGCCCCGGTGGGGGGGGGGGGGGTGGTTGTAGATGCTAGGAACCCTTCGAGGCAAGTCAGCCAGAGTTGGAAAAGTTCTGCAGAGTTCGGAGTTTGCGGGCTGATGCGGAGGCATTCGGGCTTGATGCGGAACTCCATCTTCAAAGTCGTAGTTAATTAAATTGATGTACCATCGATTGCACGTGAGGCGAGTGATTTACCAAAGTCTGGCTTTAATTAACTAGAACACAGCTCTGCGATCGTCTACAGTGGAAAGGGACGATCGTCAGGCGTTTGAGCATTTATACCTCGTTAATAGAGGCGTGGTTAACTCAGCCTGTCGGCCAATCGGTCGAGAGGCACATGACCGACCAGGGCCAATGGTAAGCCGACGTTCTGGCCCAATGGCAGACGAGTATGCAGATCATATCATCACAGCCAGCCGGGGCCGAGGGGACTTCACCGGCAGGCGGAAGTCCGCGCATGCGCCGGAGCGTCAGCGGCTGCTGATGTCATCCCCACGCATGCGCAGGGGACGGGGTCACTTTCGCCTCCGCCATTGTGAAGACTATGGCGATGGCGGAAGGAAAAGAGTGCCCCACGGCACAGGTCCACCCGCTGATCGGTGGGCCCTGATCGCGGGCCAGGCCACCGTGGGGGCACCCCCGGGGCCAGATCGCCCCGCGCCCCTCCCAGGACCCCGGAGCCCGCCCACGCAGCCTGGTCCTGCCGGTACGGTAGGTGGCTTGATTCTCACCGACGGGACCGGCGTGACAGCGGCGGGACTTCGGCCCATCACGGGCCGGAGAATCGCTGGGGGGGGGGGGGGGGGGGGGGGGGGGCGCCGACAGGTGCGGCGCGATTCCCGCCCCTGCCGAATCTTTGGTGCTGGAGAATTCGGGACACGGCGGGCGCAGGATTGATGCCGGCCCCCGGCGATTCTCCGACCCGGCGGGGGGGGGGTCGGAGAATCCCGCCCCTGGTCTCAGGAGTAAACTAAACACAACAAAGGAGGTTCTGACACCACTGGCAGAGCTCAGTTTGGAGGGCAATCTCATAGACAACTGTGATGTGGAGATGCCAGCGTTGGTCTGGGGTGAGCACAGTAAGAAGTCTTACAACACCAGGTTAAAGTCCAACAGGTTTGTTTCAAACACTAGCTTTCGGAGCGCAGCTCCTTCCTCAGGTGAGTCACCTTCTTACTGTGCTCATAGAAAACTGGAAGACATTCCGTCAGCGCATCAGCCTGAACCTCACAGCGACGGGCAATGATAAGAAAGACCCACAGGTGTAAAGTCTTTCACCTTTCTTCAGGCAGCAAGGGAAGAAACCCGAGAGATTTCTAAACACATTCATGTTTTAAAGTGATGAGAAGCAAAATAACTTGAAAGAAATAAACAGAAAAATGTGAAGCTTACTGCAGCCCTAAGAAAAGCATCACGCATGAAAGGGCATAATTTTTTTATGTGCACACAGGGTAGTGCGGCAACAGTAGTCAGTACATAACTGAGCTGAGGAAATGAGTTAAATCATGTGAATTTTGAGAACTTAAAGAATCACTGATGCGAGATAAAATAATTTGCGGGATTGCAAATGATTCTCTGAGAGAAGCGGATCTCGCGCAGGACAAAGCAAATATCGACAGAACGAAATATCTACACAACAAAATGCCAGATTAAACAGTGAGAAGTCTTACAACACCAGGTTAAGGTCCAACATGTCTGTTCCAAACACGAGCTCTCAGAGCACTGCTCCTTCCTCAGGTGAATGAGGAAGCTAGTGTTTGAAACAAACCTGTTGGACTTTAACCTGGTGTTGTCAGACTTCTTACTGTGCTCACCCCAGTCCAACGCCGGCATCTCCACATCAGATTAAACAGGTGACGGAAGGTGAAATGCAGCACATGCTCAAGCAGTTAAGATGCAGTTAAACAAGCGGTTTGCTGGGGAAAAACAAATAGACAGCCTGAAGGTAAAAGGAATACAACTGTTATTAAAATATTAAAATACAGTCGGTGCGGAACAAAGACTTATTACGTGGTTGTCCAGCCTATTAAAAGCAGGGGAACCACTGTGATTAAGTAAATCACTTTGCTAAGATGTGTAAATGGAAGAAAGTGCATGTAATTGCAGATGACATTGCATCTGAACTTTTAATTGGTGCAGCAACAGAAAATTCGAAAGCAGGTTGATGCGACCATCAATTCATTCAGAGGCACGAGTTGAAGTAAACTGTGGCTTTAATCGGCTTACAACTGAGCCTGCCTGCGACTATACTGAACTGAGGGCGGACTCGCAGGACCGCAGCACTTATACTTCCTGCTGGGGGCGGAGCCAAGGGCGGAGCCCTGTACATGCTCTGCATCTCCCCCTGTGGGCAGAGCTGTGCAGCGGCACACAGATGGAGCCCACAGGGACACAGTAATGTACAGTGTGAATTTATAATGGTTACGCATTCACCACACAGGTGAATGGAAGTTTGGTTTAAAAGTTGCCAACGTAATGGTGAATTTCAAGCTTAACACAGGTGTTCACAAGTAAGTGTCTTTCGCATAAGCCTGTGTCGTATGATAAGAAAAGGAAAACAGCCAATTGAAACCAAAAGTGAATGTGCCTACTTACACGCTGAAGAAATTGCTGTAGAAAGCCAATGCCCACTTAAAGTGAGCGACAATAAACCGCCTCAAGCACTTCCACTCATAGTGGTGAAAAATGAGGCACCACCCATTCTGGGAATCAAAGCTCTTGGAAATCTGAAGTTAATTAAAAGAATGATGACTCACCTTTGATGACATTCTGAGTGAGTACAAAGATGTGTTCAAAGGGAGAGCACACCATCAAGATCGACGAAACCGTGACACCCAAAATACACCCGCCCAGGAAAGTACCAGTAATGCTGAGAGGCCGACTGAAAGCAGAGTTGGACAGAATGGAGAAACTTTGCGTCATCATGAAAATTGAAGAACCGACAAAGTGGGTTAATCCCATTGTAATTGTCGAAAAGTCAGATGGGAATCTGCAAGTCTGTCTGGATCCCAGACGGACAAAAATAGCATCATCAGTTGTCCACAGTAGAAAGGAATCATGTGTAAAGCTGGCTCTTGTCAAATATTATTCACTCTTGGATGCGAGTTCAGGCTTCTGAGAGGTCAAGCTGGATGAACAAGCTCCGTCTCTGCACCTTCAGTACACCATTTTAGCATTACAGGTTTTTATGTTTACATGGCAGCACGGTAGCCTTGTGGATAGTACAATTGCTTCACAGCTCCAGGGTCCCAGGTTCGATTCCGGCTTGGGTCACTGTCTGTGCGGAGTCTGCACATCCTCCCCGTGTGTGCGTGGGTTTCCTCCGGGTGCTCCGGTTTCCTCCCACAGTCGAAAAATGTGCAGGTTAGGTGGATTGGCCGTGATAAATTGCCCCATGTGTCCAAAATTGCCCTTAGTGTTGGGTGGGGTTACTGGGTTATGGGGATAAGGTGGAGGTGTTGACCTTGGGTAGGATTCTCTTTCCAAGAGCCGGTGCAGACTCGATGGGCCGAATGGCCTCCTTCTGCACTGTAAATTCTATGATATCTATGATTTTGGTATTAATTCAGCTCCTGAGGTGTCCCACAGAACAGTGAAACACTATTTTAAGGGCTAGAGGGTATGGAAACCAATATCGCCAATGTGCTGGTCTGGGCAGCCACACGAGAAGAACATGGCCACAGATTGAGACAGGTGCTGGCAGTAGCTAGAGACAGGAACTTCAAGCTGAAGAAGGAAAAGTGCAAGATAGGTCTTTATGAAATCAAATACTTGGGACATATGCTAAGAAGTGAGGGACTTGAAGCCAGACCAAGAGTAAAATAGAAACAGTCGTGAACATGCCACCCCCAGAATGTAAGAAAGACTTGGAGAGGTTGTTTGGACTTGGACATTCATCTTGGGAAATTAGGGACATTCACTTTTGGTTTCAATTGGCTGTTTTCCTTTTCTTATCATACGACACAGGCTTATGGGAATGACATTTACTTGTGAACACCTGTGTTAAGCTTGAAATTCACCATTACGTTGGCAACTTTTAAACCAAACTTCCATTCACCTGTGTGTAACCAGGGCCGGCCCAAGGCACTGGCAACTCGGGCAGTCGCCCGGGGCGCCATGTGCTAGGGGGCGCCAGAGACTCAGGTCCCGCGCATGCGCAGTTGGGCCGGTGCCAACCAGCGCATGCGCGGTGGCCGCCCTCCCCCAGGGCGGCCCCCTCCATCCGCCCACCCCTCCGTCCGCCCTCTGTCCGCCCCCCCCTCGGCCCCGCCCCCGCGCCTCGGGCCCGCCCCCCCCACCTCGGGCCCGCCCCCCCCCCGCCTCGAGCCGGCCCCCCCCCGCCTCGGCCCCGTCCCCCCCGCCTCACCCCCCCCACCTCGGCACCCCCCCCCGCCTCGCCCCCCCCCCCCCGCCTTGGCCCCGCCCCCCCACCTCGGCCCCGCCCCCCAGCCTCGGCCCCCCCGGCCCCGCTCCCCCCCCGAAGGGCGCCGAAGTTCAGCTTGCCCGGGGCGCCAGCAACCCTAGAGCCGGCGCTGTGTGTAACCACTATAAATTCACACTGTACATTACTGTGTCCCTGTGGGCTCCATCTGTGAGCTGCTGGACGGCTCTGCCCACAGGGGGAGAAGCGGAGCATGTACAGGGCTCCGCCCCCAGCAGGAAGTATAAGTGCTGCGGTCCTGCGAGTCCGCCCTCAGTTCAGTATAGTCGCAGGCAGGCTCAGTTGTAAGCCGATTAAAGCCACAGTTTACTTCAACTCATGCCTCTGAATGAATTGATGGTCGCATAAACCTGCTTTCGAATTTTCTGTTGCTGCACCAATTAAAAGTTCAGATGCAATGTTATCTGCAATTACATGCACTTTCTTCCATTTACACATCTTAGCAAAGTGATTTACTTAATCACAGTGGTTCCCCTGCTTTTAATAGGCTGGACAACCACGTAATAAGTGCTTTGATCCGCACCGACTGTATTTTAATATTTTAATAACTGTTGTATTCCTTTTACCTTCAGGCTGTCTATTTGTTTTTCCCCAGCAAACCGGGGGGCAGCATGGTAGCATGGTGGTTAGCATAAATGCTTCACAGCTCCAGGGTCCCAGGTTCGATTCCCGGCTGGGTCACTGTCTGTGCGGAGTCTGCACGTCCTCCCCGTGTGTGCGTGGGTTTCCTCCGGGTGCTCCGGTTTCCTCCCACAGTCCAAAGATGTGCGGGTTAGGTGGATTGGCCATGAAAAATTGCCCGTAGTGTCCTAAAAAGTAAGGTTAAGGGGGGTTGTTGGGTTACGGGTATAGGGTGGATACGTGGGTTTGAGTGGGGTGATCGTGGCTCGGCACAACATCGAGGGCCAAAGGGCCAGTTCTGTGCTGTACTGTTCTATGTTCTATGTTGGGAGCGAGACCCTGGAGGTGGACTTCCTGGGGAAGGCAAACACACGTTCATGAGGGGTCTCATTTGTGGAGGTGCAGAGGAGCGATCGGATGGAGTGGAGCGCGTCGGGGATGACCTCTTGCCAACGGGAGACTGGGAGATTTTTAGACCGAAGGGCCAGCAGGACAGCCTTCCAGACCATCCCGTTCTCCCTCTCCACCTGCCCGTTTCTCTGGGGTGGGTTGTGTAGATGGTCGTCCTGCTCGAGGCGATGCCCTTGCTGAGCAGGAACTGACGCAGCTCATTGCTCATGAAAGAGGATCTCCGATCGCTGTGGATGTAGGTGGGGAAACCGAACAGAGTGAAGATGCTGTGCAGGGCTTTGATTACCGTGGCAGAAGTCATATCGGGGCATGGGATGGAACCGGGAGTACTCATCGACCACGTTCAGAAAGTACACGTTGCGGTCGGTGGAGGGGAAGGACTCTTTGAAGTCCACGTTGAGGCGTTCAAAGGGGCGGGACGCCTTCACCAGGTGTGCTGTATCTGGCCGATAGAAGTGCGGCTTGCAATCTGCGCAGACCTGGCAGTCTCTGGTGATGGTCCTGACCTCCTCAATGGAGTAGGGCAGGTTGCGGGCCTTGACAAAATGGAAGAAATGGGTGACCCCCCCCCCCCGGGGTGGCAGAGGTCATAGTGGAGATCCCGGAGTTGGTCCACTTGTGTGGTGGCACATGTACCGCGGGATAGGGCATCAGGGGGCTCGTTGAGCTTCCCCGGGCGATACAAGATCTCATAAAGATTTTGTCATTTTTGATCTGTGTATTATTAACCATGAAGGCAACCGACCGTTGGTCAGTGAGGAGAGTGAATCTGCCGGCCAGGTAATGCCTCCAATGTCGCACAGCTTCCACAATGGCTTGGGCCTCCTTTGCGACAGAGGAATGCCGAATTTCAGAGGCATGGAGGATGCGGGAAAAGAAGGCCACAGGTCTGCCCACCTGGTTGAGGGTGGCTGCCAGAGCTACGTCCGATGCATCGCTCTCCATCTGAAAAGGGGGGGGACCCGTTGACCATGTGCATCGTGGGCTTGCCGATATCCACCTTGATGCGGTTGAAGGCCTGGTGGGCCTCAGCCATCAGGGGAAAATTTGTCGACTGAATGAGTGGGCGGGCCTTGTCTGCATAATTAGGGACCCACTGGGCGTAATAGGAGAAAAACCCCAGGCATCGTTTCATGGCCTTGGGGCAGTGGGGGAGTTCCAGGAGGGGGTGCATACGGTCGGGGTCGGGCCCTAGGCATCCATTTTCCACTACGTAGCCAAGGATGGCTAAACAGTTGGTGCAGAACACCATTTCTCCTTATTGTATGTGAGGTTAAGGAGTTTGGCTTGCGGTGAGCTAGAGTCGGCAGCTGGTGGGGCCCACAATGCCCATGAGCGTGCCGCGTGGTCGGGGGCGTAGGACTGAACGTTACGGGAGGCCACTTTTAACGAATTAGCGAGCTGCCTAGTCCTCGCAAGATCAAGCGTACTCCCTTCCAGTAGCTGCTGGCGGACGTACGCAGACTTCATGCCCGTGACGTAAGCGTCCCTAATTAAAAGTTCAGTGTGTTGCACTGCCGAAACTGCCTGGCAGTCACAGTTCCTAGATCTGCAGGGCCTGCAAGAAATCGTCCAGAGTCTCCCCGGGGAGTTGCTGTCTCGTGACCAGGAGGTGCCTGGCGTACGCGTGATACACCGGTTTACCGTAATGTCCCTTTAGGAGCTTAATCGTTTCGGGGTAGGCGGGCGCATCCTGGATGAGGGGAAAAATGTCAGGGCTCACCCGCGAGTAGAGGACTTGGAGCTTCTGCAAGTCCGAGCGTTCTTCAGTGGCTGCTCTGAGGTAGCCTTCGAAGCAGGCTAACCAGTGGTCGAAGGTAGACGTGGCATTGGCTGCGTGAGGACTCAGCTGCAGGCGATTCAGGCTTGATGAGGAGATCCACCTTTTAAAATCTTGCTCAATAAATTGATGTACCATCAATTACCACGAGCGAGAATGGTGGAACAATCGATGCTTTATTGAGCAAGATGTTGTGCCTCCTGTAGCTGGAACCAGAATGGCTGCAGCACCGGCGAGCACACACTTTTATACGCCGCCTGCTGGGCGGAGCCAACAGGCAGGAATTTACCATTGTACCTCTAATATACAGGCAGTGCCGTAATACATATAATATACCACTAATGGTGATAACCACAAGTACATTCAGATAACCTCTACAAAATGATGGGGAGTGGCTCTGGGAACAATGTCACCAAGAAACATTGACCAGTCTAGCAATTGGGTTTAGCCTAGAAAGCTTCTACCAATTTGCCTATGGCAAAGACATGATGGTGGAGCCTGATCGTCAGACATTGGAAGCTATACTTAAAAAGCCCCTGAACTCTGCACTATCAGGAATCCAAATATTACTTTAAAAAAATAAAATTTGGTTATAGGATGTGGGCATTGCAGGCTGTGCCAGCATTTATTGCCCATCCCTAATTACCCTTGAGGGGGCAGTTAAGAGTAGACCACATTCATGTGGGTCTGGAGTCACATGTAGGCCAGACCAGGTAAGGACGGCAGATTTCCTTCCCTAAAGGACATTAGTGAACAATGGTTTCATGGTCACCATTAAACTTTAAAAAAATTCTAGATAGTTTATTGAGTTTAAATTCCATCTCCTGCCGTGGTGGGAATCAAACCCGAGTCCCCAGATCATTATCCTGGGTTTCCGCATTATTAGTCCAACAACAATACCACTGTGTGACCCCCTCCCCAATGTGTCTGCAGAAGTACCAGGTCAGAGTTAAATACAAACATCGCAAACATTCTGTCACATACAAACCTACCCATCACGGAAAAAAACGACAAAGAAACAGAAGCGCAGTTTCACATGCTGATAAAGAACTTCCTGTGGCTGTAACCAAACTGGATAAGATCAAGGAAGCGACCAAGAACAATGTCACCCTGAGGTCACTGCAGCAAATTGTGCAAAATGGCTGGGCCCACAGGTCGGCGCGGAGCCCCTTCTGCTGTCCAAGACTACAGGAACTTTTGTGAGGAGCCTCATGTAGTAGAGGGGATACTTTTCAAGTGAGAAAAGATAATGGGTGAAGTTTAGCGGACTTGAGTTAAAGTCCGCTGAATGGCGCGTTCAGCATTTCTTGGCGCTTGCTGTGCCGAGAAAGACCCTGCTATTCAACGGCACTTTACCATTATTTTTGACCATGGTGAGGAACTCCCCGTCGTCGAGGCCACTCTTTAAGTTATTTCCTACACTGGCAAGTTCAACTCACTGGTGCGGATTGGGGCGCCATTTTTAAAGGCAGCCCCGATCTTTTGATTCCCGCACCGTGGTCTCCGGACTTGCCCACTTCACCCAATGTACCTTTCCCTGGGTCCTCGAGACCTCACTCACTCCACCTCTTATGAGCAAGGCCACCCCCCCCCCCCCCCCCCCCCCCCAGGGCCGACCTTTGGCACTGGTACCTGGGCACTGTCATCCTGGCAACCAGGCAGTGTCCCTGCCAGCCTGGCACCACCATGGTGCCAGGCTGGAAGTGCCAAGATGCCCAGCTGCCAGAGGGAGTGCCAGGGTGCCACCCTGCCCTGTCCCCAACCACCCATGGGTCTCCAATGGCCTGGGAGACCCCCTCAGGTGGCGTTATGACTGGTCCACTTATGTGTGGAGACCAGTGCCAAACGGCACCCTGGCGAGTTCATCCAGGAGAGGCTGGTGAATCCAGGGTGCCAGATGATTCCGGTGAACATATATTTAAATTAACCTAATGGCTCATTTGCACCTGGATGTCGCCTAAGCAAGTGCATTGCAAGATTCCATTGAATCTGGCAAGATGTTTTGAGAGTCGCGAATCTTGATCCAGGCCTCTCGCGAGATTCAAAGGCCTCATCCCAACACCAAGTCGGTTGCGACGGGGCTGCTGAATCGTAGCCAATAATTCCTGCAACTCCGAGGAAAGAAATGTTGCAACACATACATGAAAGTCACCTTGGCATAGAAGGGGAAGAGCTGGAGGTGTAATTTATTTACCTGGAATGGGAGCACAAATGGGTGAAATCGTGAATGCGTGTGCAATGTGCCAAATGTACAGTAAATCACAACAGAATGAACCGCCTCAACCACACAGTGTTCCAGAGAGGCCCTGTCAAAGAACTGGAGTGGACTTGTTCACATTTGGCAATAGTACTTATGAGCAGTCGATTATTACTCAAAGGTTTTTTGAGTCTGTTTCTGAGAAAGGATAGTAAGAGAAAGGATAATAAGAGCATCATTGTAGTAAATAATTTGAAATCAATTTTTGCGGGTAGGTGATTTGGTCACGCTAAATTGCCCCTTAATTGGAAAAAAAGAATTGGAAAATCTAAATGTATTAAAAAAAAATCAGTTTTTGCTCACCACAGCATACCTGAAGTTGTCATCTCAGACAGCGGTCCCCAATTCGCTGGCACTGAGTTTCATAAATTTGCACGGGACTGGGAGATTCACCAAACTGCGTCAAGTCCCAACTATCCACAGTCTAATGGAATGGTGGAACGTACCACGCAGACCTTTCAAAACCTGTTGAAGAAGGCAAAGGTGAACAGCAGAGACCCCAACCTGGCCCTGGTGGATTTCAGGATCATCTTCAGCACAGTTCCTGATGGGGAGGAGATTAGAAGAACAAAACTTCCAACTGCGCCCCAACTATTTCCACAGTCAGTGAGTGACACGGTGCAGCACTGCTCAAACTGACACAGCAGGAGCAGAAACAGTACTTTGATCAAGAAGCCCGACCTCTGTCTGAACTGAACGTGGGAGAGGTAATGAGGATTCAGCAGGACGGTATCAGGAATCCAGCTGTTGTCACAGGAATCACAGGAGGACCAAGGTCTTACAAAGTGCAGACTTCAAACGGACAACAGTAGAACAGAAACTGGAAATTCCTACGGAAAACAAATAAAACGCAGCCCTGCTCTGAAACAGAAAGTGTAGCTGAAGATCAAGAACCAGAATCCACCAGCGAAGCAATTGACAAGCAGACAAAACGTGAGATCCCAAAAATCGGCTAAGAAGTGAAAGTGACACAGAGCCGGAGAAGGCCTCTGGTCCTTCAAAATAACCTCTGCCACCATTCAGAACATTTAGTGTAATAATTGTGAAAAACAACAGAGGTATAGAGAGGAGTAAAAGACAAAACATAGTGTGAAAGAATAAATAAGAGACTGTGTACCTGAGTAGGCTATGCTCACAGCCTATTTTATTCTAAAATAAACTACTCTGAAGTTTATTGTTCAAAAAAAAGGAAATGTCATGATAATAAGGTGATTGTGGTAGTGGCCTCCAATATTATATACAATATGATACACGCTGCACAACACAGGGTCACCTGACCTGAACGTGTAAGGGAAGATTATAACCAGGCTGCAGATGCCTTGCAGTTGTGTGTTCATGATCGAAAAATATGTTTGTAATGAAGTTAGTTTACGGCAGTGGTGTCAGTCATTCTGCATCATTAAAAACAAGACAACATACAGACCAGATTGGCCTAAGAATGGCAAATTTCCTAAACAATATTGGTTATGTTTTTACAACAATCTGATTAGTTTCATGGTCACCATTACTGATAATTGACACCATATTTCCAAAGTTTTATTTAGCCTTGGTTTTTGACCTATTTTTTCACCTCTCCCAGGAAATAAGACAATTGTGGGTTGAGCTGGAGAAGTCAATATTTTTTGGTGCACAAGGAAGATATTGCTGTTATTAGGGACAGACTGGATGACAGGTCGGATCTTTTTCTGTCCATAATTTTTTTGTATGTTCCTCTGTTTTATTTCAGAGACTTAATGTTGGAAGTTTAAGATCTGGAAATAAACATGGAAGAATATTGACTCACTTTGTGTGGTCTGGTTTGTGCACAGATCCAAGTGAGAAACAAATAGGGGAAGAGTTGAATTCTTTAATGGGGAAATACAGTCTGGGTATTGATGGAACCATCAATTCAGCGAACACGTGTAGTTGGATCTGAACAGAGGCTTTAATACACTTACAACAGAGCCAGCCTATTCGTCATTGAATCTCCAGAGAACTGGCAGGCTGGCTCTGAGGCACTGATCTTTATACATCGGTCTCAGGGGGAGGAGTCCTGGGCGGAGCCAAGGGAGGAGCCCAGTACAAACTCTTGCATACTCCCAGAGCGACTCCCCCTGGTGGTCGGATAGTACAACTGCACTTACAATGGTGGATAGTGAACATATATACACGGAGTTATATTGGCAACTATATACAGCATTGATCTTACAACGGGTAGATAACGAACATAAATACATGGAGTGATATTGGTAACTATATATAGTGTGAATCACATTCACCACAGGTATTATCAGTGGGTTTGTATACTAACTGGGTAAACTCTGAGTCACACACCCAGAAAGGGCCCAGATAAAATGCACAGTCTGCACATGGGGCTGGGTTTTCATCCGCAAGGAGGGTAGCGTGAGTTGGGCAGACTCCTGGCTCAGGGTACTTGTCTCAGGCAAAGGAGCCCATCAGGTCAGGGTTTTTATTGGAGCGGGGGGGGGGGGGGGGGGGGGGGGGGGGGCTGGGGTGGCCTGTAGTCGAGCAAACCAACCCAGGAAAGTGTTTGGAAACAGCCATACAGGGGCTGCTGAGGATCAAGGTGGGCTGTTTTAAAGGCTCACCTCAGTGCTGCAGGACCTCATCCGAGTTAACACAAAGGCCTTCTAGCCCTCACTCTGCCATGGCACTTCATGCACCCTGCCCTTCCCCTACGGTACTCCGTGCCCCCATGCCAAATTCCATGGCACCTCAATGCTCATTCTTGCACTGTACAATGTATAAAATGACAGTGCGATGTGTAAAAATAGGAAAGCAAATTACTGCGGAAGCTGGAATCTGAATCAAACCCAGAAAAAAATGGACAATCTCAGCAGGAAAACTGGCGTCAAAAGGCCATAGATTTAAACCCCTGCAAGGGGACCAGCAGGGAGCCATCTTGAAACTCCCAGCTCCAGCTGCAGATATGGCCCCTCGCACTTCCAGGTCAGAGGCCATACACGCGGACGGCGGCGGCCTCCAGCGGCCGCGCTGTGCTGCAAGGCGGACTCAGTCCACGGAGCTGGACCACAGAAATAGTGCCCCTGATCGGCAGCGCGCCCAACCCGGACTACCTACACAATAAAGGCACAGTCCACCCTGAACACCCCCCCCCCCCCGCCCTCCTATCGGCCCGCCCCCGACCATGGCGACCACGGACTGAGTCCGCAGCCCCCTTGCGAGTTTCCTGAACGCCTGGGACCACGTTAGAAATACGCTGTCGGGCCTTCGGCCAGTCGGGGTCGGAGAATAGCGGGGCGAGCCTCAAACAATGGCCGCAGGTGAGGGATACGTGGTGGGTGTTCCTCCTGGGTACGCCGCTTTTCGGGGGTCGGAGAATCGTGGAACCGGGGCCTGTCCCAATTCCATGCGTGGAAATGGATTCCCCGCCCCGGTGCCGGACGTGATTTTGGGGTGCGGAGAATCCAGCCCATTGCCTTCGGAAAAGCTATTTCTTTGGCAAAGTATTCGTATTCGGATTCTCTACAATGTTCATCAAGATCATTGTTGAAATGCCGCATGACCTTTTATTGATTTATTTTATTAACTGTAAATACTGAACTATTTGTTGATTTTCTTTCATTGATTTACCCCCTGACATCTCTTCGAAACACATTGGATGCTTTTCAATATTAAAATCAGTATATCAGTGCAAGTTGTTTCTGATGTTACATTTCAAAATACATAGCAATAAAGGAAAGAACACAAGAAAAGGGTCCAGAGGAGTATGTTCCACACAGGTAAAATACTGCACTAGCTATCCATGTGAACTGATCTCCGATATAGAACATAGAACATAGAACAGTACAGCACAGAACAGGCCCTTCGGCCCTCGATGTTGTGCCGAGCAATGATCACCCTACTCAACCCCACGTATCCACCCTATACCCGTAACCCAACAACCCCCCCCCCCCCCCCAACCTTACTTTTAAGAACACTACGGGCAATTTAGCATGGCCAATCCACCTAACCCGCACATCTTTGGACTGTGGGAGGAAACCGGAGCACCCGGAGGAAACCCACGCACACGCGGGGAGGACGTGCAGACTCCGCACAGACAGTGACCCAGCCGGGAACCGAACCTGGGACCCTGGAGCTGTGAAGCATTTATGCTAACCACCATGCTACCGTGCTGCCCCAAATCTTTTTGAGCCAGTGCTACAAGGTGCTCAGAATGAGACACATAATGAATTTTTCTTTCCTCCCCTCTCTTCCCAAAGAATGAAATGAAAATCGCTTATTGTCACAAGTAGGCTTCAATGAGGTTACTGTGAAAAGTCCCTAGTCGCCACATTCCGGCGCCTGTTCGGGGAGGCTGGTACGGGAATTGAACTGTGCTGCTGGCCTGCCTTGGTCTGCTTTAAAAGCCAGCTCTTTAGCCCTGTGCTAAACCAAACCCAAAGGACTTGGAAAAGTCAATAACTCAACATTTGGGTCAGCATATGTTAAAAACATATACGTTTTGATCTTGCATTTCACACATCTGTTGTCATATATTTCTATTGCAAACATTTACCTCCTGTGCACAATTTGTGTGTCTTAAATCCAGACTCGTCTATTTCCTTCTCTCTTTCAATTCAATTCTTAAAATCTGTATTGCTTGACTGGGACGCAATCCATACAACTGGATATGTGGAAATCTGCTTGATGCAAGCTGCACCCAGGAAGACAGCTGAATAAACGCGCCCCTTGGTGGAATCATTGTATGGAGACCAGCTAAGGAGCTGTGCCGCCTCCGTTTTTATTTTTCATGCACTGTAAAATGCCATAAAGCCTTACTCTGCCACCTGTGCTGGTGTGGGCCCAGATGTTTGCATGTGACGTGTGAATGGCGATCGTGATTTATCCAGTCTTTTCTCAGCTCGGGAAATAGTTTCAATAAACTTACCTTGTTATCCATCAGACCTAAGGGCGCAATTCTCCGCACTCACGACGGTGCGGAGAATAGCGGGGGTCGTAAAATTTTACGGCCACGCTAGTCCGACGCCCTCCCGCTATTCTCGCCCCCCCCCACGCACGACTCCCGATACGAATCGCTGCCGCCGTTTTTTTACGGCCAGCAGCGATTCTCAGCTGGCCGATGGGCCGAGTTCCAAGCCCTTTACGGCTGTTTTTACGAACGGCAAACACACCTGGTCTGGCCGTTCGTAAAAACGGCCGTAAAGTGCCGATTTTTAAAACCATGGCACCGATTGGCACGGCAGTACCACGACCGTGCCAAGGGTGCCATGGGCCCGCGATCGGTGCCCACCGATCGCGGGCAGCGGGTCCGATACCCGCGCACTCTTTGTCCTTCCGCCGCCCCGCTGTATCACTTCGCGGGGCGGCTGAGGGGCATCCCGGCCCGCGCATGCGCGGGTTTCGCGCAAATGCGCGATGACGTCATCCGCGCATGCGCGGGTTGGAGTCTTCCAATCCGCGCATGCGCGGCTGACGTCATATGACGCGTCAGCCGGCGCAAACTCTGGCAAGCGGGCTTAACGAAATTCGTTAAGCCCGCGATACCGGAGTTTACGGCTGCGGCATACTAGCCCCGACCGGGGACCAGAATCGGTTCCCGGTCGGGGGGGGGGGGGGGGGGGGGCTGGCGTCAAATCCGGGCGGGTTTGACGCCAGCCTTACGATTTCTCCCTGTGTGGGAGAATCGCGCCCTTATTCTTTCGAACCTAAAAGTGTCGACAGTGGGACTCCGACTTAATGGTAAAGCAAATCCTCTCTAAATTCACAAAAAAACCCTATTGACGCCAAACCCGGTGTGGGAGAATTTCACCCCGTCCCACGTGGTCGTAACAATGCAAATTTGAAAGTACGCAGATTTCTAGTATTTATTTTTCACCAAGTCAAGGTTTGTCGCAAACCTAGTACCGACACAGTTATTCTTGAATGTGCAGACTGACTTGGGAACTTTTGCATCAGGCAGCTGAACGTAGCAATATTTCGGAGCACAACAATGTGGCAGGATAGCTAAACATTGCATCTCGCTGGTCCCTACTTTGATTACACTTTTAGCAGCAACCAGATAGAAGAGTATATCCAGAATCCTGGTTCACTATTTACAATTTTAAAATCATGCATCGAAATACTGTTTGGCATACTTGTTTCTTGTGTTCCAATTTTCTTGTAGCTGTTCGTCAGAATTCAGTCTTCCCAGGGTGTAATGGTTGAAAGGTTCTTAAATTGAATATTGCTTGATGCTATTACACCCTTAAGCTCAATCTCTGAGCACCATGCACAGCCACCTCCTCTGTCGCTAACTGTAAAGCGTCTTTTACAAATTAATCAAATGTTCAGTTAAGACCTTCTAAATATTGAATTGACATCACTTTAATTGAATTGGGCTCCAGCTGGCTCGCAAGCAGTTCAAAACAATGGGACTTTTCCAAAACTGAGCTGCTAGGTGTCTCTGAACTAAATTATTAAAGCTAAATTTATGCTGTAAATAAATCAATGATATTAAATTGAACTTGTCAGCCCAAGCCTGGATATTGGCCCGGTCTGGCTGCATTTGCACGTGGACTGTTTCAATGTCCAAGGAGTCGCGAATGGTGCTGAACATTGTGCAATCGTTGAACATCCCTACCTCTGACCTTGTGTTGGAAGGAAGGTCATTGATGAAGCAGCCGAAGATGGTTGGGCTTAGGACACCACCCTGAGGAACTTCTGCAGTGACATCCAGGGACTGAGGCCACTGACCTCCAGACATACAAAGGAAATAGAAGCAGGGTACGGCCTTTCGAGCCGTTTTCATACCCTGATCCCGCTTTCCACCTGTATCCATTGATCCCTTTTGTCCCAAGAGCTATATCTAATTCCTTCTTGAAATCACACAACGTTTTGGCCTCAACTACTTCCTGCGGTAGTGAATTCCACGGATTCACCACTCTCTGGGTGAAGAAAGTTCTCCTCACCTCAGTCCCAAAAGATTTACCCCTTATCCTCAAACTTAGACCCCTAGTTCTGGACTCCCCCACCATTGGGAACATGCTTTCTGAATCTACCCTGTTAGAATTTTATACGTTTCTATGAGACCCCCTCTCACTCTTCTAAACTCCAATGAACATACTCCCAACCGATTTAGTCTCTCTTCATATGGCAGTCCTGCTGTCCCAGGAATCAGCCTGGTAAACCTTTGCTGCACTCCCTCCAAAGTAAAAACATTCTTCCTCAGATAAGGACACCAAAACTGCTCACAATACTCCAGGTGTGCCCTCACCAATGCCCGAGATAATTGCAGTAACACATCTCTATTCCTACATTCAAATCCTCCCGGTATGAAGGCCAACATATCATTTGTCTTCTTTACTGCTGCCTGTACCTGTGCCCTTACTTTCAGCAACTGATGCACGAGGATACTTGCTGAGTATCCACCTCTCTCGATTT
Source organism: Scyliorhinus canicula (assembly GCF_902713615.1). Taxonomy (NCBI): domain Eukaryota; kingdom Metazoa; phylum Chordata; class Chondrichthyes; order Carcharhiniformes; family Scyliorhinidae; genus Scyliorhinus; species Scyliorhinus canicula. The sequence continues at coordinate 168,886,397 of NC_052155.1, read as the reverse complement.
ACACCCATTCACACAATAATCTGCATTCCTATTTTTGCTACCGATGCGGATAACCACACATTTATACTGCATCTGCCCACTTGCTCAGCCCGTCCAAATCCTGCTGAAGCATCTCTGCATCCTCCTCACAGTTCACCCACTCACCCAACTTTGTATCTTCTGCAAATTTGGAGATAATGCACTTAGTTCCCTCATCCAAATCATTAATATATAATGCGAATGGTTGGGGGTCAAAGTGCAGATCCCTGTGGTACTCCACTAGTCACTGTTTGCCAATTTAATTTGCCACTGCCAAAATACCCATTTATTCCAACTCTTTGCTTCCTCTCTGCGAACCAGCTTTCTATCTCAAGACACTATCCACAATTCCATGCACATTAACTTTACATAGTAATCTGCTTTGTGAGCCAGTGTTGGAAGCCTTCCGAAAGTCTAAATAAACCTCATCCACCTGTTCTAGCTGATCAACTCTACTACTTACATCTTCAAAGATTTCCAGTAGATTTGGCAGGCATGATTTCCCATTTATAAATCCAATCTGACTTTGTCTGATTGTACCAGATGTAATTCTGTGTCTTTGTACCAGGCATGACTCCAAGCAGTGAAGCGTTTTGTCCATGATTCCCATTGACTCCAGTTTAGCTAGGGCTCCTGGATGCCATACTCGATCAAATGCTGCCTTGATGTCAAGGGCAGTCATCCTATCTGCCTCTGGCGTTCAGCTCTTTTGTCCATGTTTGAACCAAGGCTGTAATGAAGTCACGAGCTGAGTGACCCTGGCAGAACTCATCTGAGCATCAATGATCAGATTATTGCGAAGTAAGAGCCACTTGATAACCACTTCCACCACTTTACTGGGCTGGGATTCTCCCCTACCCGGCAGGGCGGGGGGTCCCGGCGGGATGGAGTGGCATGAACCACTCCGCACCTTTAGGGGCCAAGCCCTCACCTTGAGGGGCTAGGCCCACGCCGGAGTGGTTGGCGCCCCGCCGGCTGGCGGTAAAGGCCTTTGGCGCCATGTCAGCCGGGGCCGAAGGGACTTCGCCGGCTGGCAGAAGTCCGACCCGGCGGGGGGTCAGAGAATCCAGCCCCAGATGATTAAGAGTAGACCAATGGGACGGTAATTGGCCGGGTTGGATTTATCCTTCTTTTTTTACACATTGCCAGGTAGATGCCAGTGTTGTATCTGTACTGTAATAGCTTGGCCAGAGGCTCAGCAAGTTCTGGGGCACAGGTCTTCAGTGCTATTGCCAGAATATTGTCAGGGCCCATAGCCTTTGCAGTATCTAGTGCCTTCAGCCGTTTCTTGACATCACGTGATGTGAATCGAATTGGCTGAAGACTGACATCTGTAATGCTGGGGACCTCTGGAGGAGACCAAGATGGACCATCCACTTGACATTTTGGCTGAAGATTATTGCCAATGCTTCAGCTTTGCCTTTTGCACTGATATGCTCACCTGCTCTATATCCCGGAGGATGGAGCCTCTGGCCGTTAGTAGGTAAGAGGTAGACACAAATATAGATAGAGCTGCAGGATGGCATACACAGGGTGAGATTTTACATCTGTTGCACTTTCACATCAGTTCTTTTACTCTGCTGCATGTGAAGTATTGAGTCTTGTATATTTACGTCAAATAATCAAAAGTAACACTGCCACCATGTCATGTTCTTCTCTTCAACCTAAAACTACCAATCATGATACATGGGTTTGTAGAACAATAACGTGGGTTCTTTATTTGAAGCAAAGACTATTTGCAAATAATTAACTCAGAAGACTGAGAAGACTCATGACTGTGTCATGTCCTGCTGCTTCCAAACTACAAGTCATGGGACTAACACATCAAATCTTATCCTAGAATCACAGAGTTTACAGTGCAGAAGAAGGCCATTTGGCCCATCGAGTCTGCATCGGCCCTTGGAAATAGTATCCCACTTAAGCCCACATCTCCACCCTACCCTGTAACCCCACCTAGCCTTTTTGGACACCAAGGGTAATTTATCATGGCCAATCCACCTAACCTGCACATATTTGGACAGTGGGTGGAAATTGGAGCAACCGGAGGAAACCCATGCAGGCACGGGGAGAACGTGCAAACCCCACACAGACAGCGACTCAAGCCAGGAATCGAACCTGGGACCCTGGCGCTGTGAAGCAACTGTGCTAACCACTGTGCTACCGTGCTGCCAATAATGTTATTAAAATGTTGTATGCTATCAAGATGGTAATGACTGACAGCAGTTTGAGATATGCCCTCTTAAGGGTTCACAAGTATCACAACACTTGGTGGACAGGACCTCTGCCCCCCCGAGTTGCGTGATCCTAGCGAAGGCTTGCCACTGTCCAGTTAAGTGCTTGAATGCTACTTAATTTGGAGGCACGTCTTTAAAAGAGGCGACTCGGGATTTTTCCCAGTTCCCCAGCCAGCGGGCGAGACCCCGTCACCTCCAAATGCCGCCCGCTGAAACAGCTTTCTTAGCTGGTTGCTCCTAGAATCTATGGCCATTGCTACTCTGGTCTAACTGGTAGCAACTTGTGCCGAAATTTCCTTACTATATGTCGAAGCTGAAATATGGGTAGCAAAATGAGCAGAAATCGGAAACAAGAGAAGCACAGAGCATATGATGTCTTCCGCGAAGTCCCTCTTTATCTTATTTATGTAATCAAATTATATTTTGAAGCCATCAAATCAGTTATGCACATTCAGCACAAAATATTTCAGAAATTGCAAATGTGCAGTTACCAAAACCCTACAATTCACTTTTTAATATAACATATTCTGATACAATAAAAGACATTAATAAATATACATAATATAGTGCAGGTCTCAGTGAAGAGATATGAAGAATAATTGCTCAAAAATGTGTTATAAAACACCAGGAATGGTCATGTCCCCTGCGGTGCTTAACATCTTCAGCATAAATTTATTCATTCAGGCGCACATTCATGAATCTTGATCTCTCGGTTTGTTATTTTGCATGGTGGCGGTGGATATATGTCAATGAACTAAGTGGGATTTCAACAGACTCAGAAGCAGTGTGAATGATTGAGAAAATTCACAGGTCTTGGGGTTTGGATGTAAAAACCAAGGAAATTCACTAAAATGGAAACTTCCTCCGATCAAAATGGTACGTTGTGGCTCCTACATTGCTGCTGCGCCAGAGACTATGAGGGAATTCCGGGACGTGGCTGGGGCGAATAATATTTAAATAAACAGTTACTATAATAGTATGCATTGTAATTGTACATTAATCAATTGATTGCATTGGATTCAAAGTAGGGACATCTACTATCAATGGCCAACAGGGGGCACTTTTACACTATGATTGTTGAAGGTGGTAGAGGCAGATGACACATGTGATGCGAAGCATTGCATCTGGCATGGTTTATAATAGTACATGTTAACTGGTTGTATCCTTCTACTTTCAAAATGCTTTTTTTGTTTCACAATTATTATCTCAAATGCTCGAACTTGAAAGGGGAGAATCCAAGATGTGCTTGCTGATGTCTGTCCTGTATTCGAGATGGAAAATACTGCTATTATATTTACTGAGCTGGGGCTGTGCAACATATTGGCAGTTCAGCCTCCTGCTGTGGCCGCCCCCGTCATAAGGTATATATATACCCATATGAAAGCAAAATAGTGCGGATGCTGGAGGTCTGAAATATAAACAGAAAATTGCTGGAAAGACCGTGGAGAGAGAAACAGGATTAATGTCTGGTGTTTGATAGGACGCTTCTTTGGAACTTCTACCAGACCAGCTGGGTTTTTCAGCACTTTCTGTTTTTATTTCAGATATGTATGGCTCATGTTTTGCAAAAAGAAAATAGTGGCATGTGACAGTTAACTCAGAGTTTCTGAGTTAATTAATTCATTAAAAAAAATATTTAGCGTACCCAATTATTTTTTGTTCCAATTAAGGGTCAATTTAGCCTGGCCAATCCACCTAACCTGCACATCTTTGGGTTGTAGGGATGACACAGGGAGAATGTGCAAACCCCACACTGACAGTGACCCAGGGCCGTGGGGGGGGGGGGGATTTGAACCCTGGTCCTCAGCGCCGTAGGCAGCTGTGTTAACCACTGTGCCACATGCCACCCCCAGAGAGTCTGAGTTACTGTAGGGCAACATGCAGACTGTTGTCTCAAGCCACGGATAGGTAGAGGATAGAAACACTCTTTCCATCACAACAAAGCCGGCCAGGAATCTCTCTCACTCTTAGTGCCTGCCGTTGCCGTGTTGATACATTTGCAGGTTGATACTCAACCCTTTTGGCTACGTTACGAATGCACCTATGGTTGGCAAGTCCTGGAGAGGGACCTGGACCTGGAGTTTCTGGGTCAAGAGGCCAAGATGCTACCCACTGCACCACGAATTACTGGGGGCCTAATCTCAATTGTGGACCAGAAGCAAGTATATGATTGCAAGTGTTTTGGAGGGAAAAGAAACAGAGGCATCCTATGCCGCTCTCAATCACCGGGGGAATAGATGGTTATGAGTAAAATTGTGGGGCCTTCTGGGTAGGCCACCTACTTCACTTTGGAACCAGGGTTGGTATGTTGTGAAGAAAGACTACAGAAGGAAAAATATAAAGAAAATAACATTAAAAAAACATTAGTGGGATTCAGAACTCACAGGATACAATCTCAAAATACTTTTGACCTCTTATGATTTTAATTACACAACGCAATTTATATCACCCCAGTGTAAAATGTTTATTTTAAAACTGGCGTTCAGGTGCAGCAAGGGAAATTGTTATTACCACGACCACACATTTAAGTCGCTGATGGTGTGTCAGTGAAGGCTGATTTAAGAATGCGTATCAAAGGACAGAGATAAAACCACATTACAGCTGTATTACTCAGTGCTGAGAAATGCAGTTGTTCTGAATTCTGCTGGCTCTCCGAATTCCGTTCTCCTTCCTCCACACAAAAGCGATTATCAAGATGTTCGCCATTCATTTGCAGAGAGAGAGGCGACTTGCCCAATCCACTGGGAAGTATTGAATTGCCCTCCGTATTTGTTGAACTGGGTGAGTGTTACATTCCCACTGCACCTCAGGCCATTTGCATCTGCTTTGCTCGGTGATGGAGAGGAATTGGTGGAAACCTGGAGCAAGTCGCCCACCCTTGCTGCTTCCCTTCCCCGGCAGACATGGTTCGGGCACAGGAGAACTGGAACAAGAAAGGCAGAGAAATAAGAGATCGTGGACAGAGAGAAAATAAATAATGGGGATTACCAGATCTCTTCACTGTGGCACAAGTGATTTATTCCTCAAGTTCCATTGTTTTTATAAAATAAACTTGAACTGAAATGTGAATCACCATCATTCAGATGATCTGAGAGGGTGAATTACTGACATGTGTGAGGCCCAGTGCTGATTTTGGCGGTGTTTTCAGTTAACTGTGCCCCAAAGGATACAAAACAAAATACAGAGGTGAAATTTCTGGGGTGGGGGGGGGGGCTACTATTTGTCAATGGTTGTCCCCTGAGTTTCACAAGTGTTCCCAGATTTTGGCTTTGTGCTTTAGAACATATGCTCCCAAGTGAGAACAACATGTTCTGTGAAAACAGAGAGCTCAAGTAGTTTTTTCCTCTTGTGCTGATTGACAGGCATTAGTACTATAGAAACTTACATCCCAGAAATATGAAAAATGAAAATCGCTTATTGTCACAAGTAGGCTTCAAATGAAGTTACTGCAAAACGCCCCTAGTCGCCACATTCTGGCGCCTGTTTGGGGTGGCTGGTACGGGAATGGAACACGCGCTACTGGCCTTGGTCTGCTTTACAAGCCAGCTATTTAGCCCACTGTGCTAAACCAGCCATTCAGCTCATCTTTACTGGCTCAGCGATCCAAAACAAACCCCAGTGCACTGCTTCTCCACATAACCCAGGCTGTATAATTCTTTATTTTAGATATTCATCCAATTTTTCCTCTTTCCACATGTGCTGGTGTGTGATTCAAACAAAATCTCTCTCCTCACTCTCTTGGTGACAATTTTAAATGATAACCCCTCATCGTAGATGAGCAGTCGGGAAAACCTTTTGTTCCCATCGGAAAAGTGGAGCTGAGTCCACAAAAGATCAGCCATGATCTAATTGAATGGCGGAGCAGGCTCGAGGGGCCAGATGGCCTACTCCTGCTCCTAGTTCTTATGTTCTTATGTTCTTATGTTCTTATCAGGGAGCCCGAGCAAAACTGAAGACAATAGGAATCGGGGAAGACTCTCTGCTGGTTGGAGTCATACCTTGCACAAAGGAAGATGGGTGTGGTTGCTGGAGGTCAGTCATCTCAGCTCCAGGTCATCACTGCAGCAGTTCTTCAGTGTAATATACTAGGTCCTACTATCTTCAGCTGCTTCGTCAATGATCTTCCTTCCATCATAATGTCAGAGGTTTGATATTCGCAAATGTTCAGCATCATTTGACATTGAAGCGGTCCATGTCAATATGCAGCAATATGGACAATATCCAGGCCTGTCTGAAGTGTTGCAGGTTATATTCATGCCATAAGACCATAAGACATAGGAGCAGAATTAGGCCATTTAGCCCATCAAGTCTGTACTGCCATTCAATCATGGCTGATAGGTTTCTCATCCCCATTCTCCTGCCTTCTCCCCATTACCCCTGATCTCCTTAGTAATCAAGAACCTATCTATCTCTGTCTTAATGTCACTCAGTGATTTGGCCTCCAAAGCCTCCTGTGGAGTTTCACAGATTGAGCACCAACTGGCTGAAGAAATTCCTCCTCGTCTCAGTTTTTAAGGATCGTCCCTTCAGTCTGAGGCAGTGTCTAGTTTCTCCTACTGGTGGAAACATCCTCTCCATGTTCACTCTATTTGGGCCTCTCAGTATCCTGTATCCCGGCAAACAATGACCATCTCCGACAAGAGCAAATTCAACCATCTCCCCTTCACATTGAATGGCATTACCATCACTGAATCCTCCGCTGTGATAACTTGAGGCAGGAGCCAGTTTGTTGCAAACAAACGCAAACTTTATTTGGAGCTGTTTTCAGGCTTGTCGCTACCTTATTAGCCAGAGGCACAGGACTGGTGCTGCCCACCGGTTGATTGGCAGGACAGAGGGGAACCACTCCCAATACCACATCCATTGTCCACATCCTACCATTGAACTAGAAATTGAACTGGATCAGCGATACAAATACTGTGGCAACAAGAGCAGGTTAGAGACTTGGAATTCCAAGGGAGTAACTCACATCCTGGCTCCCCAAAGCCTGTCTACCGTCCACAAAGCACAAGTCAGGAGTGTGATGGAATTCTCTTCACTTACCTGGCTGAATGCAACAACAACACTCAAGTTAGCACGATACCATCCAGGACAAAGCAGCCCGCTTTATTGACACCCCATCTACCACCTTCAACATTCACTTCCTCCAGCACAAATGCACACAATGGCAGAAGTGTGTAGCATCTCCAAGATGCTGCACCAATCTATCAACAGTCTATTGACACCACCTTCCAAATCCGTGACCTCTGCCACCTAGAAGGACAAGGGGAGAAGATGCACAGGAATACTGGCACCTGTAGGTCCCCCTCCAAGCCACACACCATTCTGACTTTGGAGCTATATTGCCCTTCCTTCATTGTCACTGAGCCCAAATCCTGAAATCTCCTCCCTATCAGCATTGTGGATGTATCTACACCAAATGGACTGCGGCAGTTCAAGAAGGCGGCTCACACCCACCATAAAAACAACTACGAATGGGTAATAAATGCTGGCCTAACCAGCAACTCTCACATCCTGCGAAAGGATAATACTGTGGTTAGCACTGTTGCTTCACAGTTCCAGGGACCTGGGTTCGACTCCTGGCTCGGGTCATTGTCTGTGCGGAGTCTGCAAGTTCTCCCTGTGTCTGCGTGGGTTTCTTCCAGGTGCTCTGGTTTCCTCCCACAGGTCACGAAAATATGTGCTTGTTAGGTGAATTGGATATTCTGAATTCTCCCTCCGTGCACCCGAACAGGCACCAGAGTGCGGCGACTAGAGGCTTTTCGCGATAACTTCATTGCAGTGTTAATGTAGGCCTACTTGTGATACCAATAAAAATTATTATTATTAGAACAAAGTAAACTCTTGATAAGGTAAAAAAAACCTCCATATGGTAAATGTATCTTTTGCAGCATTTGTAAGGGTCGTCGTAAACAGCAGCGGGATTGTCTGACCCCCCCGCCACGTAGGAGAATCCCCGGGGGGGCGGTGGGAATCCCGCCCCGCCGCCCCGACGCCGGCTGCCGTATTCTCCGGCGCCGGTTTTCGGGCGGGGGCGGGATTCATGCCATGCCAGTTGGGGGCCATTGGCCGCGCGCCCCCCCCCCCCCCCCCCCCCCGCCAATAACCTCCGGGCCCCAATAGGCCGAGCGGCCGTCAATTTCTGGCCAGTCCCGCCGGCGTGGATTAGACATGGTCCCACATGGCGGGACCTGGCAGGTAAATCGGCTGATGCGTTCTCAGGGCGGCACGGGGGGATACGACCCGGAGGGGGGGGGGGCGCAATGGCCTGGCCCGCAGGGTTGCAGGTGGGCCTGTACCGTGGGGGCACTCCTTCCTTCCGCGCCGGCACCTGTAGGGCTCCGCCATGGCCGCGCAGAGAAGACAACCCCCTGCGCAGGCGCCGGAATATGCCGGCCGGTCTGTGCATGCGCGGAACCATGCCGGCGGTTCCGCGCATGCGCAAGATCATGCCAGCCCTTCGGCCCATGCGCTAACTCGCGCAGTCCCTTCGGCGCCACTGGTGCGGTGCCAACTCTTCCAGTGTCCACTATTGACGCTGGAGTGGTTTGCGCCGGTTTTCCCACTGGCGTGGGGACTTAGTCCTGCGAAAGGAGAATCCTGCGTCTGGCTCAGACTCCTTACTCATCTCAATTGGATGATCACTCCCCAGAATTTGTTGGAAATTGGCAAAGCAGGTGGTGGGCCTGCTACACGTAGGATTCTCCAGCGGTTGCCAATGAAAAGGAAATGGATTTTCTTTTAAAATCTATCAATAATCACTGAAGTGGAGTCAGGAAGGCCAGGGACGTTCCCCGTCCTCCACAGCTTTAATTGGCAGCAAATCCAATTGCTGTTTAATTTCACCCACCAACCCCCATCTCACCAACTCATACGCAAACCCGGGACTTCATTTCATCAAATGGTCGAGTTGCCTGGAGGTGCAGCAGGTCAGCGAACGAGCCGAATTGATGAAAACGAGGCTCAAGGCTCAATCTTCGGCCAACCTCCTTAACCTGCCATGTAGCCGTGATTCTGGGCTCCAAAAAGGTCCCATGAGAGTTTGTCTCTCCTCAGATCACTCTTCATAACTCTAGTATCCATCATAGAAAACAATACAGAAAGTAGTAATAGCTGCTGAGGAAGATACCTGTGGTATTCTCATAACTGTAAAAACTGCAAAGGTTAATGAAGTGTATAGAGTGGCCACTAGAGGGAGCTACAGTTACAACTATATAAGGCAGTGATGCTAAGCCTTGGGGGAGAGGGTGTGCAGGAGATAGCTAGAAAGAGTCAGGAGTACAAATAAAGTAAGTGAGAGCAGATCACAATTTATATCAGTATTAAGATTAGCTGTAGATGAGAGTAGTTTAAATGTTATTAATCAACTGTGTATTCTTTAGGAGTATGTGTCGTATCCAAATTAGTAGTGTTAATAAATTTATAGCTTTGTTTAAGCTCAAGCTATTTTGCAGATGAATGGTGGAACACTGGCTAGAATTGGAGAAACTCAAAGATCTTGTAAGGTAATAGGGCTGGATGAGGTTACAGAGGCAGGGAGAGGCGAAGGCACTCACTACTGCAAACTGCCCGTAACAGATTGTTTACAGTCTACTAAAGTTTTGTTTACAGAATGTAGTACACCTTTGTAGTCTGGAGGTTGACATTGTTCAGAATCGTAGGTGGCACGGTGGTGCAGTAGTTAGCACTGCTGCTTCACGGTGCTGAGGACCCGGGTTCGATCCCGGGCCTGGGCCACTGTCAGTGTGGAGTTGGCACATTCCTCCTCGTGTCTGCGTGGGTCTCACCCCCACAACCCAAAAAAGACGGGCTGGGTAGGTGAATTGGTCACGCTAAATTGTCCCTGAATTGAAAAAATAATAATTGGGTACTCTAAATTTATATTAAAAAAATCATTGTCCGGAATCCCCTTGTCCCTCAGTTCTCGGTGCAGACTTGGCCACTTTTGGACCTGTATGTCATTCACACTTGGATTGACCCGTACCAGCCTCCCCGAACAGGCGCCGGAATGTGGCGACTAGGGGCTTTTCACAGTAACTTCATTTGAAGCCTACTTGTGACAATTAGCGATTTCCATTTCATTTCATTTTTCACCTTATTGATTTTTGGACACCAGGGTCATCTTGAAAGTGTTGAGTCCAGCAGGTTGTTGGCAATTGGATCCCTCTGACCAACACCGGCTGCTCCTAGGCTTCTCTCTTACTTGCTGCTCTCCCTCCCCAAGTTCCTTCAAGGCTCTGCTATCTCTCCTGGCTGTCCCAATTCAGCACTGGCTTCTCTGCAGACCTCTGTAGCTCTGCACTCCAGTCTTCATGCCATTTCCCCCAATATGTCTCACTTTGGATTTTGAATCTCCAACTTTAAATAGGTCTCCCACCAATTCCTGCAGCACTACTTCTGCTCAGCAATCTCTTCGACTCCTCCCCCAACTTTGACATTCATTCTCCCACAGAATAATAATAATCTTTACTGTCACAAGTAGGTTACATTAACACTGCAATGAAGTTACTGTCAGTAGCCCCTAGTCGCCACACTCCGGCGCCTGTAGGGAGAATTAAGAATGTTCAAATTATCTAACAGCGTGCCTTTCGGGAGACTTGTGGGAGGAAACCGGAGCACCCGAAGGAAATCCACGCAGACATGGGGAGAACGTGCAGACCGGATCCGCACAGACAGTCACCCATGCCGGGAATCGAACCTTGGACCCTGGTGCTGTGAAGCCATAGTGCTAACCACTATGCTACCGTGCTGCCCCTCCACCATTGACAGAAAATGACAACTGGAATTATAAATCTTGCCTCTGTGCAGTTTTAGTTTAAATAAAGATCCTAAAAGGATGCCGGGGGGACGGGGATGGGGACGGGGACGGGGGGGGGGGGGGGGGGGGGGGGGGGGGGGGGGGGGGGGGGATGGAATCCATAGTCCCAAACCCAGATCTATATAATTATCACTCAGAAATGAAATTATTCTCCACAGTTTTGGTTCTTTGGAATTAAAGCCAGTGGGTTATGAAAAATGAAATCTTAACCATGAACAAATGGATGCCTTTATTGTCACATTGTTAAATCGTCCACTCCTGCAGGAAAAAAATTATAACCACTGTGTTTGTAAATGAAGATCTTTTTGTTTAATCTGCTACATTTTGGTTGTGCACGCAAATACACCAGAGCCCCTGAACTCATTTTTTCATCTGATAAAATCATTATCAAGCAACTATCTTGCTGTGGTCCCAAGCTGCAGTTCTCAGCCACATTGCTGTTCGAAAAGGGCATCCAGCTTTGTCGCATAGCTAAGTCTCTGTGGTGTCTCTACTTCCTTGCTGTCTGTTGTTACGCTTATCTTGGCAAAGCGGATATTCGTTAAGGAAAGGGATTCAATCGGGGAAGTTATTTATTTGTTTATTTTAGCTTTTTTTAAACAAAAGGAATCCCAGTTTGTAATTGTTGGCATAAGGTTATTTGGAGCATTGCAAACGTTCCATATGGCTGGTGGCCAGAGGCTGAAACGCGAAAACATCTGTTCCTCATCAGAGCTTCCTGGATCCATCAGCAATCGGACAGTGAGGAATACAAGGGAAATTGTTGTAACTGTCTATCATTGTATCCTCATCGGGGATGTATTGCAGGCAAGTGTCCTTTCTGCTGCCAGTCAGACACCTCACCCAGCACTCAGCTCCATTGAAGTTGATGAGAATATTGGGTGGGGTGGAAGATGTGATACCGTCTGTTTTTACAACCTTCCCAATAAAGAATTTCACTCCAGCAGAGCCTTTTAAATATTTAAAACATTTATAAATTTACTAGACTAATTTCTACTCCCACAAAGTATAATCTCAGTCAGCAGTGCGAAATAGTCGTGCTGTGAATTGGCAGCTTATTTTTCCGTGTTAATTTTCTTCCCGCTGAAGTTCTCAGAGCGATTATTTCTAGCTCCTTTTAGGAGACTCGTTTCCGAGTGTCGATGTCACTTCTTACTTTGAGTGAAGGCCCTTGCCAATGTTTTCCAGGACAATGGAGCATTAAAGCAGGTACTGTGGAAGAGATTGTTTGCCGATTTGTTATGAGGCTGTTTATCTGGCTGAGGTTAGCCCAGTTTCGCCCAGGGGGCGGATTTACAATGGAACACACTGTGCCTTGGCATATGGTCCTGACCAACAGGGTGGACAGGCTCTCCGTCAGACACCCTGTTGTTCCGCCAGATTTGGGAAGAGCCAACTCAGCTGGGGACCAGAGAGTTAGGGCACACAATCAGCAGCAAATGCTGAGCGAAATCAGACTCTGATTGGATGACAACCAAAGAGCGGCAAGGTGGGCACGTGGGCACGTGTGGTCACGAGATAAGGGAGAGGCATGGCGGCTGGCCATGACGAGGCAAGCTGAAGTTTGCGCTGGCAGAAGAGAGGGACCCCATGCCCCAGGCCAGCAACAGGCGGGCAAGCAGTGAGAAACAGAGTGGAAATTTCAGGACCATAGCCCTTCACCACACCCTTTGAGTCGGTTTGCTCAGTTCTTCCTGGAAAGACGTTGGTCCAGCCTCTTTTGACATTTGATATGAATTTGCTCAGATGTGTTTGTGCGTATCATTGGAGAGACACAAAGCGGCTGCTGTTCTACCTGGCGCAGCGGACTGCTTGTTGAACATATTGTGTGATATGAAAATGAAATTCACGTTGGGCTGCTTTTAAAGCAGTGCAAGCCCACTCCCCTGACTTTGTCGCCACATTGTTGGGCACGGCAGGCCGGTTAGCACAACTGTAACACTGAATGTTCTAACATAACACTCGAAGACAAACCGTCATCCATTTCAATGCCAGTTGCTTTATAAGGTAGTATTGTGAATGGTTCCAGACAGTTAATGCATCCTCCAGTTTAAGACGTACAAATGCCTTGTTTGCAGAAACTGTCTTGTTTGGATACTGCATCTCATCCTGGCCTCTTGAATGTCCCCAATTTCGACCCATCCACAAGAGCTCGCCATGCCTCCAGCTTCCTGGGATTGAGCTCTTGAATTCTCTCTCAACCTCTTTGCATCTCTCTGCCTCACTTTTATTCTTTAAAATATTCCCTAAATCATATTCCAATAACCACTGTTTTTTCCATCTGATATATTTCCTCACATATCTCGGTGACTTCGTTTATTGTGTATGATGGTCCTCGTCTTTCTAGTTGCGCGATTTAACAGAAAATTTCTAAGTGTCGCTTTGGGTGCGATAGCCAGGATGTTTCTCAACGGCCGCGTTGGTGAGATCGTGGCCGTATTTAGCGGCACTTAATGCTGAAAATGAGCCCCTGCAAGCATTTCCCCATTACTGGCTCTCTCGCCGTCTCATTTGCTAGACTCGCACCTCAGTGTCTTGCCACGAACAAGGGGGAGCTGCTTTTAAACGCTCCCTTAACCACTCACTCCCGGTCAACACACAAGCCTGCATCACGCAGACCTGCTCCTTGTTATGGGGATGCTGACCTGGACAGGCTTCTGGATGTTGTTGATGTGAGATGGAACATCCTGTTCCCCTGAGGGGGTTGGAGGGCCAACAGCAGGACCAATAGCACCTGGGAGACAGTCAGTGTGGGCAGCATGACCAGGAGGACCATCGTCCAATGTCAGAAGAAGACCAACCACCTCCACTGAGCTGCAAGGGTAAGTTACCACCTCTCTCCTGGCATTAGGTCCAGCTGCCAGTCTTCAAATTCCGACCCCCCCCCCCCCCCCCCCCCCCAATTCACTGGCTGACACCTCACACCCTCCCCACATCCGATCTTCGTGCTTGTTCCTCAGCACTTCCTAGCACCTACCAGAAAACCCCTTCAGGTCCAGGTGAGCTGTCCACACAGGCCACCTTCTGACCCATCAAGCGCCAGGCTCACAAAGCCCTCTATTTGTCCCTGCTGTCATAATATACACCAGTATATCATGGTGGAGACACACACTGATGGACACACACAGGGACCAATCAACATGTACAAACACCGCAGCCAATCACCAGTTAGAATACACACACTATAAAGGCAGAGGGCACCACGGTTCCCGCTCATTCTGGGTGCTGCCTCTGAGTGTAACAAGAACTCATCTAGCCCAGCACAGACTCACACCACATGCTGAGAGAATCAGCTGGTTCGGACAAGGCTTACGTCTCTAGTTTAAGTTAGCATCATTTAGACCCACAGTCATCGTATGTTAGTTAGTTAGAAATAGTTCATAAAATGTAGTTGAACCTTCATCAGTGTTGGATGTGTCTGTTCATCTCTCAAGTCTACACTAGCAAACACTTCACCTGCAAGAGAAGATAGCCCATAATAAGTGGGAAAGGGCCAAGACGGATGGGGGGGGGGGGGGGGGGGGGCAGGTACCAGAGATCTGAGTCCTCACTCTTAATGAGGAACAGGCTCTGGAACCCGAGGGATTGTCCGAGGAGAGAGCAGTCACTGATGCTGAGGTTGACCTGCGATGTGGAGGTGAGGATCCACTGCCTTCTCAGCCAGATGACCTGTCATAGCAGACAAAACGATCATTCCCTCTCACTGACCACATATCCACTCTGTTGCAAGATCTCCATCTGATGGGGCTGGGCCATCCTGAGTCGCCGCTCTCACCCCCTGCCACCCAAGAGACCACCGTGGAAGAGAGCTCTGAGGGGACCACCATTGATGCATCAACGCTATCACCCCCTCCTTCCACCAGCGCAGTCACGCACACCTCGGTTGGCGGCAATGGTGGACAAGCTTCTGGGGCACAATCTGGTGAGCACCGCACAGCTGTTGATGCACATTGGTGGAGGCAGGAACATCCAAAGGAGTCAGCAGTCGAAGGTCTGCTGGATTCCAGGGCACAGTTGTGTCCCAGTCAGATACCGAGCCTCTGGGCAATGATATTCCTCAAAGGGGAAAGCAAGTTTCGGTCAACTCAGACTATGGCGACTTTACTTACTTACTTTAGTCCTGTGTTGTAGCTTCAGCAGATTGATATCTCATTCATTGGCCTGCCTGCCTCTGCCCCTGTCATGCTCTTTTACACTCTTCAATGAACCAGGACTAATCCCCTGGCTTGATGGTAACGGTGGATACAGGTTTATGCTCAACCCTGAGGTAACAGATTGTGGTGAAATCCAATTTTGCTGCTGTTCGCTCACCGCACCTCCTGGATGCCCATGTTTGAGCTGTTTTTTATATATATGCTCTGAACTGCATCCGTTTGCCAGGATGATTAGGCCACCTAAAACATTGGAGGATGTCCTCAGCGTGAAGATGGGACTTGTTGGGTTTTGTTGAGAATTGTGCAGAGGTTAATCCAACCAAAACTGTTGTGAATGGTTGCATCTGCAACAAGTAGACTGGTGAATATAAGGTCAGATTTTCTCATGTTTATTCTCTAACCATCTGCCGTAGACCTGGCTTCTCAGCTATGTACTTCCAGATTCTGCCCGATCAGTCAGAAATGGTGCTACTGAGTCACTTTTGACATTGCAGTTCCTAACCCAGAGTGGTTTCTGGTGCCTTTCCTACCCTTAGAACAAAGAACAAAGAAAAGTACAGCACAAGAACAGGCCCTTCGGCCCTCCAAGCCCGTGCTGACCATGCTGCCCGTCTAAACTAAAATCTACTACAGTTCCTGGGTCCGTATCCCTCTATTCCCATCCTATTCATGTATTTGTCAAGATGCCCCTTAAATGTCACTATCGTCCCTGCTTCCACCACCTCCTCCGGCAGCGAGTTCCAGGCACCCACTACCCTCGGTGTAAAAAACATGCCTCGTACATCTCCTCTAAACCTTGCCCCTCACACCTTAAACAATGCCCCCTAGTAATTGACCCCTCTACCCTGGGAAAAAGCCTCTGACTATCCACTCTGTCTATGCCCCTCATAATTTTGTAGACCTCTATCAGGTCGCCCCTCAACCTCCGTCGTTCCAGTGAGAACAAACCGAGTTTATTCAACCGCTCCTCATAGCTAATGCCCTCCATACCAGTCAGCATCCTGGTAAATCTCTTCTGCACCCTCTCTAAAGCCTCCACATCCTTCTGGTAGTGTGGCGTCCAGAATTGAACACTATACTCCAAGTGTGGCCTAACTAAGGTTCTGTACAGCTGCAACATGACTTGCCAATTCTTATACTCAATGCCCCGGCCAATGAAGGCAAGCATGCCGTATGCCTTCTTGTGCTTAGTGCTTCTCTTAATCCTCCTACATCGAGTACTGATGCATCAGCTGACAGTGGTGAGGTGGGGGGCTGGGGGTGGTTGGGGGAGGGGATGGCGTGGAAGGTGGTAATCAGCATAAGGTTTCAATGCCCATGTTTGGCTTGATGTCATGAAATCGAATGAGGTCCAGCATTAATGTTGAAGACTCCCAGAGCCATTCCTTCCTGACTGAATATCTCTGGTAGATCTGGTAGGTCCTGGGCACACCGAGGGATTATGATGGAGACATTTGAGACATTGGGTGATAGACCTGATTCTGGAGTATGAGTTAGTCAAGCGTTTGCGTGACTAGTGGGTGCACTGCTCTCCCAATTTCATCACAAGCCCCCACGTTTTAATGAGGAGGACCTTGTAGGGTTGACTGGGCAGATATGCCTTTGTTGTATCCCGTGCCGAGGTCGATGCTCGGTGATCTGTTCAGTTTTATTCTTTCATTTTTTCGTGGTTGGTATGATACAACTGAGTGACTTTCAAGGTCATTTCAGAGGGAGGTTAAGAGTCAACCCCATTCCTGTGGGTCTGGAGTCACATGTAGACCACACCAGGTAAAGACGACAGATTTCCTTCCCTAAAGGACACGAGTGAACAAGATGTTTTTTTTTAATGACAATTGCTGACTTGCATAGTCAGCATTACAGAACCTAACTTTTTTATTCTACAGTTACTTAATTTTATTGAATATAAATTCACAGCTTCAATGATGGGTTTTGAGCTCATATTTCTGGAGTACTTGTCCAGGCCTTTGAATTACTAGCCAAGTAACATAAACACTTTCCATCAGCCTCGTTGTTCAGCTGACTGGCAGGACCATTGCGTTGGAGATTTGGGCAGTCCAACCTGTGGCCAGGGTGGTGCCAAGAGTTTTGGCCGGCATGGATTGGTGAGTGTGAAAAATGCATCCAATGTGGAGATTGTGCCTGCTTGACCTGAATAAGTAAAGTGCCTTCCCATTAATTTCACAAATTCTAACAGGGTCGGTGTTGGAGGACACCTGAATGTAATGGCTGGGAGCAGCATTGTCAGGAAAATTTGTTATTTCTTTAAAATGTCTGTGGAATCTGTAAACGTTTAGAAGAATGTTTATCTGAAAGGGACTTTTAAATGTTTGTATCAATTGTAAAAGAGATCATGTGGTAGTATGGCTAGGGGTGTTACGGTACCTGGGAGCGTGAGCTGCCATTGGTGCAGAGGACTCGCTGCCCATTGGCCCAGGTATGTCATGTGCCTCTCAGCCGATTGGCTGAGAGGTAGGTAGCTCCGCCTACAAGGCGGGGTATAAGACCCCGTGTTCCCCGGCAGTCTGTCATTCTTCTGTACGTCTGCTGCCAGGTCCACTTCTTATGTATTAAAGCCTATCGTTCGGACTTTATCTACGTTTCGTGTCCATTGATTGTGCATCAGATCAGTTGTCATTTTCTTGGATAATAGGAAATACTGGTCCAAGTGCTTTGGCAATCCTTGACAAAGAAGCAGTTTCAAACAGGGAAGAAGTTATGAAAGAAGCCACATAGCTGACAAACGCAAAGGAGAGCTGCAGACGGAAAGGGAAGCTACATGCAGGAGAGCTAGAGGATGAAGGCAATCAGCATTTCTGGTGCAGACACGAAGAGAAAGCAGACAGAGACAGAATGAAGAACATAATTCTTGTGAGGGAAAGAAGTAAATCATTCTCAGCCAGTTCTCTATTTGGCAGAAACGAAGACAGCTGCTTGTGGAGCTACTGTGCGTGCTGGCTGAAAAAGATCGAAAACCCGGAAAGTGGTGTAAATAGCTCGGACGTGCTAGAGCTGGGCATTTTCCAAGAAGAAGGCTAAACCGTGGGCCAGGGTGACATAGGTGCTTCAGTTGAAAAAGAACTACAGAAAGCTACATTGCCAGAACTGTCATGACCCAAGGAAAAGAGGGTTTTTAGAAGTGCGCTTTGCTGAGACTTCCGGTTGCGGCTATGACCAGCTAAGTCGCACGTTTGGCTGCTCCTGTTAGGAAGGTGTTTTCGGGCCGATTGGAGGGCCCCTAACGGCGCTGGAACGGCAATTCCCGGTGGGGGAAGGTTCCCAGAGGAGAACCCCGTCCAATTTATGGTCGTCACCCGAAGTGGGGCAGGAAAAAAAGCGGCAGCAGCTCCCCGAAAAAAAGCGGGGGAAGAAATCCAAAATGGCGGCCGGCGGCGCACCCGAGGACTGGAGGACATGGGCGGTGGAGCAGCAGGCCGCTCTCCTGCGCTTCTTCACGGAGCTGAAAGTGGAGCTGCTGGAGTCGATGAACGCGACGACCACCAGGCTGATGGGGGCGCAGGCGACCCAAGAGGCGTCAATTCGGGAGCTGCAGCAGGAGATGACTGTGAGGGAGGAGGAGGCCACGGTCCTCGTGGGAAAGGTGGAGGTGCACGAGGCACTCCACCTGAGATGGCAGAACCGATTGGAGGAGATGGATACCCGCATGAGGCGGAAAAACCTGAG
This sequence comes from Scyliorhinus canicula, assembly GCF_902713615.1. NCBI lineage: Eukaryota > Metazoa > Chordata > Chondrichthyes > Carcharhiniformes > Scyliorhinidae > Scyliorhinus > Scyliorhinus canicula. The sequence goes on along the minus strand of NC_052155.1, from coordinate 168,867,489 downwards.
GATCCTGGGCCTGGCAGAAGGGCTGGAGGGGTCGGACCTTCAGGGGTATGTGGCAGAAATGCTGGGCTCACTGATGGGGGCAGGGGCCGTCCCTTCGCCCCTGGAATTGGAGGAGGCCTACAGAGTAATGGCCAGGAAGCCGAGAGCAAACGAACCCCCGAGGGCGGTGCTGGTTCGGTTCCAGCGATTCAGTGACCGGGAGAGGGTGCTGAGGTGGGCCAAGAGAGAGAGGAGCAGCAAATGGGAGAACTTGACGGTGAGGATCTTTCAGGACTGGAGTGCGGAGGTGGCAAAGCGGCGGGCCCGGTTCAACCGGACGAAGGCGGTGCTGCATGCCAAGAGAATTAGATTCGGGATGCTGCAGCCAGCGCGCTTGTGGGTGACCTACAAGGACCAGCACCACTATTTCGAGTCCCCGGAGGAGGCGTGGGCCTTTGTCCAGGAAGAAAGGCTGGACTCGAACTAGAACCAGGGGATACTTGGCGGTCGTTGCCGCTCTGGTACTTTAAGCTGGACACGTGGCTTTCTGTTGGCTGGATTTTCACTTGGCCGTATTTTTTTGGACCCTTTTTGTTCTCTATACCAGTTTTTTCTCTCTTTTTCCTGTTATTTATAATGTTATGGTGGGAGGGTGGGGTGGGGGGGGAGTGCCGGGGGTATGTGTTTCTTGTGGGGTTTTTGGTTGTTTTGTATTTATCGGGGGGAGATTGGGGACGGGGGTGGAACTGAAGATGGAGGGGCGGGGAGGGACAGGGCGAAAGCGCGGGCTTTCCTCTGGTTTCCCGCGCACGGGGCAGAGGAGGGAGGGGGGTGGGAGTAAGGGGCGTGGTCAGCAATGGCTCCCTTTCCCGCGCTGGAGCGGGGTCAAGGAGGGGTGGTAGGGGGGGGGACGTCCCCCCATACCGGGAGGAGCCGGAGTGTGGCAGGGGCAGCCGGGTCAGCGTAAATCAGCTGACTCACGGAAGTACTATGGAGGGTGCGTCGCGGCTAGGAAGGGTCCTAGCCTGGGGGGGGAGGGGGGTGGGGGGGGGGAGGGGGAGGGGGGAAGGGGGGGGCTACCGGGTTGCTGCTGAAAAGGCCAGGGAGGAGAAGTTGAGGACTGGAGGGGTGGGGGGGGGGGGGGGGGGGGGGGGGCACCATCGCCATGGGGAGCGGGTCAGAAAGGGAGGGCTGACTCGGGGCGAGCAGGGGACAGGATATGGCTAGTCGGCGGGGGAAAGGGGCGGGCTGCCCTTTGACCCGGCTGATAACTTGGAATGTGAGGGGGCTGAATGGGCCGGTCAAGAGAACGAGAGTAATCTCGCACTTGAAGGGGCTGAAGGCGGATGTAGCAATGCTACAAGAGACCCATTTGAAGGTGGCGGACCAGGTCCGCCTGAGAAGGGGGTGGGTGGGACAAGTGTTCCACTCAGGACTGGACGTAAAGAACCGAGGGGTGGCGATCCTGGTAGGGAAGAGGGTGTCGTTCGTGGCGGCGGAGGTGGTGGCGGATAAAGAGGGTAGATATGTCATGGTGAAGGGTAGGCTGCAGGGGGAGAAAGTGGTGATGGTTAACGTGTATGCCCCGAACTGGGACGACGCTGGCTTCATGAGGCGCCTACTGGGCCTCATTCCGGACCTGGAGGCAGGGGGCCTGATCATGGGGGGGGACTTCAACACAGTGCTGGACCCCGTGTTGGACAGATCGAGTTCAAGGACGAGTAGGAGGCCGGCAGCGGCAGAAGTGTTAAAGGGGTTTATGGAGCAGATGGGAGGGGTGGACCCCTGGAGGTTTGGGAGGCCGAGGGCGAGGGAGTATTCCTTTTTCTCCCATGTCCACAGAGTCTATTCTAGAATTGACTTTTTTGTATTAAGCAGGGGACTGATCCCGAAAGTACGGGAAGTGGAGTACTCGGCCATAGCGGTCTCAGACCACGCGCCACACTGGGTAGATTTGGAAATGGGAGAGGTGCGAGACCAGCGTCCGCTGTGGCGTCTGGATGTGGGGTTGCTGGCGGATGAGGAGGTGTGTAAGAGGGTCCGGAAGAGCATTGAGAGATATCTGGACATTAATGACACGGGGGAGGTGCAGGTGGGGATGGTATGGGAGGCCCTGAAGGCGGTGATCCGGGGGGAGCTGATCTCCATACGGGCACATAGGGAAAGGAGGGAGAGACAGGAGAGGGAGAGGCTGGTGGGGGAGCTTCTGGACGTGGATAGGAAATATGCGGAGGCACCAGAGGAGGGGCTGCTGGGGGAACGGCGTAGTTTGCAGGCTAAGTTTGACCTGTTGACCACCAGAAAGGCGGAGACACAGTGGAGAAGGGCACAGGGCGCGATTTATGAGTATGGGGAGAAGGCGAGTAGGATGCTGGCGCATCAGCTCCGCAAGCGAGATGCGGCTAGAGAAATTGGGGGAGTGAGGGAGAGGGGTGGGTACATAGTGCAGAAGGGGCCAGAAGTAAATGGGGTTTTCAGAGACTTCTATGAGGAGCTGTATCGGTCAGAGCCGCCGACGAGGGGAGGGGGGATGGAGGGCTTCTTGAACAAACTGAGGTTCCCCAAGGTCCAAGAGGAGCTGGTAGAGGGGCTGGGGGCGCAGATAGGGTTAGAGGAGCTAGTCAAGGGGATTGGGCATATGCAGTCGGGGAAGGCGCCGGGGCCAGACGGGTTCCCGGTGGAATTTTACAAAAAATATGCGGATCTGGTGGGCCCCGTGCTGGTGCGAGCCTTCAACGAGGCATGGGAGGGGGGGGCTCTGCCCCCGACAATGTCGCAGGCACTGATCTCTCTGATCTTGAAGCGGGACAAGGACCCCGTGCAGTGTGGGTCATATAGGCCTATCTCGCTCCTGAATGTGGACGCCAAGCTGCTGGCAAAGATCCTGGCTACCAGGATAGAGGATTGTGTGCCAGGGGTGATACACGAGGACCAGACGGGTTTTGTGAAAGGGCGGCAGCTTAATACGAACGTGCGGAGACTGCTAAACGTCATCATGATGCCGGCAGTGGAGGGGGAGGCGGAGATAGTGGTGGCATTAGACGCGGAGAAAGCATTTTTAGGGTGGAGTGGAAGTACCTGTGGGAGACGCTGGAACGGTTTGGATTTGGGGAGGGATTTATTAAATGGGTGAAGCTGCTCTATTCGGCCCCGACGGCAAGTGTAGTGACGAATGGTAGGAGATCGGAGTATTTTGGGCTCCACCGGGGGACCAGACAGGGGTGCCCCTTGTCCCCCCTGCTCTTCGCACTGGCAATTGAACCGTTGGCGATGGCACTGAGGGGCTCAGGGGGGTGGAGAGGGCTGACAAGGGGCGGGGAGGAGCACCGGGTATCGCTATACGCGGACGACCTGCTGCTATATGTGGCAGACCCAGTAGGGGGAATGCCGGAGGTGATGGAACTGCTAGCAGAATTCGGGGACTTTTCGGGGTACAAGCTTAACTTGGGTAAGAGTGAGGTATTTGTGATACACCCAGGGGACCAGGAAGAGGGAATCGGGAGACTCCCGTTGAAGAGAGCAGGAAAGAGTTTTAGATATTTAGGGGTGCAGGTGGCTAGGAACTGGGGGACTCTCCACAAGTTGAACTTCACTAGGCTGGTGGAACAGATGGAGGAGGAATTTAAAAGGTGGGACATGGTGCCGCTGTCGCTGGCGGGTAGAGTGCAGTCCGTTAAAATGACGGTCCTCCCAAGGTTTTTGTTTTTATTTCAGTGCTTGCCCATCTTCCTCCCTAGGGCCTTTTTCAAAAAGGTGACGAGCAGCATCATGAGCTACGTGTGGGCGCATGGCACCCCAAGGGTGAGGAGGGTCTTCTTGGAGCGGAGTAGGGAGAGTGGGGGGCTGGCATTACCCAACCTTTCGGGGTATTACTGGGCGGCTAATGTGTCGATGGTGCGCAAGTGGATGATGGAAGGGGAGGGGGCAGCTTGGAAACGAATGGAGAGGGCGTCCTGTGGCAACATAAGCCTGGGGGCCCTAGTAACGGCACCATGGCCGCTCCCCCCCACGAGGTACACCACGAGCCCGGTGGTGGCGGCCACCCTCAAGATCTGGGGGCAGTGGAGGCGACACAGGGGGGAAGTGGGAGGTCTGATGGAGGCACCGTTAAGAGGGAACCATAGATTCATCCCGGGGAACATGGACGGGGGATTTCAGAGCTGGCACAGGGTGGGCATCAGGCAGCTGAAGGATCTGTTTGTAGATGGGAGGTTTGCGAGCCTGAGAGAGCTGGAGGAGAAATTTGGGCTCCCCCCGGGAAACGTGTTTCGACATTTGCAGGTGAAGGCATTTGCTAGCCGCCAGGTGGAAGGGTTCCCCTTGCTCCCCAGCAGGGGGGCGAGCGATAGGGTGCTATCGGGGGTCTGGGTCGGAGGGGGGAGGATATCGGACATATACAAAGTAATGCAGGAGGCTGAGGAGGCATCAGTAGAGGAGCTGAAAGACAAGTGGGAGGGGGAGCTGGGAGAGCAGATAGAGGATGGGACATGGGCTGATGCCCTGGAGAGGGTTAATTCTTCTTCCTCGTGTGCGAGGCTTAGCCTCATTCAATTTAAGGTGCTGCATAGAGCCCATATGACGGGGACAAGGATGAGTCGGTTCTTTGGGGGTGAGGACAGATGTGTCAGGTGTTCGGGAAGTCCAGCGAACCATGTCCATATGTTTTGGGCATGTCCGGCACTGGAGGAGTTCTGGAAGGGGGTGGCAAGAACGGTGTCGAGGGTGGTGGGATCCAGGGTCAAACCAGGATGGGGGCTAGCGATCTTTGGGGTTGGGGTGGAGCCGGGGGTACAGGAGGCGAGAGAGGCCGGAATACTGGCCTTTGTGTCCCTAGTTGCGCGAAGAAGGATACTGATACAGTGGAAGGACGCGAGGCCTCCAAGCGTGGAAACTTGGATTAATGACATGGCAAGCTTTATCCAGTTGGAAAGGGTCAAATTCGCCCTGAGAGGGTCAGTACAAGGGTTCTTCAGGCGGTGGCAGCCCTTCCTCGACTTTTTGGCTCAAAGATAGGGTGCAGAGGTCGCAGCAGCAGCAACCCGGGGGGGGGGGGGGGGGGGGGGGGGGGGGGGGTGGCAACAACGGGGGTTGTGGGTTATTTAAGGTTGTAATGCGGACAAATTTGTTCGCAGTTCATGTTTGATGTTAATTGTTGCTTTGTTTGTTTTTTGGGGGGGGGGAGGGGGGGGAGGGACAGCGCCGCGGGGGGTTGGGCGGGGGGGGATATCTGTTAAGAGGGAATATTGTGTAATAGTCTATGGTTAGGGGGGGTAAATATTCTCATGTAAAAAAATCTCTTCAATAAAAATTATTTTATAAAAAAAGAAGTGCGCTTTGCTGTTGATAACTGTACCTGTGAAACGTGGAGGTGAAAACTGTTGTCAGATAGAAATCCAGACCTACCCTGCACGTATAAAGAATAGCACATGTGGAACCGTGTAGCTACGTAGTCCGTAGGGAGTGATATGATGACACGTGGTTGTGTAATATGTACCTTTGTGTCCTAAGTTCGTTCCGACTCTTGTTAATGTAAAAGTTACAAAAAGTGGAATCATGTTGCTAATTTCTTCATTTGGGGTTCAGTTTCCAGTTCCCCCACTCATAGCAAGCAGCCAGGATAACAGCAGAAATGTCAAGATCATGACCTGAGGGATTTTGGGTCCATTATATGGAGCGTTGAAATGAGCCAATGTACATAGTTTTAATGAAAGATCCCAATCAACTTTCTGGTTGTTGCAATTTTCTTCCTTAACTGCAATCTTTCACCATGGTTGAATTCAGAGCAGCCCTGGCCATAATTGTAAATGCATAGGCCATGTGATGGAGTTTTTCTCACATGTATTATTGCTGGTGAACCTCTCGAGTTGTTCCTGTCGGGAAATCAAACACCACTCTAGAAGGACAGGAGTAATGTTTAATTTGTTAAAAGTCCCCCTAAAAGCCTGACAGCTGATTTGACTGCTGATCCTGGAGGAGCTGGACAGGTGCTTGATTGGGGTGGGGCGTGTTAATTCAAAACTGTGCAAGTAATAGGGAGAATTTTGACTCTTTTCCCCCAACCACCCTCACCCAGGCAGCAGGATAAGGTTATTCCAAAATGTGAGAATCTGCTATCAATTTGCCTGGCTGCTCGGCGATCCTAGAACAAATGATGAAGTCAGGCTGCTTAATTCTTCGGGAGCTCCGTGTCAATGTCCCTCTAATCTGCATGGGTGCGTGGCTGCACAGCAAACGGGACTGTGCCACACGCAGGGGAGACCATGGCGCAGTGGTATTGTGGCTGGACGGGTAATCCAGAGATACAGGATAATGCTTTGGGGACCTGGGTTCGAATCCCATCATGGCAGATAGTGAAATTTGAATTCAATAAAAATCTGCTAGATGGTCTGGGGGACGTGTTTGATGAGTGGAGTGCCTTAAAACAGGCATGGAGGGAGCGGGGATAGTGGTATATGGGTGGCTGACTAGGTGTGCTAAACATCCATGCTTGGCTGAAGTAGGTGTTAAACAAATTGTAACAACTGAAAACTTGTGCAGAGATCATCTATCCACATAACCCTTTCCCTGGACTAATGATAGGGGGTGGCAACATTCCGTCTATGTAAGAGGTACCCTGAGGGGAGCACTCTTGAATGCATCTTGTAGGCTCCAATGAAAGTTCTCATGACAGAAACCTTCTGAGGTGGAGAGCAGGTACAGGTGCCCACGTGGTGTGGGCTGGCTGGAAAGATATCCTGGAACCAAATCGTTTATCCCAGAATGGTTGTAGTCTTAGGGCAGATAACAGTTTTCGGGGCAGAAACGCACGTATCATGTCAGAGCAGGTAGTGCATGCTGCCAGTTGTGAAGAAGCTCTTCAGGATTTGAACCAACACAGTTGGTCATCTTCAAGTTTGACAACTATGCTCTCTGCTTGAAGATCACCTAGGATACAGCATGTCAATTACTCCAAGGGCAGTTTCAGATCCAGGCATGCCCATGCCAGATCGAGTTTATATACAAACACATTTGTTGGATGTGACCACTCCACAGTATCTCATGGGCAATTGTGCTCAAGTCAAAGACCCTCATTTGACTTCTTAATGAGAAATGATGGGTTAAGGTACTCCACGGTGACCCCGCATCTTCAAGTTGAGCCAAGACTCCAAGGTTTTCAGTGTCATCAAATTTTTGTTGCAACTCAACATGTTTGTCTCTGATATACTGGGGGAGGTCATTCTTTCATTGTAGAGGTTGTATGGGCCCCATGTCACTCTAGCCTTGAAGGGTCTGGCCTTGCCATTGTAAGCTGAGAATGCTGGATCAAAGATATCGTAATTCTCCTGAAGGAGGAAGTGGAAGTGAGAATGTGTATTCTGAGGTAGGGTGTGATCCAGATCCAGAAGAACAGATTCCGAAAACGACCGATGGTGCTTACGTTTAAGTTGCTTGGGAAGCGGTTGTGCTCCGTCATCCTGAGAAAGTTGAGGATCTTAGTTGCTGGAGGTGAAGACAGGACGTGACCAAGCAAAGTGTTTATTGCGAGACAGGACTTGCAATTCAAGGGAGATGTTTGTGATGCAAATCCTGTCCGCAGCACTCATCCAAATATTTGGTGGAGGCCACGTGTTGGGTGACTTTGTACTGAAGGTCCAACTGCAAATGTCTGCCATCTAAAAGGTTGACAGGGAGGATCATCTTGGTCAAATCCCCAGGCCACATTGTTGTTGACCTTGAGGGTGCACAAAGTACACAGGCTTGTCGCCCTCTGCATGGCTGGTGGATGGATGAATTAGGGTCTCCAACTAACACTCAGGGCGAAATTCTCCCAAAACGGGAGAAATCGTCAAACTGCCGTAAAACCCGGGCGGGTTTTACGGCATCGCGCCCCTTCCCGACGGGGGACCGATTCTGGTCCCCCGTCGGGGCTAGCAGCCCGACGTCGGAGGCTCCGACAAGTCGGGCTTAACGAAAATCGTTAAGCCCGCTTGTCGGACTTAGCGCCGGCTGACGCGTCATATGACGTCAGCCGCGCATGCGCAGGTGGGAAGACTCCACCCGCGCATGCGCGGGTGACGTCATCGCGTTTTTGCGCGAAACCCGCGCATGCGCGGTCCGGGTTGCCCCTCAGCCGCCCCGCGTATTGATACTGCGGGGCGGCGGAAGGACAAATAGTGCGCGGGCATCGGGCCCGCTGCCCGCGATCGGTGGGCACCGATCGCGGGCCCATGGCACCCTTGGCACGGCCGTGGTACTGCCGTGCCAATCGGTGCCATGGTTATTTTTTTCCAGGTGGTCACGACGTTTTTACGAACGGCAGGACCAGGTGTGTTTGCCGTTCGTAAAAAGGTCGTAAAGGGCTGGGACTTCGGCCCTTCTAACAGCTGTGAATCGCTGCCGGCCGTAAAAAAACGGCGGCAGCGATTCGTGTCGGGATTTCGGCGGGGGGGGGGGAGAATAGCGGGAGGGCGTCAAAAAAGTCGGGAAGGCCCTCCCGCTATTCTCCCACCCGTCGTGGGGGTCAGAGAATTTCGCCCTCAGTGTTTGGCCAGTTGAATTGACATGCCACTGATTTAAAAAAAACAAGAACCTAAACATTAAGGTTCTCCAGGATCAGGCCTTCAAAGGCAAGGTTGTGAGGTCTCTGGAGAGAGAGAAGTGAGTTTCACTACCACATGTAAAGGTGACAAACTACCTGTCTGGTGAGCAGATTGGGATGAACTCTAGCCTGGGACACTGAGTCTCTTGGCTGTGGAAACACGAATCACATTGCCAGTGGATCCATTGCCAACGATGACTTGAATAGCATGGTGCTCAATAAATGTGCCTAAGTAGGGTGATTGATGGATATGTACATAGAGCACAGCTGATTCTAACCAGACGTTAGCATGTTCCTCCCGGGACCCTCCGTCACGCCGGGTAGGGGGAGAATGCCGCCCCCGATCACAATATCAACAGTGTAGAGGTGAAAATGTCAAACTTTATTGCAGCCACAAAACAGCAGCGCACAGCAATGGGACAAGGTGGCCACCTCCTCAAGGGAACCCGGGTTCTTGGTTACCAGAAGACAATTAGATATAGTGGCACTCCAAACTGCCATTTTCTCCGCATCCTGTGTGGGACTGTTGTAGACTAATTGATTGAAATTGCGTGCTATGATTATTAAACAACTCCGTAATCTTTGTATCTTGCAACAAGCAGATTGTAGGAAGGAAAACTAAATGGACCTTGGATTATATTGTCTCGCCATTTCTGTGTTCCTATGTCTAATGGTTAAGTAAACAGAGCCTCAGATAAATTGGAGTTTAACTATTGTTTGGTTTGGCAGATTGGAAAGCCAGTTGTAAATTTCAGGCTCTAGGCCAAAAAGCCTGGCATTAAGTGACCGGCGTGCCTTTGTTAAAGATTGCTTCATAACTCTAACAAAAGGTGACATTTGGGAATGTGAATTCTGGAGGCCGATTTCAATTTACCGTGGTCATTGGGCTCCCTCTGCCACGCTCAAACATGATGGAAGGGCTGGACCCACTTTGATGGTCAGGCCTCATTGCTAAATGGCCATTGGGTATGGTTGTGAGGGGAGGCATTGCACATACCCGATAATAGGCAGGAGATTTTTGTTTTGTCATGGTTAGGAAGGACAGTCTAGCTCCTTCTAGCCTCATAAAAATAAAAGAGACACCTCAGGCGGCCAGTGATCAGGACTTTTTTGTTTGACGCTTGTTTGTCCACCGCCCCATTTTCAATCACAATGGGTCAAATCTTCTAGTCGTCAGATCATCGGGGACGGGATATATAACTGAAGGTATGTGTCAGTGCTGTGTGGAGGCCCTGGAGCATTGACCTCTGTGTGAGTTGCCTGGGGTGTTTGAACTTCCAATGGGCATCACTTCTGCTCTCCGACACTCCCCACCCCCGACAAATGTGTTTGAGTTAAAATCGGAAACCTTGGACAGTTCTCCGGTGCTTTCATGAATTGTTACGCAGGACACGTTAAATTAAAACCAAGGTTAACATCTAACACTCCAATCACTCATACTGACCTCCCCCCTCCCCCCCCCCAACCAACCGAACTACCTCATCCTGAGTCGAATACCCACTTAATCCAACTCCAACTCACCTATGTAGCCACCCACCAACTTCACTTATTAATTACCTACCTGCTCAGCATCCTACCGCCTAATTCACTCACCCATCTCACCAACCTTACCCACTTGCCCACTTACCTCACACATCTCACCCATCCTGCTGACCCTACCACTTACTCAGCAGCCTGACCACCCACTGACGCAGAACCGGTTTACTCTTCACCTTCACAATATTGTCCATTTTCCCATTCAGCCCAGCAGCCTCTATGGCCTGTCATCTTCTGCCACTCTTTGCAAACTCTGCACACAACGACCCCAGGTTCCCAGTTTACATCTGTAACCAGCTCATTTCGCAAATTGAAAAAAGAAGTTAAACCGCGAACCGAAATGCGGCAGAAACTGTTGCAATCAATTAGCTGAAGAAATGATTGCATAAAGTAAGTTCCCCCTGACACAGCAAGGAACTAATTAGCTAAGAACTAATTGGCATGTGTGAGTGTTCCAGGGGGCCACCTTTCACAGCTACACGTGAGTCATGGGATGTGCAACAGCCAGTCCAAACTGGCTCATTTATTGTGCAAGGCAGCATGCACTGAAAACCAAAACAAAACAAATTAAAGCTTACGAGAGCGACTCCAACAGCTGAGGTTACCCATGAAGGCCCCGCCTTCTTAGCCTTGTCCCTCACCTGAGTTGTGGTGATCTTCAGGTTAAATCACTGCCAGTTAGCTCTCTCTCTCTCTCAAAGGGGAGAGCAGCCTATGGGACTGTGGTGACTTTCTTTCTACTTGATGCGACCATCAATTCACACAAGATGTTTAGTAGAAGTGACCCGTGATTTTGATCAGCTAGATCTGTGCCTGCCTGCGACTGCTCTGTACTGAGTGCCGCCTGCAGGCTGCAGATTTATATACCACCCCGAGGGGGCGGAGCCACAGGCAGAGTCCACAAGGGCATCAACATAATACAATACAATACAATACAGGGTAGTAGCAATATGTTCACCACATTCACCCCCATTGAAAAATTGAAGTCCAGCGGGAGGTGAAATGGGCTCACAGGTTGAGTCTGTCCGGCGCCTTGATCGTTCTCTGCCTCAGCTCTGGCTTCGCTGTAGGCACGGGTGTTGAACCCGTCGCTGCGGGCACGGGTGTTGGGCTCGTTGACTCCGGGAGTGTGTCGTCTGGAGCTTCTTCACGGTGGTCGGCGATGGGGGGAGGGGGGTGTACGCCGTGTAGGGGTGGAGGCGGTGTTTGGTGTGGGGGGGGGGCGGGTGCATAGATAACGGTCGCTGGGGAACCGGCGGGTGCCAGATCCCGGACTGTATCTTGTCGGCCCTCGCGGTGCGCCACGTAGGCATACTGAGGGTTGGGACGTAGGAGCTGAACCCTCTCGACCAGGAGGTCGGCTTATGGCTCCTCACGTGCTTCTGGAGGAGGACAGGCCCCGGTATTGTCAGCCACGACGGAAGCGAGACCCTGGAGGTGGATCTCCTGGGGAAGACAAATAGACGGTCGTGAGGGGTCTCGTTCGTGGCTGTGCAGGAGTGACCTAATGGCGTGGAGCGCGTCGGGGAGGACCTCCTGCCAGCGGGAAACAGGGAGACTTCTAGACCGTAGGGCCAGAAGGACGGCCTTCCATACTGTTGCGTTCTCCCTCTCCACCTGTCCGTTTCCCTGGGGGTTGTAGCTGGTAGTCCTGCTCAAGGCAATGCCCTTACCGAGCAGGTACTGATGCAGTTGGTCGCTCATAAACAAGGAGCCCTGGTCACTGTGGACGTTAGTGAGGAAAACGAGCAGGATGAAGATGCTGTGCAGGGCCTTAATGACAGTGGCCACGGTCATGTCGGGGCATGGGATGGCAAAGGGGAAGCGGGAGTACTCATTAACGATGTTGAGAAAATACAGGTTGTGGTCAGTGGAGGGGACGGGCCCTTTGAAATCGGTGCTGAGGCGCTCAAAGGGCCGGGTTGCCGTTACCAGGTGGGCCTTATCCGGTCAATAGAAGTGCGGCTTGCACTCAGCGCAGACTTGTCAGTCCCTGGTCATGGCCCTGACCTCCTCGGTGGAGTAGGGCAGGTTGTGGGCCTTGATGAAGTGGAGAAGCCAGGTGAGCCCTGGGTGACAGAGGTCATTGTGGATGGCCCGAAGTCGGTCATCGTGCGCGCTGGCGCATGTGCCTCGGGACAGGGCATCTGGGGGCCCATTGAGCTTCCCAGGACGATACACAATATCGCAATTATAGGTGGAGAGGTCGATTCTCCACCTCAAGATTTTATCATTCTTGATCTTGCCCCGCTGTGTGTTGTTGAACATAAAGGCTACTGACCGTTGGTCGGTAACGAGGGTGATCCTCCTACCAGCCAGGTAGTGCCTCAATGCCGCACAGCTTCCACAATGGCTTGAGCTTCCTTTTCGACCGAGGAGTGTTGAATCTCGGAGGCGTTGAGGGTATGGGAAAAGAAGGCCACGGGCCTGCCTGCCTGGTTAAGGGTAGCAGCCAGGGCGACATCTGACGCCTTGCTCTCCACCTGGAAGGGGATGGACTCGTCCACCGCGTGCATTGCGGCCTTGGTAATGTCTGTCTTGATGCGGCTGAAGGCCAGGCAGCCTCAGTCGTCAGGAGAAAGATGGTGGCTTTGATAAGTGGGTGGGCTTTGTCTGCATAGTTGGGGACCCACTGGGCATAATATGAGAAGAACCCCTGGCATCTTTTCAGGGCCTTGGGGCAGTGGGGAAGGGGGAGTTGCAGGAAGGGGCACATGCGGTCGGGGTCAGGCCCTAGGACGCCGTTTTCCACGACATAGCCGAGAATGGCTTGTCGGGTTGTACGGAAAATGCATTTCTCCTTGTTATAAGTGAGGTTGAGGGCTTGGGTGGTTTGGAGGAACTTCTGAAGGTTGGCGTCGTGGTCCTGCTGATCATGGGCACAGATGGTGACATTATCCAAGTACGGAAATGTGGCCCGCAGCCCGTACTGGTCAACCATTCGGTCCATCGTTCTTTGGAAGATCGAGACCCCGTTGGTGACGCCGAAGGGGACCTTGAGCAAGTGGAAGAGGCGACCATCTGCCTTAAAGGCAGTGTAGTGGCGGTCTTCCGGGCGGATCGGAAGCTGGTGGTATGTGGACTTCAGATCTACTGTGGAGAAAACCCGGTAGTGTGCAATCTGGTTAACTATGTCCGCTATGTGGGGAAGGGGGTACGCATCGAGTTGTGTGTCCCGATTTATGGTCTGCCTGTAGTCTACAACCATCCGGTTCTTTTCCCTGGTCCTGACGACCACCACGTGGGCTCTCCAGGGGCTATTACTGGCCTTGATGATCCCATCCCTCAAGAGCCGCTGGACCTCCGACTTGATAAAAGTCCTGTCCTGGGCACTGTACCACCTGCTCCTGGTGGGAGTGAGGTTCGCGAAGAGCGAGGGAGTGGCGACCTTAAGGGTCGCTTGGCTACATACGTTGAGAGGAGGTAGGGGTCCGCCGAACTTCAGGGTCAGGCTTCTGAGGTCGCACTGGAAATACAGTCCTAACAAGAGAGGAGTGCAGAGATGGGGGAGGACATGAGTTTAAAATTGGTGTACTCGGCGCCTTGTATCGCGAGGTGCGCGACACAGTACCCACAGTCTGCACTGAATGTGATCCGGAAGCAAGGGAGATTGTTTGGGATGCGGGGGAAATCTGGAGGGAACAGCGCCTTACCATGTCCAGAATAATGAAGCTCTCCGTGCTCCCAGAGTCAAACAGACAGGGCGTTTTGTGCCCATTGACCTGGACGGTCATCATGGAGTTCTTGAGGTGCTTGGGCCGTGACTGGTAAGAGTGACAGCGCCAAGCTGCGGGTAGCCGGCGTGGTCGGTGGTACCGGGGTGGTCCCATAATGGCGGCCAAGATGCCAGCCCCCGTCGGTCGCACGTGTCGGGCGGCGTTGAAGATGGCGGTCAAGATGGCGGCCCCCATGAGCCGCACGTGTTGGGTAGAGTTAAAGATGGACGCCCCCATGGATAGCACGAGGCGGATGATGCATCAGAAGGGGGCGGTACCGGCAGGCACGCAGCCGCGCTGTGGGGTCTGCGGGCCTGTCAGTCTGTGAGACAGGCCTACGATTTTGGAACTTTGGGTCGGGCCAAGCAGACTTTGGCAAAATGCCCTTTCTTGCCGCAATCGCTGCAGGCCGCGTTCCGAGCTGGGCAACTCTGCCTGAGGTGCAGGTTCTGACTGCAGAAATAGCAGTGCGGCCCCCCGGGTTGGGCGGGCAGACGCGCGGCACAGGTCTGGGACACCCTCGGGTCGGGTGATGGTCACGCCTCCGGCACCCACGATGAAATTGCGTGGTCGGAGGGGAAAGCATTTAGGCTCTGGAAGGCTACCTCTAATGAGGTGGATAGTTTTACCGTCTCTTCTAGGTCGAAGGCGCCCTTTTTGAGCAGACGCTGTCTGACATAGTTGGACCGGACTCCAGCCACATAAGTGTCCCAGATGGCGAGTTCCGTGTGCTGCGAGGCCCTGACGTCCTTGTAGTTACAGTTTCGAGGGAGTACCCTCAGGTCGCGTAGATATTCCTCCAGCGATTCCCCAGGGCGTTGATGATGTGTGGTGAGGAGATGCCGCGCGAACACTTCCTTCACCGGCCTCACGTAATGTCTTTTCAGGATCACGATCGCATCTGCGTACGTGGTCACGTCTTCGATTAGTATAGAGATTCGGTGGCTCACCCGGGAGTGGAGGAGACTCAGTTTCTGTGCCTCCGTGACGGCGGGCGAGGAGGAGGTGGCGAGGTAGGCCTGAAAGCAGCGGAGCCAGTGTGAAAAGATTCCTTTGACTTCAGCTGCCTGTGGGTCGAGTTCCAGTCGATCGGGTTTGAGGGTGGCTTCCATTGCAATATCGTAGCTTATTAAATTGATGTGATCATCAATTCACACGAGGCGATTAGTTGAAGTGAACAGCGGTTTTAATCAGCTAGATCTGTGCCTGCCTGCGACTGCTCTGTACTGAGTGCCGCCTACAGGCTGCAGATTTATATACCACCCCAAGGGGGCGGAGCCACAGGCAGAGCCCACAAGGGCATCAACATAATACAATACAATACCGTGGTGAATTGTAGTAGCAATATGTTCACCACACTACTCACTTAAAACCTGTCACCTCTTCAATTTTCAGCATTTTCTCTTTTTATTTAAGGTTTGAGAATTTTAATTAGAACCTCCCATCAAACCTGAAAAACATGCAATCCTTCCCAGAATTCTTTGGATGGGTCATTTTTGAGTTCTTTATAAGGTAAATATGAATCAAATAGATTTGCGACTGATCATTTAAGAGTACACTACAAAATATAAATAATCAGAGTCGGAGGCTGAGAAACAGCGTGCACTTGCCAGGCGCTGCCACCATTGAGGATAGCAATGTTCACGGAGGCTCCCTCCATCCATCTCCCTCAATAGTTGTTTCATTCTCACCACCGGTTAGTGCATAGAGCTGCTACTCTCAATATGACAGGCGTGTAGGAGGGGTACGACAGCATTCTAAACAGTTTGTGTCTCCGGACCGGGGGGGAGGGGGGGTAGTGTGGGCTGGAGGGGGAGATGGGATGGGGGGGGCGAGGGGGGATGGGATGGTGGGGTGGAGAGGGAGGTGAGATGGGGGGGGGGGATAAACCAATTACTTGTGGGCAGCAAGGTAGCACAAGTGGCTAGCACTGTGGCTTCACAGCTCCAGGGTCCCAAGTTCGATTCCCCGCTGGGTCACTGTCTGTGTGGAGTCTGCACGTTCTCCCCGTGTCTGCGTGGGTTTCCTCCGGGTGCTCCGGTTTCCTCCCACCTTCCAAAGATGTGCTGGTTAGGTGGATTGGCCGTGCTAAATTAGTGACCAAAAACGTTAAGAGGGGTTATTGGGTTACGGGGATAGGGTGGAAGTGAAGGCTTAAGTGGGTCGGTGCTGACTCGATGGGCTGAATGGCCTCCTTCTGCACTGTATGTTCTATGTACAGCAAAGCGACCCAAAACAGAGTTAGCAATCACCGAAAGATAGTGAGCTCCAACTTACATTTGATGAATGAACAGCCAGGAACTTGAACAGTTCAAATGGGAAAAGACATACCTCCAACAACTCATCTTGAAGAGTGTAGCGATCTGTTTCATGCTCTCACTTGCACGTGAAACCTATGCTGTACAGAAAACAAACATATCAATGAATTCCGATGAAAATAATCTTTCTGGTGATTACCATGTACATGTACTGCAGTAACTTAATACAAGATCAAAATACTGTGGCTGCTGGAAATCTGAAATAAAAACAGACAATGCTGGAAATTCTCAGCAGGTCAGTGGCTTCCGTGGAGAGAAAAACAGAGTTAGCATCTCAGATTAACAACCTTTGGTTCAGAAGTGCCTGACCCGCTGAATGTTACTGAATTTTCCATTGTTAATGCAGTAACTTGTCAGATCCAAGAAGATGCCACTGTTGGGTCCTTTAATGAAAGAAAATATCCTGACATTCACACACTCTAAATAAATGCCGAGTTTCCAATGTCTTCAGGCGCCATAATATTGCTACACTTTTGGTTGAGTGACATGAATGGGATGAATCAGAGGGGAATTTGATTGAATGGAAAGAGAAATTAATATCCATTGTTTTATTCTTTCAAGGGATGTGGGCAGATTTGAGGCCAACATTTGTTTCCCACCCCTAATTACTCTTGAGAAGGTGGTGGTGGTGAACCTTCTTCTAAAGTTACTCCAGTCAATTCCAGTGCTGTTAGGGAAGGAGTTTCAGGATTTTGACCCAGTGAAGGGACAGCCATATAATTGCAAGTCAGGATGGTATGTGGCTTGGAGGGGAATTTATGGTGTTCCCATCAACCTGCTGTAGAGATATCTGGTTCAGAAGGCTCAACTGAGGGGACATTGGTGAGTCTGTGCTTTGGTGGTGGAGGGCGTGAATGTTGAAGTTGGCGCGGGGGATGGCGAACAAGCGGGCTGCTTTGCCCTGGATGGCGTTAACCTTTTTGTTGGAGCTTTACTCATCCTGGCAAGCGGAGAGACACACTCTTGACTTGTTCCTTGTAGATAGTTAACAGGCTTTAGGACGCTGCAGAATTCCCAGCCTCTGGCATGTTATTTTGGTCGCAGTGTTTATGTGGCTGGTCCAGTTTAGTTTCTGGTCAACGGCAACACTCAGGATGTTGGTAGTGGGGGATTCAGCGATCGTAATTGTCACAGCCCACATGGGGCCTACGGGTTGAAATGATTCTTTTCCCCGTGGCCCTTGTGGAATACGGGCTCCCTTGCTCCGAGGCGGGGGGGGGGGGGGGGGGGGGGGGGGGGGGGGGGGGGGGGATAAGGGGGGGTGGTGTCGCATCTCTGTTAACCTTTGTATAAAAGATGAACCAGTAAGGTTCCAACCAAAGAAGGAATTTGGTCGGGGCTATGTATCTATTGCTCTGTAAATAAAAACTTTGAGCTGGATTCTACGCCGTTGGGATTCTCCGTTGCGCCGGAAGTGACCCACGTCCGCGGGTTTCCCGGCAGCGTGGTGTGGCCACAATAGTAAATCCCGTTGGAAGGTGGCGGGAATGGAGAATCCCGCTGCCGGCGAGGGCGCGCCATCCAGGAAAACATGGCTAGGGGACTGGAGAATTCCGGGCTTTGTTTCTTCATTTTCATGGTGTGAACTCCCCGTGTCCTTGTTAAACGACCAAGGAGAATGGGATTCAATTTAATAAGGTCATGGGGAATCAACACCAAGTAAAATAACAAAACACCGTTTTTATTTACAGTACAATATATCCACTGCCCGGTACATCCCTACTGGGTTCCTTTTTTGGTTGACTTTTTATACAGAGGTTAATAGAGATCCCCTGCCCCTAGCGGGGGAGCTCGTTCTCCGTACGGGCCACAGGGAAGATAATCATCTCCACCCCAGAGAACCTTTGCGGACTATAACAGTGATGCCATTGAATGTCAAGGGACGATGGGTTAGATTCTGTCTTGTCGGAGATGGTCATTACCTGGCACTTGTGTGGTGCAAATGTTACTTGCCATTTATCAGCCCAAGCCTGAATGTTGTCGAGGTCTTGTTGCGTCTGGACATGGGTGTCTTCAGTATCCGAGGAGTTGCAGATGGCGCTGAATATTGAACAGCTAGTTAGCAGCTATGATCCATGTATTGGCCTTCAGCACAAGCGTAAAGAAAGGATGAATTGAGAAATGTACAAAGGAATATAATTCAAAACGATCAGAGATTCTGAATTCCTTTCACTTACAAGGGGGCTGCCAGTCCACAACAGGCAGTGTCTGTGTGGAGTCTGCACGTCCTCCCCGTGTGTGCGTGGGTTTCCTCCGGGTGCTCTGGTTTCCTCCCACAGTCCAAAGATGTGCGGGTTAGGTGGATTGGCCATGCTAAATTGCCCGTAGTGTAAGGTTAATGGGGGGATTGTTGGGTTATGGGTATACGGGTTACGTGGGTTTAAGTGGGGTGATCATTGTTCGGCACAACATCGAGGGCCGAAGGGCCTGTTCTGTGCTGTACTGTTCTAGGCATACTGAAACTTCAATGTCACAATCGAGTATTTTCCAGGAAAACCCACATCAAATTTCCAGCTGCAGGGTCATGGCACAATAAATGTAGGCAAAGGCTGTCTACAGAAGTGGTCTGCTATTCTCATTGTCACTGCTGTCAGATTTTAAAAGCGCAACTGTGGATGTGCTGGAATGCATGATTGTGCTTTGCGCCATTCGCAAGATTAGGAAAGCAGAGCATTCAGCCAAGCCAGAGACCATTATCCGGTTCTGGGATTCTGGATTCCCAGTTGATGTCAAGGATGAGAGCATCCCCAAGGAAACCCACGGAACTCACAAGCTGAGTGAACAGTTAAAGGAAGTCATCGGTGAATGCATATCTGTTGTCTGCACCTCATACAATCGAAGCACTGAAAAACCTTCTGGTGGAGAAAAATGCCCTTGAAATGTTGATAACCGAAACAAAGGTTTCTGCTCAATTCATTAGCAAACAAATGAATGTGTATCAGCTTGAAGCTATGAACATAAGGTTGATTATACTCAGAACATTCCTTATGAAGCCATGATGGCTTTCTAAAGCGCTTTAGTTAAAGCATAACGGTGTTGCAGTGACAAATATAAGCTATTTTTTTGTAAATTCACTCGCGGTACTTAGGGAGTTAAGAAGCAGCGATCCTCACAGAAATCATTGCCCTGAATTTAACTTCAGGCTAGTTTCCACTGGATGAGTAGCAGCGTGAATTAGAGACTCACCCGCTGCTTCAAAAATTAGCTTGCAGTATTTTAAATCCTGGGCCTCATTTCATTTCCGCTGGCTGAGCTCCCATCCACTTGAGGCGGGGAGTCGCTGCAAGTGGCATTAAAATCACACAGCCTGGAAGCTGTCCGCTGACACGCGGTAAGGCTGTCATGGGTATGCTGTGGCGGCCCGGTGAAGGGATGGGTCCTCGGAAGAGGAGGCCTGAATCTTCCTCTGTGTCCCGGAGGAGCAGTGTTGCTTTTCTCAGCACGACAAGGATAGTACGAACGAACAAAATTCTTCCTGGGCCTCTTCTGGCCTTGTTCAGCTTTCCTGCTAAATTAACCTTGGGAGGTGGGGGTGTGAGGGGGGGAGCTCACTGAGATTTTGCAATAAGGCAACAGAGTTAAATTGGACTCATACTCCGGTTACATCATTTTGACTAGACATGTGTGCGTAAAAAAGGAACTCGCTGATATTGGATTGGTGTCCTTGCTGACTGATCAGTTGAGCAGGTTCAAATCCCAATTGCCGTTGGCACCAAGGCAAGCAAGTAACCTGTGCGATTTTAACTGCTCGCTGCCTGGTTTCTGCTGGGCGTGTCATGTTAAAATCACTTCCCTGGCATGGCACTGTCTTTATTGCTGGTCACGGGGCAGTTTGCTTTGAGAGAGGGGGGCCCAGCCATGCAGTTCGAACACAAACGTGGGGCTGAATTTTACGTGCAGGGTTCGAGGGCTGGTGGCGGCCCTGGTACCAGGTGGCACTGCTGCACGAGCGGAATATGGCTGGCTGACTGTAATCACATGGCGGCTGGCCAATTAATGGCCTGGAGCTGCGGGGCCCATCCAATGGAAAAGCAGCAGCGGACAAAGAGGCATCAATCTTGGCGACATCTGCTGGGGATTGGGTGCGGTGGGCTGTCAGCTTTGCAGGCGGTGTTGCCTTATTCCTCAGGACTGCCTCAGCAAGCAGTGCTGAAGACCCCTTTGTCCTCAGTCTGGAAGCCTCCACTGAAGGGGTATTAGTCTCTCTCTCTGTAATCTAAAGATTGTAAATCAGTCCGTTGATTTAAAACTAATAACTGCTCTCAGTAGTGACTTTAACCTGATGTGCTTCTGTTTTAAAGGTTTTTCAAGTCTTATGGATGTCAAAAATGACAACTTGAGCATTACTTAGTGTTATATTCTTTGGGTGGTGTATTTGAATTGACGGTTGCTAAGATGTTCACTGTATGTTTTAAAAGGTTAACTTGAGTTCATAGAATAAACATTGTTTTGCTTTAAAAAATACTTTTCCATTTCTGCTGTACCACACCTATAGAGTGGGCCACAATCTAGTAAAAGTTGTGGGTCAGGTGAACTCCATGATACACTTTGGGGTTCTCTAAACCCTGGCCCATAACATGTGACTGCAGCAAAGACCCCTGAACCCTAGAGGTCCACCGAGAACGCAGGAGTGGGCTATAGCCAATATGCCAGAGGAAAGACACCTGTGTGTGGCCGCACAGTTTAATGATGCAGGTTTACCTCCAGTCCACAAGAAAAAGCTGGGAGGCCCTGTTCCGAAAGGACGGCAGGAGCAGATCCTACAACCTGACGAAGCAGCAAGCCTGGTCAGAGATTGTACAGAGGATCAGCAGCTGTGGGTCACCTACCTGTCCTGGGCACAAGTGTGTCAATGAAGGACTGACATTATATTCTCAAGTAAGGTTGGTGGGGAAAAGCCAGCTGAATTCCAGAGATGAGGTGAAAGGAGACTTCAAGGTTGCATTTGACTGGCGCAATGAGAATGTCGTCTGTGCGAAGACAAGACTTTTTCTCATAAGCTGTGGCAATACTGCTATGGGTAGTTTGATGAGGAAGAGATCAAGCAGACTAGTCTCCCGTGTTGATTCACTCACCAATTGTTGCAGGTCCAAACTGGAGCCAGGCCCTTCCAGATTCGGTCAGCAGTGGAACCACCGAGTCATTCTTGGCAATGGGCATTGAAAGTCCCACGTAGGGTATATTCCATACCCTTGTTACCCTTAGTGCTTTTTCCAAGTGGTGCTCGACATGGAGGAGAACCTCTTCATCAGCTGAGCGATGATGATAGGTGGTACTCAGCAAGGGGTTTCTTTGCTCATGTTTGGCCTGAGACCATTGGGTGTCGTGGGGGTCCAGAAACGAAGTGGAGGGCTCCATGGGCCATTCCTTCCTGATTATCACTACCTCTGGTAGGTGTGTCCTATTGATGGGATATGGCATAGCCCGGGATAGTAATGGATGAGTCTTCCCACTGCTTGCAGATATCCCACTAAAGCCACCCCACACTACCAGGAAACTGGTGGGTGGGGATGCACTGCTGGTGAGAAAAGTGAATGGCAACAGCTGGAGAATTCCGGCCATTGTCTGCAAGCTCAGTGGTTAGGCCTATGTCAGGCTGTTCTCCCAATTTTGTCACACATCTCCAGACATTAATGAGGAGGGCTTTGCAGGGTGGGCTGGGTTTGGTTCTGTTACATCGAAATCCGGTGCCTGCGTCCAATATCCTTCTTATTATAGATTTTCATAGCTGTTGGATACAAACGTGAGGCTTGTGAGATAATTTTGGAGTCAGTCACAGTGCACTGTGTCTGAAGTCACATATCAGCTAGCAGATTTCTTCCCCTTTTCAAGGATGTGAGTGAATCAGATGGGTTTAATAATTTGGTAGTTTCATCGTCACCATTTTATAGCTTTTTATTCCAGAATTATTTAATTAACTGAATTAAAATTCCCCAGCTGCTGTGGTAGATATTAAAGTTGTGACTCTGAGTTATTAGTCCAGGCCTCTGGATTACCAGTGCAGCCACATAACCAAAAACTACTGCACCCCAAGCTAAACTACTGTAACTAAAGGTAACCTACTGTACTTCAAGCTAAATAACTGTACCGCAAGATAAACTACTGCACCCCAAGGTAAACTACTGTACCTCAAGGCAAACTATTGTACCCCATGCTAGACTACTGTACCCCAAGATAAACTACAGTACCCCAAGAAAAACTACTGTATCTCAAGCTAAACTACTGTACCGCAAGCTAAACTACTGTATCTCAAGGTAACTACTGTACCCCAAGTTAAACTATTGTACCCCATGCTAGACTACCATACCCCAACATAAACTACTGTACCCCAAGCTAAACTACTGTACCCCCAAGCTAAACTACTGCATCTCAAGGTAACTACTGTACCTCATGCTAAACTATTGTACCCCAAGATAAACTACTGTACCCCAAGATAAACTACTGTACGCTCAAGCTAAACTACTGTACCCCAAGCTAAACTACTGTACCCCCAAGCTAAACTACTGTACCCCAAGCTAAACGACTGTATCTCAAGGTAACTACTGTACCCCCAAGCTAAACTACTGTACCCCCAAGCTAAACTACTGTACCCCAAGCTAAACTACTGTACCCCCAAGCTAAACTACTGTACCCCAAGCTAAACTACTGTACCCCCAAGCTAAACTACTGCATCTCAAGGTAACTACTGTACCTCATGCTAAACTATTGTACCCCAAGATAAACTACTGTACCCCAAGATAAACTACTGTACGCTCAAGCTAAACTACTGTACCCCAAGCTAAACTACTGTACCCCCAAGCTAAACTACTGTACCCCAAGCTAAACGACTGTATCTCAAGGTAACTACTGTACCCCCAAGCTAAACTACTGTACCCCCAAGCTAAACTACTGTGCCCCCAAGCTAGACTACTGTACCCCCAAGCTAAACTACTGTACCCCAAGCTAAACGACTGTATCTCAAGGTAACTACTGTACCCCCAAGCTAAACTACTGTACCCCCAAGCTAAACTACTGTACCCCCAAGCTAGACTACTGTACCTCAAGGTAACTACTGTACCCCCAAGCTAAACTACTGTACCTCAAGGTAACTACTGTACCCCCAAGCTAAACTACTGTACCCCCAAGCTAAACTACTGTACCCCCAAGCTAAACTACTCTACCCCAAGCTAAACAACTGTATCTCAAGGTAACTACTGTACCCCAAGCTAAACTACTGTACCCCAAGCTAGACTACTGTACCCCAAGCTAGACTACTGAACACCCAAGGTAAACTACTGTACCTCAAGGTAAACTACTGTACCCCAAGCTAAACTACTGTACCCCAAGCTAGACTACTGTACCCCCAAGCTAAACTACTGTACCCCAAGCTAGACTACTGTACCCCAAGCTAGACTACTGAACACCCAAGGTAAAGTACTGTACCTCAAGGTAAACTACTGTACCCCAAGCTAAACTACTGTACCCCAAGATAAACTATTGTACCCCATGCTAGACTACTGTACCCCAAGCTAGATTACTGTACCTCAAGGTAAACTACTGTACCCCAAGCTAGACTACTGTACCTCAAGGTAAACTACTGTACCCCAAGCTAAACTACTGTACCCCCAAGCTAGACTACTGAACACCCAAGGTAAACTACTGTACCCCAAGCTAAACTACTGTACCCCAAGCTAGACTACTGTACCCCAAGCTAGACTACTGAACACCCAAGGTAAACTACTGACCCCCAAGCTAAACTACTGCACCCCCAAGCTAAACTACTGTACCCCAAGCTAGACTACTGTACCCCCAAGCTAAACTACTGTATCTCAAGGTAAACTACTGTACCCCAACCTAGACTACTAAACCCCCAAGCTAAACTACTGTACCTCAAGGTAAACTACTGTACCCCAAGATGAACTACTGTACCCCAAGATGAACTACTGCACCCCAAGGTAAACTACTGTACCCCCAAGCTAAACTACTGTACCCCAAGTTAAACTACTGTACCTAAAGATAAACTACTGTACTCCAAGATAAACTACTGTACACCAAGCTAAACTACTGTACCCCAAGCTAAACTATTGTACCTCAAGGTAGACTACTGTGTACCAAGGGATAATACTGAAGCCCAAGGCAAACTACTGTACCCCAATGTAAATTACTGTATCCCAAGCTAAACTATTGTACCCAGTGCTAAACTACTGTACCCCAAGTTAAACTACTGTACCTAAAGGTAAACTACTGTACCCCAAGATAACCTACTGTACACCAAGCTAAACTACTGTACCACAAGGAAAACAATTGTGCACCAAGAGAAACGACTGTACCCCAAGATTAAGTAAAATCTGGGACACAAGGCTGGACCTTTCCCAGAAGATGATTAAGGGCTGGATTCTCCTGCCCCGTCCACCGCAAGAAATTCACGGGCGAGCCGTGTACAATGGAGAACTCCATTGACCTCAGATGGGATTCTCCGGTTGCCGGTCGGATGTGGCCGGAGAATCCCAGTGTCACTTTGGGTGGGATATCCGGTGCGAGTCACGCTGGCACTGGCAGCGCGATCGAGATCTTCAGGCGCCTTAGTCAAAAGTTTTCTCCCATGTGAACTTGCCAGGCGGTCTGATTCGACCACCGTGGCATCAGCTGAGCATTGCAATCAAGAGGGCGTTGCATTTAAATGGATCCTCAGCACTCACTTTCACACAAGCTGGGAGGCTGGCAGCAAGAATATCCGGACCTAGGTTCTCAGACAGCGCCCTCACCAGACGTCTCGATGACGTGGAGGAGTGGCGGGCCACGATATACCCATGTGTTGGTAGGAGACCCCCGAACAAGGTCACCAATCCCTCCTGGGACACGTTGGCAGCAATAGTGAGTACAAACAGCATGACCAGGAGGACAGGGGTCTAATGGCGAAAGAAGGTGAATGACCTCTTCAGCACTGCTAGAGTGAGTTCCCAACCCTCTCCCGCTGGCATTATTACTGTCCGTCACCCACGAATGTTACCGCTAACCCATTTTCTGCCACCTTGCAGCCCCCCAGCATCATCCTCAAACCCCCACCCATAGTCCTCCACATCACAACACCTTTGTGCCGAGGTACAATGCTCACACATGCCAGCTGTCCTCCACCCCAGACCTGTCAGGGTCTGGCTCACAATGTCCCCTTTGTGTTCCCACAGAAGAGAGCCCACTATAGAAGGGAAAGGGAGAAAACGGGCGGGGCATGCACAGGTTCCAAATCATCATTCCTTTTGAGGAGTTCGCAGGGGAGGGCCAGGAGTTTGACGTCACTGACAATAAGGTTGGTCTGTGCCAGAGAAGCGAGGATTCACTGCACCCTCATCCAGATGGCCTGTCTTCAGTGAGTTGGTAAGTGCCCAGACCCTTGTCCATGCCATGTACTAAAACCACATCCCTTGTCTTGCAGGAACACTGGGCCGGATTCTCCGTCCCCCTGCCGGGTCAGAGAATTGCCGAGGGGCGGCGTGAATCCCGCGCCCGCCGGCTGTCGAATTCTCCAGTGTCGGGGATTTGGCGGGGGTGGAGGAAACGCGCCACGCCAGTCCCCCCCAGCACTTCTCCAGCCCACGATGGGCCGAGTGACCGCCTGTTTCCGGCCAGTCCCGCCGGTGTATGTTACACCAGGTATTTGCCGGCGGGACCTGGCTGTGCAAGTGGTCTCCGGGATCCTTGGGGGTCGCGGGGGGATCTGGCCCCGGGGGTACCCCCACGGTGGCCTGGTCCGCGATTGCGGCCCACCGATCCGTGGGCGGGCCTGTGCCATGGGTGCATTCTATTGTTCCGCGTCGGCCGCTGTGGTCTTCCGCGATGGACGATGTGGCGATAAACCCCCCCTGCGCATGCGCTGGGTTGACGCCAGCACACGCTGGTGCTTCTGCGCATGCGCCAACTCGCGCCGGCCGGCAGAGGCCCTTCGGCGCCGGTTGGCGTGGCGCCAAGCCCCTTCCCCGCCGGCTGGCGCGGTGCAAACCACTCTGGGGCCGGCCTAGCCCCTGAAGGTGCGGAGGACTCTGGTCCTTTGGGGCGGCCCGACGCCGGAGTGGTTCACGCCACTCCTCAGCGCCGGGATCCCCGCCCTGCTGGGTAGGGGAGAATGCCGCCCGCTATCGATGAGGCCAGACCATCAACCAGATGAGCTCATCTGCAACTCTGGCAGCAGCTCAGACGGGCTCTCCGACGAAGGCACCGAAGATCCTGCTGGGCTCAGTGTGTCCCAATCAGGTGCAGTGCCTCTGGACAAGTTCCTCTCTCGGCTGTTAGAAATGCAAAGGCAGAGCCGGGAATTCCAGGAGAGTTTGTCAACGGCATTCCTGCAACTGCAAGGCTGTTTGGAGGAGTCCCAAACCCTTCCGTCGCAGGAGATGTTGCTGACAATGCGTGGCACCCAGGCCAACGCTGCAAGGGTAGCGAACACAGGGGTACTGGGAGGGATTTGAGGGGGTCATGTCCCAGGTGCTAAAAGCAAGGGTGGTGATGAGTCCAGGGGTGGCAATTTTGGGGTTTCGGAAGACCCGGGCGTCCAGGGGGAGCAAGAGGCCGATGTGTTGGCCTTTGCTTCCCTGATAGCCCGGCGACGAATATTATTGGTGTGGAGGGACTCATAGCCCCCGAAGACTGAGTGGTGGCTTGCGGACATGTCGAGTTTCCTGGGGATGGAAAAAATTAAGTTCGCCTTGAGGGGATCTGTGCAGGGGTTCACCCGGAGGTGGCAACCATTAATTGACTTCTTTGCGGGAGAGTGAGCGTCAGCAAGGGGGTGGGGGGGAGGGTGTGGGGTAGAGTAGAGTAGGAGGGAAAATATGGCGGGTAGTACCGGTGGGAGGGGAGCGGGCTTGTGCAATATGTTACGATGGAAGTATTGAAAGTACGTGGATGTTTGCACATTTTTGCCTTTTTTGCTTTCTTTCTGATGAGGTCTGTAACTGTTTATAAAGCCAAAAACTACCTCAATAAAATTGTTTATTAAAAAAAAAAGGGTAGCGAACACAGTGGGAAGCCTGGGTAGGACATCAGAGTCATGAGTAGTGGAGTCCATGGCATGGAGCAGTCTCTAAGGACCATGGCTGAGGGCCTCGAGTGCATGGTCCAGGCACAGGGGACCATTATTCAGGGTGTTCCAGAGCTAGGTCCAAACACAGAGATCCATCGCTGAGTGCTTTGATACCGTGGCGCAGACAAGATGGGCCTCCAGGACTGGCAGCATCAGGTGGCGCAGAGGCTTCTGGAGCTCACGTCAGCTGCCCCTTTGTCCTATGGAGTCACCCAGGGGCCCATGAGTATCAAGAGGCAGAAGGGAGTGCTGGAGACCATTCCGGGGCCTTCCACCAAGAACACTCTGGCAGTCTTCAGCATTTCTGAATCCCCCCTTCCTGACACCGACAGGGTGAATCGGAAACATCAGTGACACTCTCCAGATCTAGGCCCTCCAAAGGACACCCGCCAAGGGTACATTCCAGCCCAGCCAACACCAAAGATATTAGAGGAGAGATCTGCACCAGCCAGCTTTGGATAAAGGCAGAGCTATTTGGGACTCCTCATCTCCAACATGTGCTAATGGTTCTATAGCTACCTACTCAAAACACACTGGGTTTTAACAAGGGGCCTCATTCGCTCAATAACCTGACCCGAAACCGCCCTGTCACTGTGGTAGTCACCACTGTTGTATTATATTGTATATACTGGTATTACGGTAAGGCCCCTGTACTACAGGTACGGGGGTAGATACCTGCCTGCTGGCTCCGCCCAGTAGGCGGAGTATAAATGTGTGTGCTCTCCGAACAGCAGCCATTTCGCCAGCTGCTGTAGGAGGCCACACATCTCTGTGTAATAAAGCCTTGGTTACATTCTACTCTCGTCTCGTCGTAATTGATAGTGCATCAGTCACGAGAACAAGACTTGAGCTGTTGGAAGTGCTTTAATTATAAGGTTTTGTGTTTTATCTTCAGCTGCAGTTCAAACTCTGAATAGAAAACTGGACTTCAGCCTGCCTTTGACCTCCATCTCTCTCAAAGTCTGACCTCCAGAAAAGACTCTACATTTCACCTATAAAGGGAACTAAATTCCAGGATGCAAGAATACATTTTTGCTGCATTTACAGCGGACTCAACTTGCAACTGCGTTCCTCGGACCCAGACCAGGAATTCTGCTGAAGTCACTTGAAGGAACCCTCATTGGACATTGTCTTACTGGACATAGGACTCATGTGGTCTTTGCCCTGTACCCCTCTCTTTTCCTTATCCCTCTTTTATTGTATGAGTGCAAAAAGGGGCGGACATTGCAAAACCCTTTCCCGTGTTTTGTGTGTATGTAAAATAAACCAACCCTCTTATTTACCATATCTCGAGTTTGCTGTGGAGTTATCAATAGAAGATTGGATCTCTCCTAAACTGACGACTTGGGGAAAATAAACCACCACTTATAAAGTGGAAAATCAAAATGACCTTTTAGTTTAAGGCGCGTGTTGAGAGGGGATGTCAGGGCTGTTTAAATTGATCCCCCTACTGTCCGTAACACTAGTCTAATTACACCTCTTTGAACATTTGTTATTCTCCAGCCGTCTATATTATGGTCAGTCAGGGTGGTACCACGGATGTCCATAATGGACGGGTTGCATGGTGTAAACAAAGTGTCAGTGAAGTTTAATTTCAATGTAAAACAATCCCCCCATAGAGATGTATAATTTCATTCATTCGAGGTAGATATCTGAACTTATTTTATAATTAGTGCAAAATGGAGCAGAAAGTTCAAATAAAATATTTAAAATAAAATTTAACAAAGCTAAAGTCCAACTGAAAAAGATAAAAAATACTTTACAGATACTGATGCTTAGTGTCATCACTATAATTGTGAATTTGGTAGGTTTGCACCTGCAAGTTTAGCCGGTTAAGCTCAGTTGACTGGACGGCGTGGGTTCAATTCCCGCACATGCTGTAGTTATTCATGATGGCCCCGCCTTCTCAACCTTCCCCCTCGCCTGAGATGTGGTGACCCTCAGGTTAAATCACTACCAGTCAGCTCTCCCCCTCAAAGGGGAAAGCAGCCCATGCTCATCTGAGGCTATAGCGACTTACTTAGTTTATACAGTTGCAATTTCTCGAAATCATGAAGCGTTTCTGACATTATAATTAAATTTAGATCTGGACCACAGAGGTAATGAGAAGATTCCACATTAACATAATCCTGATAGAATAAACTGTGACCTCATATAGCTAGTGTAACACATACATTCAAATAAAATGAGTACGCTCACCTTTTTGACATGCACTTGCAGAAAGGGCTATAGGGTAATAATTTGGAGTAGGAATCATGGCCAATATTTATCTCCTGTAAAACAGTATAATTAAGTCAATTGTCGGATCCTAAATATTACTTCAACTGCGCTCAACTAACTTAGCAGAGTTTGGAGACTGAGTGTGAGATTTTTTGGCTTTAATCATAGAATCTACAGTGCAGAAGGAGGCCATTTGGCCCATCGAGTCTGCACCGGCCATTGGAAGTAGCACCTCACTTAAACTCACACCCGTAACCCAGTAACCCCACCTAATCTTTTTGGGCACCAAGGGCCAATCCACCTAACCTGCACATCTTTGAACAGTGGGAGGAAACCGGAGCACCCAGAGGAAACCAGCGCAGACACACGGAGAACGTGCAGACACCGCACAGACAGTGACCCAAGCCGGGAATCGAACCTGGGACCCTGGAGCTGTGACGCAACTGTGCTAACCACTGTGCCATCGTGCTGCCCAAATATTAGATGAACAAACTCTCTGAGCTACCAGAGGAGATGTTTCTTTTTATCATTTGACGGTGTGTAATATTTTTATTTTTAATGTTTTATTCAATCGTGATGGTGGTTCCACTGAACAAGGTGAAATATATCAATGTGATGGAATGAAATGTTTTTCTGTTGTTGCATGATTGTTGGCACTCCACATTTGAGTCTGAATAACAGTGATTAGATGCGGGTTGAGCTCTTCTTTAAAATTGGCGGTAAGACCTCTGCCCCAGTAGACAATAAGGAAAATGACAACAGGCAGCACAATGGAGCAGTGTGTTGGAGCGTCCTTGTGGAATCCAAGTAGAATCAGCAGAATCACTGCAGTACAGGAAAAGGCCAATCGAATCCGCACTGACCCACAGAAAGAGCACCCTACCTAGGCCCACACCCCCACCCTATCCCCATAACCCCAACTAACCTTTTGGACACAAAGGGGAAATTTAGCATGGCCAATCCACCTAACCTGCACATCTTTGGACTGTGGGAGGAAACCAGAGAACCGCAGGAAACCCACGCAGACATGGGGAGAACGTGCAAACCCCACACAGACAGTTACCCAAGGCTGAAATTGAACCCGGGTCCCTGGCACTGTGAGGCAGCAGTGCTAACCACTGTGCCGCAAAGTAGAAGGAACAATTTTTTACCTGTGATTTCTTTCACCTAACAATCGAAGTTTTATTATCATGGCCAAATATTATGTTGTGGCTCGGTTTTACTCATCGGGATGGGGGGGACTAGATCAGACACTGGGTTAACTGAAAGTCCTGGAACTCCTGGTGACATCTTACATGATGGCAAAATCTTTAGTTTGCGTATGAGGGGGTTCTGCCTGCATCGTTTGGCCTCTCTGTTGGGGGTGACATATGTGCCAGGGAAACAACGAAAAGGTGAAAAAAAACGGTTGCCCATTGAACAATCCTTTTATACTGGTGAGACCCCAAACTTGATGAAAACCACAAAAAAATACAATTAAATCACTTTAATTATAAGACCGTGAGACCATAAGACATAGGAGCAGAATTAGGCCACTCGGCCCATCGAGTCTGCTCCGCCATTCAGTCACGGCTGATATTTTTCTCATCCCCATTCTCCTGCCTTCTCCCCATAACCCCTGATCCCCTTATTGATCAAAAAAACTATCTATCTCTGTCTTAGTTACTCAGTGATTTGGCCTCCACAGCATTCTGCGGCAAAGAGTTCCATAGATTCACCACCCTCTGGCTGAAGAAATCCCTCCTCATCTCTGTTTTAAAGGATAGCCCTTTAGTCTGGGGGATTGTGTCCTCTGCTTCTAGATTTTCCTACAAGTGGAAACATCCTCTCCACGTCCAATCTATACAGGCCTCCTGTAATTATAGTATATTACTAAAATGATTTGATCATTTTCAGTAATCTAATTATCAGAATAAAACAATAAGCTACCTTTAACAAAACCATGATTTCATGTCATTTGGCCATAAATGACCATAACAGGTTAAAATTTCATCCACTTCAGAACTTCTCATGTTGGCCTACCATGGTTAATGAGACAAGTGAAAAGAGTGGTTCAGCTGTGAGCTTTCGAGGGGACAAAGAAGTCTGGCATTTAACAAGAAATCTGAGCAGAACTAATTAAAGTTTCTTGTTGTTTGGCCTAATTGAGGCCATAAAATTGTGGCTGCAACCAATTTCTTTGCCCAGTGCTGCAGTTGCGTGCAATTTGAAGTGTTAAGAGGCCCGGTTTTCAGCGAGAAAAATCCTGTTAATTCGTTAATTTGATTAACCCTTGAGGACTCGAGTCGGTTTTCCTTTCCTGAAAATCAAAGATAGGAGTATTTTTGTGGGAGATTCCTATGTATTGACAGCTTTATTGAAGTCTACTGGAGGATGGGGCGGGGGAGTTAATAGGGTTCAAATTGGGAAAATAAATAGAAATACAGGAAGTAACATAGGAACAGGAGAAAGCCATTCAGCCCATCCAGTTGCTTCGTTATTTAATGAGATGGTCTGTGTCTGGCCACTACAAAGCTTTTAGGTTACTTTTTCGTGCAGGTGCCATCTTTGGGAACTATGAGGCAGAAGAATAAAGGAAAATTACGGGCGCGATTCTCCCAGACAGGGAGAAATCGTAAGGCTGGCGTCAAATCCAGGCGGGTTTGACGCCAGCCTCCCCCTCCCCGACCGGGAACCGATTCTGGTCCCCGGTCGGGGCTAGTATGCCGCGGCCGTGAACTCCGGCATCGCGGGCTTAACGAATTTCGTTAAGCCCGCTTGCCAGAGTTTGCGCCGGCTGACGCGTCACATGACGTCAGCCGCGCATGCGCAGATTGGAAGACTCCAACCTGCGCATGCGCGGATGACGTCATCGCGCATTTGCGCAAAACCCGCGCATGCGCGGGCCGGGATGCCCCTCAGCCGCCCGTGAAGTGATACAGCGGGGCGGCGGAAGGACAAAGAGTGCGCGGGAATCGGACCCGCTGCCTGCGATCGGTGCACACTGATCGCGGGCCCATGGCACCCTTGGCATGGCCGTGGTACTGCCGTGCCAATCGGTGCCATGGTTTTCAAAATCGGGACTTTATGGTCATTTTTACGAACGGCCAGACCAGGTGTGTTTGCCGTTTGTAAAAACAGCCGAAAGGGCTTGGACTTCGGCCCATCGGCCAGCTGAGAATTGCTGCTGGCCGTAAAAAAACGGCGGCAGCGATTCGTGTCGGGAGTCGGGCGTGGGGGGGGGGGGGGGGAGAATAGCGGGAGGGCGTCAGACTAGCGTGGCCGTAAGAATTTACGAACCCCGCTATTCTCCGCACCGTCGTGAGTGCGGAGAATTGCGCCCTACAGCTTTGAAACTTAAAATAATGAAGTTAGAATAGGCAGAAAATAGCCTTTTTTAAATGAAATCGTCAATGAAAGTTAAAATAAAAATATAGACAAGAGGAAAAAGGAAATTCATTTTACTTAATTATGGAATTACAATATTAGTGTTTCCCAGTGTGTGAACTGATAGAAAAAGCAGTGGCTTCACCGAGCTGAGTTAAGGGTTAATATGTTTTATACACAGGGCAGCAGTTTGCATGTCAGCACAACTTTATAGGTCTGTGTGTGTGTGAGCATAATATTTTGGCATTATCTAAATTCGAACTATATATTGTAATTGCCAAATGCAGGAATGTTAAAATTCAGAAATCTTTAATGGAGGCTTACTTTGAGGGTAAAATAAGTCATCAAATTAAGGTATTTTTGCAGTGGTGGTATGGTGGCATGAAGTGTTGATAGGCAGTGCGATTGATCAATGGGTTGAAGCTGGATACTTTTTTACATCCACAAAGTGACAACAGAAACCATATTGTTCACCTATTAAAAAAAGGCTTCTGGGAGATAGCAATGCGTGTTAGCGGCTCTGTGACACTGTTGGCAATTTACAAAAGGTCAGACATCCAACTGTTCACTCAACAGAAAGAACACAGATCTCATGGAGTGACTTTCTTCAATAGAATTAGAGGCTGAAATTTCACTTTTAATAGAAAATGAAGAAAAACTATTTCCCTCTGCCTCATTGAAGTATGTGGAACACATATTTTTGAAATAGGTGATATTATGTATGCGTTGCTACTTGTGATCACGATTTTTTGCCATTCATAAGACCATAAGACATAGGAGCAGAATTAGGCCATTCGGCCCATAATAATAATAATCTTTATTGTCACAAGTAGGCTTACATTAACACTGCAATGAAGTTACTGTGAAAAGCCCCTAGTCAGCACATTCCGACGCCTGTTTGGGTACACCGAGGGAGAGTTCAGAATGTCCAAATTGCCTAACAGCACATCTTTCGGGACGTGTGGGAGGTAACCGGAGAATCCGCAGGAAACCCACGCAGACACAGGGAGAATGTGCAGACGCCACAGACAGTGACCCAAGCCGGGAATCGAACCTGGGACCCTGGAGTTGTGAAGCAACAGTGCTAACCACTATGCTACTGTGCTGCCCATTGAGTCTGCTCCACTATTCGACCATGGCTGAAACGTTTCTCATCCCCATTCTCCTGACTTCTCCATGGAAACCCCTGATCCCCATATTAATCATGAACCTATCTATCTCTGTCTTAAAGACACTCAGTGATTTAGCCTCCACAGCCTTCCACGGCAAAGAGTTCCGCAGATTCACCACCCTCTGGCTGAAAAAATTCCTCCTCATCTCAGTTTTAAAGGATCGCTCTTTCAGTCTGAGGCTGTGCCCTCTGGGTCTCGATTTAAAGAGGAGTCTCACTCTCTGTTGAGCACACACAATGTTTATCAAGAACCTATAGTTTGTTTCTTTTAAGTTATATTGGTTTCCGATGATATTGTTCACTGGTAACCTAGGGTCTGGAGCACAGATGAGATCTTAAGGTGAAATATGGAGCTGTACTTAGCTGGCCGCTGCTAGATGCTCAATCTGGGAAAGTGTTTTAATTGGGCACATCTAGAGGTCAATAGTGCGAAGTTTCTAAAATGATTAGCTTATGGACAATCCTCATCTGTTGCCTCTGCAAAAAGACAGGCTATCAAGATCAAACTATCATTCTGTTTTTCCTTTCACATTTGACAGGTTGAGCTGTGGTCTCTCGAGTTTTAATCCAGTATTAGTACAGCAGACATTTTTCCTATATCAATGAATTTGAACAGCAAAAAACATGAGATTGACGCACAGCGAAGGTTATTTGAAATTTGATGGATTAAGATGGGACCCTTTTAACATTCCCTTTACATATGGAACCAACCAAAGGAAACAGCTGGCAAACCTATTTGGTCTCATATTTGAGATTTTTAACTAGCGCATAATCCAAAATAGTTTAACTTCCACTTCTCAACACGTGATCCCATTCTTGGCTCGACATGGCTATGCTTGGCAATTCTTAGACGTGCCTTAAAAGGGCTGTTTGCACCTTTTTAAAAGGAAAATGTCAGTAATTCCTCAAGGAGCCACAAAGATCCTGAGCACCAGCTGACCAGCTATCTGAATTCCTCCCAAGCTTCACGGCCACATTATCCGTCTGCTTCTTGTTGTTCCTTTCAGATACTTGCTTCAAAATAATCAATTTTTGTGGTCAAAGTAATCAAATTTGGGGTCAAAGCCAAATCGAATACCCTCTCATTACCTGTTGCCTTCAAAATAACGAGAAACCAGATATCCTTGCTCGGCAAAGAGACAGATTGAAGGAATTTCCAACTTTTAGAATTTTCAATCACCTCGCAGTTCATTTTCAGTCTTTGTAAACCAATTGGAGAACGAGAAACGACTGCAGCAACTGTGAATGGAGTGGCTTGGTTGATTTGTTTCACACGCACCTCTAAATTTAATGGGTTAAATATAAGAAGGAAAACGCTGGAAAATAAAATGCATCCCGGCTTGCTCCTGATTGAAAGTGAGGCAAAATACTTCACACTTTTATCAGCTGGTGTTTTTCGAACCGTCCACTGATTTCACTTCAACCCGTCTCCACATCGCTAAGTTTTGTCTCATGGCATCTGTTCATATAATGAAAAGGCTGCTTTTAAATAAATGCCGTGGAGATAAATTATATTTTTTGCCCCACCGCAAATTTCTGGAATAAATAAAAAAAACGTGTGAGCTGCATAATAGCTCTCAGTGTCCAGCCGAAGCCAAAGTTGATTCCAAAAAGATACCTCATGACTCCAATCCACTAATTATATTGCATGTGGCAGTCTGGAAGTTTAAATTGACAACAGTCATAAATTCTACGAATGATTCCCATTAAGGAAGATGACGGCTGTTATGATATTTCTGTCAGTCTTCATCCTCCAGGGTAGCTCAATTTTCTGTCTTCAATTTATTAAATGAAATTTTCTCAATTAAGTTCCTCCTAATTTTGCCTGCAGGAAGCTGTTACAACTGCGTACTATATATTCAGGATATGCACAAAGTCTTCACCCAGACATGGTTTATATGTCTCTGCATTACTGGATTGTACAAGGCTCAGCAAGCGAGAAGCATCTGTTATACTTTTTTGTGGCGATTACTGCAAGATAATTCAGAATCTTTTGAGACGACAGAATCAAAGGGGATAAACTTCAACCCTCTCCTCACAGCAGGAAACTATAACAAGATCAGATGGGGCTTTGACACGGCCTGGCTTTACCAAGTCAATAGTTTCCCATTGGACGGGTTAGGTTAAAGTTACCCTTTAAACAAACACCATCATACTGCATTTTCTCGCTTTTGTTTTTGCTGCTGAGTGAGGTGCTTCATGGCACCAGTGCTGTGGACGACTTTGCAGATTCTAGGTCGACGCCACAAGCCAAAATCAGTCACTCAAGAGCTAGCCACGAACCCCATCACCCACTGCAAATGCAGATATCCCAGTTAGGGGCAGCACGGTAGCATTGTGGATAGCACAATCGCTTCACAGCTCCAGGGTCCCAGGTTCGATTCCGACTTGGGTCACTGTCTGTGCAGAGTCTGCACATCCTCCCCGTGTGTGCGTGGGTTTCCTCCGGGTGCTCCGGTTTCCTCCCACAGTCCAAAGATGTGCAGGTTAGGTGGATTGGCCATGCTAAATTGCCCTTAGTGTCCAAAATTGCCCTTAGTGTTGGGTGGGTTACTGGGATATGGGGATAGGGTGGAGTTGTTGACCTTGGGTAGGGTGCTCTTTCCAAGAGCCGGTGCAGACTTGATGGGCTGAATGGCCTCCTTCTGCACTGTAAATTCTATGATTCTATGATTCTGATAATGCATTCACATTTTAGAGCGGTTTTAAAATAAGGGAACTTTACTGAAAAGGTGCTGCCATGCAGCCATGATCTTGATTTTCTGTTTATTGTAGTTATCGTGCATGCGGCAGGTGTTAGGCATGTGTTTTGGTGGTCACAGCATCCCGTAATTCTTCATCTGAACTTTGGTATTCAGTGCACTTTCAGTCAGTTATGACTTGCAGCACGACGGCACAGTGGTTAGCACTGCTGCCTCACAACGCCAGGGACTCGGGTTCAATTCTGACTTCTGGTCACTGTCTGTGTGGAGTTTGTACCTTCTCCCCGTGTGTGCGTGGGCTTCCTCCGGGTGCTCCGGTTTCCTCCCACAGTCCAAAGATCTGCAGGTTAGGTGGATCGGCCGTACTAAATTGCCTCTTAGTGTCCAGGGATGTGTAGGTTAGGATGCAGGGTTGCTGGTATAGGTGCAGACTTGATGGGCCGAATGGCCTCCTTCTGCACTGGAGGGATTCTATGATTATGTGATACTTATTTGTGCGTTTCTTTGTTTAGTAAATTACATTAAGTGCATAAAATTAATGCATGAAAATAGGTTTTTAATCCAAAAATTACAAGTCAAAAACTTAGCTTGCCCTTGTTATATACTTTCTTATGGAAAAGTTATTTTCATTTAGCACATCGTTGGTTTGCATGCCTCTTTTTCGGAACACATTAGCCATGCTGCATGAGGGATAGCAGAGAGGATTGCCACTTAGTCCTGACATGTAAATGATTGTCTTGGCCAGTGGTTCCCACCATGCCATGAAGACCTCCCAAAAGTGCTGCGAAAAGAGATTCAAAATTCATGTAATTAAACTAAAACTGGCCTTCAGCTTCAGCATGGTCTTCTCTTTCTGGTTTTGCTGTCTTACTTACCTCCAATAAAAATTATCTACTTACCCGATACTGAATAATAACGTGGTGATCAAAATGTTCCACATTGCCGAATATTAAAGCTGTGTTTGGGCTGAGATCGGAGGTAGTGGAGCAAGAGACAGAAACTGGTGTAGGTCTAATTTCATGTGCCATACAGACGTGCTTGGGACACATCAAGTTACTGGCTGTTTGGAGACTCCATATCAGTAGAGGAGGTTGGTAAAAGGAGGGAGATATTGCGGTGGAGGAAGATATCTAGGAAAACTGGAAAGAGGAAGTGGCAAAGTGGTATTGTCACCAGACCAGTAATCCAGAGACCCAGGGTAAAGCTCTATGTTCCCCGGTTCAAATCCGCCATGGCAGATGTCGAAATTTGAATTCAATAAAAATTAGAAACCTAATGATGACCATGAAGCCGTTGTTGATTGTCATAAAAAAGCATCTTCCTCACTAGCGCATTCCTCGATCATATTTCATATTCTAGAAACATTTATCACACACAGAGTGAATGAGTAAACTCTTCAAGGAGTCCCACATGCCGAGATCGACCCCCTGGTCAATGGGTAGGATACGAATGGCAAGGGAGCTGGCTGAGTTTATGGAGAGGATGGGTATGGTGAATCCAGGTGCTTTCAGGACCCAGGGAGAAGGGAGTATTCCTTCTTTTTGCACGTCCATAAGGTGTATTCGAGGATTGATTACTTTGTAGTGAGTTGGGAGATTTTGGTTGGGGTGGAGGGGGCAGTGTATGCGGGGATAGTTATCTCGAACCATGCACCCCACTGGCTGGATATTCGGTTCAGTACGGGACGAGAGCAGAGGCCTGGGTGGAGATTTGACTCAGGGTTGTTGGCGGATGGAGGTTTTTGTGATAAGGTGTGGTTGGCGATTAGGGATTATGTGGAGTTCAATCAGAATGGGGAGGTATCGGCGGACATTTTTTGGGAAGCACTGAAGGCAGTGGTCCGGGGAGAAATTATTTCATTTACGGTTCGTGCGAATAAGGAAAGGAGGGTGGAATATGACAATCTAGTGAGCGTGATAGTGGAGGTGGACAGGGAATATTCGAGACTGCCCACCGTGGAGGGATTGGGGAGGAGGAAAACGTTGCAGGGGCAATTTGACAGGCTGACAACTGGGAGGGCGGTAAGGCAACTGCGTCAGGCAAGAGGGGTGCAATACAAGTGTGGGGAGAAGGCGAGCCGCATGCTGGTGCACCGGCTGGGGAAATATTGAAGATCCGGACTGGGGCTGGGGCTCTAGTGTCAGAGCCAGGGAAGATGAATGAAGCATTTAGAGAGTATTACCAGGGACTTTATGAGGCAGACCCAGGAGGAGAGGAGGGGGACATGGGGCAGTTTCTGGACGAGCTGGAATTTCCCCAGGTGGAGGAAGCAAAGAGGCAGGTATTGGAGGAGCCCCTGGGGCTGAGGGAGGTGCAGGATAGTATCGGGTATGAAGTCTGGGAAGGCCCCTGGTACCCAGCAGAATTTTATAAGGAATTTGTAGCGGACCTGGCACCACATCTGTTGGGGGTGTTTAATGAAGCACTGGAGAAGGGGGAGTTGCCGGAGACGATGAAACAGGGATCTTAAGAGGTGGGATACACTGCACGTAACATCCTTTCCCAAAAAGGGAAGGATCCGGTGGAATGTGGGTCGTATAGACCCATATCTCTATTGAACACGGATGTGAAAGTATTGGCAAAGTTGTTGACGGGGAGGATGGAGGATTGTGTCCCGGGTGATGTGTTGAGTGCTTTGGATCCGTGGAACACATACAGGCTACCAACACTTAAAATAGTACAACACTATTTTATTAAGCTAGAAACTGTTGAACATACTTTCACTGTGGGTTAACACGATGTTAGATTAAACTAAAGACCTATGCCTATCCTAACCAGTCTATGCACTCAGCACATGGTGAGGATTTGTGCTGTAAGCTGTAAGCTCTGTCCTTCTGAGAGGCTGCATCCCGAATGAGCGGGAAAACTGATGCCCTCCGTCTTTATAGTGAGTGTGCTCTAACTGGTGATTGGCTGTGGTGTTTGGTGTTGTGTATGTTGATTGGTCCTACTGTGTGCCCATCAGTGTGTGTGTCTGCACCATGACATACTGGTGTATATTATGACACCGGGGGTGGTTGCAGAAGATCAAACAGATTTTGTGAAAGGCAGGCAGCTCGCGAGTAATATAAGACGGCTGTTGAATGTGGTGATGAATCCATTGAGAGCTCTGGTACTGGAGGTGGTGGTGTCCATGGACGCAGAGAAAGCATTTGAGTGGGTGGAGTCGGTACTTGTTCGAAGTTTTGGGAAGGTTTGGGTTTGGGCCGAGATTTGTGGCATGGGTGTGGTTGCTGTATGTGGCGCCAAGAGCGAGGGTGATGACGAATGATATGAGCTCACAAAGCTTTCATTTACGCAAGGGTACAAGGCAGGGGTGCCCGCTGTCACAGCTGCTGATGGCGCTGGCCATAGAGCCATTGGCCATGGCTCTCAGGGGGTCGGCAGAGTGGCAGGGGATAATGAAGGGACAGAGGGAGTATCTGGTGTCACTTCTATGCCGATGACCTTTTGCTGTATGTTTCGGATCCGTTGGAATGTATGGGAGGATTATGGGCCTGTTGGGGAGGTTTGGAGGGTTCTCGGGATACAAGCTGAATGTAGGGAAAAGCGAGGTATTCCCGGTGAATGAACTGGCACAGCGGGCTAATTTAGGGGGGGATTCCATTTACGGTAGAGAGGGATAGGTTTAGGTACTTGTGGATTCAGGTAGCGAGGGAATGGAAGGGGCTCCATAAGTGTAACTTAACGAAGCTGGTGGAGGAGGCCAGGAAGGATCTTAAGAGGTGGGATACACTGCACTTAACATTGGCGGGGAGGGTCCTAGTGGTGTGTGGTAAACCACTGTTGCACCTGTATTAGGTGATGTACAGTAGGACCTGTACTACAGGTTTGCCGGTAGTCTCTGCCTGCTGTACAAATCCCACTCGTCTGGGACTGTGACTGTCAGGCCGTTACGGCCACCGAACATTCCAACATTCTTATGCGCGATGTGTTCGTAACGGGGATTGGGTGGGACCTCATATGCCAGAGACTGTTAGAAGGGGCCATGCTTACCTAGCTGAGACAAAGAAGCTAGCACTCCCCATGACGCTTGTCTCATGAAAGATTCAGGCCTACCCGGCCAGCCGCACGGCCCACCCCTCCTACCCCTCGTCGACCCCACAGACGCCCGCCCCAGCGGGGGCCTTACCCAGCCAGTATGCCTGCGCCACATGCCAGCCCGCGCATCCCGGGGGTCCCCGACGTTACTTCTGCGGCCAGCAGAAACACCCTCGCCAACGCTGCCCGGCCCGCACGGCTCTTTGCAAAGCTTGCGGCAAAAAGGGGCACTTCGCCGCGGTGTGCCAGGCCTGCGCAGTCACCGCTATCGCCCACACCCCTCTAGTCTACACACAATGAGCTCCACCATCTGCATCTCCCCGGACCACGTGCAGCCATTGGGCGCCACCATCTTCACCTCCCGGGGCCACGCACGGCCAGTGGGTGCTGCCATCTTCTCCCCCCCCCCCCCCAGTCCACATGCGGCCTATCGGTGCCGCCATCTTGTCCAACCCCCGCAACGTGCGGCCCATGGGCGCCGCCATTTTGGCCCGCAGGATCTTCAGGCACCGCCATCTTGTCTGCCCCACGGGACATGGACACCGGCAGCATTCCAGGACCTGGGCCCCCCCAGCCTCCCCATCATCCGATGTCAGCGACAACCGACCACGACTCGCCTCAGTAACAATCGACCAGTCTCGTCCGCACAACCTGGCCACCGCATCGACCAGTGTGAAAATCAACGGCCATGTGACCTCTTACCTGCTGGACTCCGGGAGCACCGAAAGTTTCATACAGCCGGATATGGTAAGGCGCTGTTCCCTCGTGGTACACCCCGCCAATCAACGAATTTCCCTGGCCTCCGGATCCCATTCCATCGCGATCCGGGGGTACTGTACGGTCACATTCATGGTCCAGGGCGTATATTTCAGCGGCTTCCGCCTCTACGTCCTCCCTAACCTCTGTGCTGCCCTGCTCCTAGGCCTGGACTTCCAGTGCACTCTTCAGAGCCTAACCCTAAAATTCGGCGGGCCCCTACCACCCCTCACGGTGTGCGGCCTCGCGACCCTAAAGGTCGATCCGCTTCCCACAAACCCGTCGCATCCAGGAGCAGATGGTACAGCACCCAGGACAGGACCTTCATCAGGTCCGAGGTCCAGAGGTTGCTTCAGGAAGGCATCATCGAGGCCAGCAACAGCCCCTGGAGATCCCAAGTGGTAGTCGTTAAAACTGGGGAGAAACGCAGAATGGTCGTACACTACAGCCAGGCCATCAATCGGTACACGCAGCTCGACGCGTACCTCCTCCGAAGCATATCTGATGTGGTCAATCAGATTGCGCAGTACCGGGTCTTCTCAACGGTAGACCTCAAATCCGCCTACCACCAGTTCCCCATTCATAAATCGGACCGTCCATACACCGCTTTCGAGGCGCACAGTCGTCTCTATCACTTCCTCAGGGTTCCCTTTGGCGTCACTAACGGGGTCTCGGTCTTCCAAAGGGAGATGGACTGAATGGTCGACCGGTACGGTTTGCGGGCCACCTTCCCGTACTTAGACAATGTCACCATATGCGGCCACGATCAGCAGGACCACGATGCCAACCTCGCCAAATTTCTCCACACCGCCACTCTCCTCAGACTCACCTACAACCAGGAGAAGTGCGTGTTTAACATGACCCGCTTAGCCATACTCGGCTATGTGGTCCAGAATGGAGCTCTGGGGCCCGATCCCGACTGCATGCGCTCCCTCATGGAGATTCCCCTCCCTCACTGCCCCAAGGCTCTCAAACGTTTCCTGGGGTTCTTCTCATACTACGCCCAGTGGGTCCCAAACTAAGCGGACAAGGCCCGCCCACTCATTCAGTCCACCCACTTTCCCCTGACGGCCGAGGCGCAACAGGCCTTCGCCCGTATCAGAGCTGATACAGCCAAGGCCAGGATGCACGCAGTAGATGAGACGTTGCCCTTTCAAGTAGAGAGCAACGCATCGGACGTCGCCCTAGCTGCCACCCTCAATCAGGCAGGCAGACCCGTGGCATTATTTTCCCGCACCCTTCATGCCTCAGAAATTCGGCACTCATCCGTCGAAAAATAGGTCCAAGCTATCGTTGAAGCTGTGCGGCATGGAGGCATTATCTAGCCAACAGGAGATTCACTCTCCTCACTGACCAATGGTCGGTAGCCTTCATGTTCAATAACACACAGCGGGGCAAGATCAAAAACGATAAAATCTTGCGGTGGAGGATCGAACTCTCCACCTATAATTCCGAGATTTTGTATCGCCCCGGCAAACTCAACGAGCCCCCAGACGTCCTCTCCCGAGGGGGGCCCCTCTGCCAGCGCACAAGTAGACCGACTCTGGGTCCTGCACGACAGCCTTTGTCACCCGGGAGTC
The DNA here is from genome assembly GCF_902713615.1 of Scyliorhinus canicula. Taxonomy (NCBI): domain Eukaryota; kingdom Metazoa; phylum Chordata; class Chondrichthyes; order Carcharhiniformes; family Scyliorhinidae; genus Scyliorhinus; species Scyliorhinus canicula. The sequence continues at coordinate 168,824,470 of NC_052155.1, read as the reverse complement.
ACACGGTTATATCATTTCATTAAGGCACGAAATCTGCCCTACTCCGTCGAGGAAGTACGGACAATCACCAGAGACTGCCAGGTCTGTGCGGAGTGCAAGCCGCACTTCTACCGGCCAGACCGTGCGCGCGCCTGGTGAAGGCCTCCCGCCCCTTTGAACGCCTCAGCGTGGATTTCAAAGGGCCCCTCCCCACCACCGACCTAAACACGTAGATTCTCAGTGTGGTCGATGAGTATTCCAGGTTCCCCTTCGCTATCCCATGCCCCAATATGATGTCTGCCACCGTCATCAAAGCCCTAAACACTATCTTCGCTCTGTTCGGTTTCCCCGCCTACATCCACAGTGACAGGGGATCCTCATTTATGAGTGATGAGCTGCGTCAGTTCCTGCTCAGCAGGGGTATCGCCTCCAGCAGGACGACAAGCTACAACCCCCGGGGAAACGGGCAGGTAGAAAGGGAGAAGGGGACAGTATGGAGGGCCGTCCAACTGGCCCTACGGTCCAGGAACCTCCCAGCCTCTCGCTGGCCGGATGTCCTCCCTGATGCACTCCACTCCATCCGGTCACTACTGTGCACCGCTACTAACAACACACCCCATGAACGTCTTTTAGCCTTGCCCAGGAAGTCCACATCCGGGTTGTTGCTCCCGATTTGGCTCGCAGCTCCAGGACCGGTGCTGCTCCGTAGGCACGTCCGACTCCACAAGGCGGACCCGCTGGTGAAAAGGGTGCAATTGCTCCATGCCAACCCCCAGTATGCCGCCAAGATACTCTCTCCCTCAGGGACCTGGCACCAGCAGGTTCCACACACACCCACCTCTCCGGGCCCGGCGCCACCCTCCCCTCCCCCGGCGCTCCAGCATTAACCCCACCAGGACCATCTGTCCTTCCCCTGCCCACGCCCGAGGATGAAGAGGATTTTGGCACACTCCCAGAGTCACTGAACATCAGGCCAGCACCAATATCGCGGACACCGCTACGCCGATCCCAGTGGAACATCAAGGCACCGGACCGGTTAAATCTCTAACTGGCACCAGACTTCAAAAGACATTTTTTTTGATCAAGTACTGTAAATATTAACTCATTGTTGTATATAGTTCTCCACCACCCCCACCGGACTCAATTTTAACAGGGGGTGAATGTGGTAAACCACTGTTGCACCTGTATTAGGTGATTTACGATAGGACCTGTATTACAGGTTCGCCGGTAGTTCAATCTTGCCCAATTGATCGTGCCTCATGGTGAAAATGAATATTCTGCCGAGGTTCTTGTTTATCTTTCAGGCTATTTATACCACTTTTCGGAATCATCTCTGACTTTGTATGGGTGGGGAAGGTGCCGAGGGTGGAGAGGACCCTGCTACAGAGGCAGAGGCAGCAGGGGGGTTTGCCAAACATGCTTCATTATTATTGGGCAGCGAATGTGGACAAGGTGCGGCGGTGGTGGGAAGGAGAAGGGGTAGAGTGGGTTAGGATGGAGGAGGAATCTGGTGAGGGGTCTCATTTGAGGGCTTTGGTGATGGCAGCGTTGCCAATGGCTCCGAGTAGGTATTCAGGGAGCCCGTGGTGCAGTCCACAGTGATGATATGGAAATCAGCTGAGGAGGCATTTTGGGGTGGAAGGGATGAGGGTGCTAACGCCGCTGTGCGAGTATCATGGGTTTGAGCCGGGGGGTAATGGATAGTGTATACAGGAGGTGGAGGGAAGTGGGGCTGGTGAAGGTAAGGGATTTGTATTTGGAGGAAGGGTTCACCAGTCTGGAGGAGCTCAGGGAGAGGGCAGAGCTGCTGAGGGGGAGTGAGTTCAGGTATCTGCAGGTTATGGACTTTGCACGAAAGGTCTAGAAGGGGTTCCCTAGATTTCCAGGATACACCCTGCTGGGGCGACTGCTGCTTCCGGATGTGATGGGCAGGCCACATTGCCCGCATGCCCGGCACAAGGTTCCCAAAACAGGTGCTCTACTCCGGGCTCCGCAATGGCAAGAATCACGAGGGCGGCAGAGGAAACGCTTCATGGACACTCTGAAAGCCTCCCTAAGTAAATGCAACATCTCCATCGACCTGGGGGAATCGCTTCCTTAGAATGCACAAACTGGAGAATGCACAAACACACACACACTCACCTCACACACACACACACTCACCTCACACACACACACACTCTCCTCACACACACACTCTCCTCACACACACACACTCACCTCACACACACACACTCACCTCACACACACACACACACTCTCCTCACACACACACTCACCTCACACACACACACTCACCTCACACACACACACACTCTCCTCACACACACACACTCTCCTCACACACACACTCTCCTCACACACACACACTCACCTCACACACACACACTCACCTCACACACACACACTCTCCTCACACACACACACTCTCCTCACACACACACACTCTCCTCACACACACACACTCACCTCACACACACACTCACCTCACACACACACACTCTCCACACACACACACACTCTCCTCACACACACACACTCACCTCACACAGACACACACACATTCTCACCTCACACACACACTCACCTCACACACACACTCTCCTCACACACACACACTCTCCTCACACACACACACACACACACATTCTCACCTCGCACACACACTCTCCTCACACACACACACACACACATTCTCACCTCACACACACACTCTCCTCACACACACACACTCACCTCACACACACACACACATTCTCACCTTACACACACACTCACCTCACACACACACACACACTCCTCACACACACACACACATTCTCACCTCACACACACACTCTCCTCACACACACACACACTCACCTCACACACACACATTCTCACCTTACACACACTCACCTCACACACACATACACTCTCCTCACACACGCACACTCTCACCTCACACACACACACACACATTCTCACCTCACACACACTCTCACCTCACACACACACACTCTCACCTCACACACACACACACACTCTCACCTCACACACACATTCTCACCTCACACACACTCTCACCTCACACACACACACACACACACACACTCTCCTCACACACACACACACACACACACTCTCCTCACACACGCACACTCACCCCACACACACTCTCACCTCACACAAACACACACATTTTCACCTCACACACACTCTCACCTCACACACACACTCTCACCTCACACACACGCACTCTCACCTCACACACACACACACACATTCTCACCTCACACACACACTCTCACCTCACACACATACACACTCTCACCTCACACACACACACACACACACACTCTCACCTCACACACACATTCTCACCTCACACACACTCTCACCTCACACACACACTCTCACCTCACACACACACACCTCACACACACACTCTCACCTCACACACACTCTCACTCACACACACACTCTCACCTCACACACACTCTCACCTCAGACACACACACTCACTTCACACACACACTCTCACCTCACACACGCACACTCACTCCACACACACTCTCACCTCACACACACTCTCACCTCACACACGCACACTCTCACCTCACACACACACTCTCACCTCACACACACATTCTCACCTCACACACACACACTCTCTCACCTCACACACACATTCTCACCTCACACACACACACTCTCACCTCACACACACACTCTCACCTCACACACTCACCTCACACACACATACTCTCACCTCACACACACACACTCTCACCTCTCACACACACTCTCACCTCACATACACACACTCTCACCTCACATACACACACTTTCACCTCACACACACTCACCTCACACACACACTAGCACCTCACACACACACACACTCACCTCACACACACACTCTCCTCACACACACATTCACCTCACACAGACACTCACCTCACACACACACATTCTCACCTCATACACACACACACTCTCACTTCACACACACATTCTCACCTCACACACACACTCTCACCTCACATACACTCACCTCACACACACTCACCTCACACACACACACACCTCACCTCACACACACACTCTCACCTCACACACACTCTCACCTCACACACTCACCTCACACACACATACTCTCACCTCACATACACATACTCTCACATCACACACACACACACTCTCCTCACACACACACACTCACCTCACACACACACTCACCTCACACACACACACTCTCCACACACACACACACATTCCTCACACACACACACTCTCCTCACACACACACACTCACCTCACACACACACACACACTCTCACCTCACACACACACTCACCTCACACACACACACACTCTCCTCACACACACACACGCTCCTCACACACACACACACACATTCTCACCTCACACACACACTCTCCTCACACACACACACTCACCTCACACACACACACACACACATTCTCACCTTACACACACACTCACCTCACACACACACACACTCTCCTCACACACACACACATTCTCACCTCACACACACACTCTCCTCACACACACACTCACCTCACACACACACACACACACACACACACACATTCTCACCTTACACACACACTCACCTCACACACACACATACACTCTCCTCACACACGCACACTCACCCCACACACACTCTCACCTCACACACACACACACACACATTCTCACCTCACACACACACTCTCACCTCACACACACACACTCTCACCTCACACACACACACACACACTCTCACCTCACACACACACACATTCTCACCTCACACACACACTCTCACCTCACACACACACACACACACTCTCCTCACACACACATACACACACACTCTCCTCACACACGCACACTCACCCCACACACACTCTCACCTCACACACACACACATTTTCACATCACACACATTCTCACCTCACACACACACACTCTCACCTCACACACACGCACTCTCACCTCACACACACACACACATTCTCACCTCACACACACACTCTCACCACACACACACACACACTCTCACCTCACACACACACACACACACACTCTCACCTCACACACACATTCTCACCTCACACACACACTCTCACCTCACACACACGCACTCTCACCTCACACACACACACACATTCTCACCTCACACACACACTCTCACCACACACACACACACACTCTCACCTCACACACACACACACACACACTCTCACCTCACACACACACACACACCTCACACACACACTCTCACCTCACACACACTCTCACCTCAGACACACACACTCACCTCACACACACACTCTCACCTCACACACGCACACTCACCCAACACACACTCTCACCTCACACACACACACTCTCACCTCACAAACACACTCACCTCACACACACACACTCTCACCTCACACACACATTCTCACCTCACACACACTCTCACCTCACACACACTCTCACCTCACACACACACACTCTCACCTCACATACAAACACTCTCACCTCACACACACACACTCTCACCTCACACATACACATACTCTCACCGCACACACACACTCACCTCACACACACACACATTCTCACCTCACACACACACACTCTCACTTCACACACACATTCTCACCTCACACGCACACTCACCTCACACACTCACCTCACACACACATACTCTCACCTTACATACACACACTCTCACCTCACACACACTCACCTCACACACACACACTCTCACCTCACACACACACTCTCACCTCACACACACACTCTCACCTCACACACTCGCCTCACACACACATACTCTCACCTCACATATACATACTCTCACCTCACACACACACTCTCACCTCACACACACACTCTCACCTCACACACTCACACTCTCTCACCTCACACACACATACTCTCACCTCACACACACTCTCACCTCACATACACACACTCTCACCTCACACACACACTCACCTCACACACACACTCACCTCACACACACACACTCGCACCTCACACAGACACACTCACCTCACACACACACACCTCACACACACACACACTCACCTCACACACACCTCACACACACACACTCACCTCACACACATACACTATCACTTCACACACACACACTCACCTCACACACACATATTCACCTCACACACGGATTCTCACTTTACACACACACTCTCACTTCACACACAGTCACTTCACACACACACTCTCACCTCACATGCACACTCTCACATCACACACACACACTCTCACCTCACATACTCTCACCTCACACACACTCACTTCACACTCACGCACCCCTCACACACACACTCTCACCTCACACACACACTCTCACCTCACACACACTCACCTCTCACACACACACGTCTCTTACCTTTCATACACTCCTCTCACTTCACGCACGCCTTACAGCTTTCACACACACTCTCACCTCTCTCTCACACAGACACTCAAACTCACTTATGCCCTCTCCTTACTCTATCACACACAAACTATCTTACCTTTCACCGACTCTGTGGCCTGCCCTCTCCCTCACTCCATGGCCTGCTTGCCCACCCTCCCTTAAAACTGTGAGCTCCTCTCTCTCCCCCGCATTGAGGCCTGCTCTACCTCCAGCTCCAAGGCCTGTTCTATCTCCCTTGTTCCATGGTCCCCTCTCTTCCCCCACCTTTGCTCTGGAACCTGCCTGGAGAGCATACTTTCCTGCTTTTTCCAATGATACACTGGTTTCTTATTGCAACGGCTGATGATAGGATCTGATTGCCTTAAAGCACTGTTCAAATGTACAACAATTGAATGAATTGAATGCCATGAGTTGGACAAGCCATGGAACCCCTTGGAACATCAGACAGAACCCCAGGCTTCTGTGGAACACAGTTTGGGAAACCCTGGTTTAAATTAAACATAACAGAGCAGCACGGTGGCGCAGTGGTTAGCACTGCTGCCTCACGGCGCCGAGGCCCCAGGTTCGATCCCGGCTCTGAGTCACTGGCCGTGTGGAGTTTGCACATTCTCCCCGTGTTTGCGTGGGTTTTCGTCCCCACAACTCAAAGACGTGCTGGGTAGGTGGATTGGCCGCGCTCAATTGCCCCTTAATTGGAAAAAATAAATTGGGTACTCTAAATTTATAAAAATAAATAAATTAAACATAACATCAAAATCCCTGGGCTGGATTCTCCGCTGGCGGGGTGCTCCGTTTTGCCGGCAGCCCGGGGGTTTCCCGATGGCGTGGGGCTGCCCCACGATGGTAAAACCCATTGACCAGCTGGCATAACGGAGCATCTCGCCGGCGCGGTGAAACAGAAATGTGGCGCGGCGGAGAATCCCAAGGTATTTATTTAAAAGCAAAATACCACAGATGCTGGAAATCTCAAAACAGAAAATGTTGGATAAGGTCTGGCAGCGCCTTTGGGGAGAAGCGGAGTTCACATTCTGTAGAAGAGCATTTAGATCTGAAATATTACCTCTCCTTCCCCACCGATGCTGTCAAAACTGCCAGGTTTATCCAGCATTACATGTTTTTATAACTCCGCTACTTATTGTTCCATCTCCAGCCACCTAACTCTTACCGACTCTCCCCTCCCTACCAGCACTGTGGGTGCACGTCCACCAGGTGGACTACAGCGGTTCAGAAAAACAGCTCAACACCTTGATGCACTATCAATTACGACGAGACGAGAGTAGAGAGTAATCGAGGCTTATTAAGCAGAGATGCGTTGCTGCCGAAATGGCTGCAGCTCGGTGAGCCCACACATTTATACTCCGCCTACTGGGTGGAGCCAGCAGGCAGGGATCTACCCCTGTACCTGTTGTACAGGAGCCTTACCGTATTACCTCTCATATACGTATTATACAAACAATGGTGACTACCACATTCACCACCTGTTACAAAAAAGAGTCCAGCGGCGGTGGTGGAAAACTATTTACATGGTATTTGAGCATTTTTAAAGAGTACAGTTTGGTGAAAGTTCACAAATTTAGTTGGTCGGGTGCCTTGATCCTCCGTTGTGAGCGCTGTAGTCACGGTGGTGTTGCAGGCGCCGGCTTGGTCGCCTGTGACTCCGGGAGAGAGTAGTCCTCATCATCATCCACGGTTGGAACCAATGGTAGGACGGATCATCCTGGAGCGGGGGCTGTGGTGAGGTACGCTGGGGGGAGGGTGGGTGGCGCTGGGGAAATTGGAGGTGGGGGGTGGGGAACCAGCTGGTGCCAGGTTCCTGGGGGAGACTGTGTCTTGGCGGCTGTCGGGGTACGCCTAGCGTCCTGTGGGTTTACATGTAGCAGTTGTACCCTTTCGACCAACAGGTCCGCCTTGTGGGTCTGCACGTATTTGCGGAGGAGGACGGGTCCTGGTGCTGCCAGCCACGTTGGGAGCGAAACCCCGGAGGTGGACTTGCTAGGGAAGGCAAGGAGACGTTTGTGGGGGGTTTCATTAGTTGCAGTGCAAAGTAGCGATCGGATAAGGTGGAGGGCGTCGGGGAGGACTTCCTGCCAGCGGGAGACTGGGGGAGTTTTAGACCGTTGGGCCAGCAGGGCGGCTTTTCATACCGTCCCGTTCTCCCTCTCCACCTGCCCATTTCCCCGGGGGTTGTAGTTGGTCGTCCTGCTCGAGGCAATGCCCTTGCTGAGCAGGAACTGATGCAGCTCATCACTCATAAAGGAGAATCCCCGGTCACTGTGGATGTAAGCGGGGAAACCGAACAGAGTGAAGATGCTACTGAGGGCTTTGATGACTGCGGCGGACGTCATATCGGGGCACGGGATGGCGAAGGGGAATCTGGAGTATTCATCGACCACATTCAGGAAGTACGTGTTTCAGTCGGAGGAGGGGAGGGGCTCTATGAAATCCATGCTGAGGCATACAAAGGGATGGTCGGCCTTCACCAGGTGCGCTCAGTCTGGCCGGTAGAAGTGTGGTTTGCACTCCGCGCAGACCTGGCAGCCTTTGGTGACCATCCTGACTTCCGCAATGGAGTAGGGTAGGTTGCGGGCCTTTATGAAGTGGAAGAACCGGGTGATCCCTGGTGACAGAGACCATCATGTAGGGCCCGGAGTTGGTCCACTTGTGCGCTGGCACATGTACCTCGGGATAGGGCACCGGGGGGCTCGTTGAGCTTTCCGGGGTGATACAAATCTCATAATTGTAGGTGGAGAGCTCGATCCTCCACCTCAAGATTTTATCATTTTTAATCTTGCCCCGCTGCGTGTTGTTAAACATGAAGGCAACTGACCGTTGGTCAGTGAGGAGAGTGAATCTCCTGCCGGCCAGGTAATGCCTCCAATGCCGCACAGCTTCAACGATGGCTTGGGCCTCCTTTTTGACAGAGGAGTGCCGAATTTCAGAGACGTGGAGGGTGCGAGAAAGGAATGCCATGGGCCTGCCTGCCTGGTTGAGGGTGGCGGCCAGAGCTACGTCTGATGCATTGCTCTCGACTTGAAAGGGGAGGGTCTCGTGGACCGCGTGCATCGCGGCCTTGGCGATGCCAGCCTTGATAAGGTTGAAGGCCTGGTGAGCCTAAGCCGTCAGGGGGAAAACTGTGGAGTGGAAGAATGGACGGGCCTTGTCTGCATAGTTAGGGACCCACTGGGCGAGGTATGAGAAGAACCTCAGGCATTGTCTGAGGGCCTTGAGGCAGTGGTGAGGCGGTATTCCATGAGGGGTGCATGGGATCGGGCTGGGCCCTAGAACTCCATTTTGCATCACATAGCCAAGGATGGGGTTTGCTGGCTGCCGCACGGCACAGGCTTGGTGTTGGCTGGGGGCAGCCGCTGGTGGGGCCCATGATGTCCATGAGGGGGGCGCCGTGCAGTTGGGGGCGTATGACTGCACATTACGGGAGGCTACCGTTAGTGAGATTGTGAGTTTCTTGGTCGCAGCGAGGTCAAGTTTACCCCCTTCTTAGAGTCGATGGCGGATGTACGCCGACCCTATGCTCGAAACAAAAGTGTCCCTAATTAGGAGTTCAGTGTGTTCAACGGCCGAAACTGCCTGGCAATCGCAGTTCCTCGCCAGGGCATGCAGGGCACGGCAGAAATTGTCCAATGACTTGAGTTGTTGCCGCATGGACAGGAGGTGCCTGGCGTAGAGTTTGTTGATCGGCCGGATGTAGTTCTCTTTCAGTAGCACCATGGCCTCAGTGTAGTTGGGCGCATTCTGGATAAGGGGAAAAATATCGGAGCTCAATCGTGTGTACGGGATCTGGAGTTTCTGTGCTTCTGAGGGTTGTTCTGTCGCTGCTCCTTTGTAGGCTTCAAAGCAAGCTAGCCAGTGGTCGAAGGCCGACGTGGCGTTGTCTGCTAGAGGGTGCAGCTTCAGGTGATCTGGCTTGATGCGTAGGTCCTTCGCTGTAAAATCTCTGCTTGATGAATTGATGCACTATCAATTACGACGAGACGAGAGTAGAGAGTAATCGAGGCTTTATTACGCAGAGATGTGGAGCCTCCTGCAGCTGCTGCCGAAATGGCTGCAGCTCGGGGAGCACACACATTTATACTCCGCCTACTGGGCGGAGCCAGCAGGCAGGGATCTACCCCCGTACCTGTAGTACAGGAGCCTTACCGTATTACCTCTGATATACGTATTATACAAACAGTAGTGACTACCACACACCTTCGCAAGGGAAATGAGAGGTAGGGCAAACAATGTTGTCCTTGCCAGTGATGCACACATCACGTGAAGGAATAAATAAACCACTGCCAGTTCCATGTTCGGATAATGATATAATTTGAGATCAGGCCCAGGGAAAAACTGTAAAACGTCTAGAAATTAAATAGTGACTTCTCTTGCAGTATAAAGAATAGCTTCCTCACAGGAGGGCTTAAAGCTGTGCCTCGTCCCCTTTGAAAAGATCCAAACTGCTTTTGATTATTAAGAAGCTGTGCTCTGTGTATTGCAGGAGACTGCTGAAGACTTTTGGCGATCAGGTATGGAATTGAGTGCTGCTGTACAGGGCCTTGGTGAGACCACACCTGGGGTAGTGTGCGCAGTTTTGACCTCCTTACATAAGAAAAGGTATTCTTGTCACCGAGCCAGTGCAGAGAAGTTTCACCTTTGATTGATTCCTGGGATGACAGGATTGTCGTCTGAGGAGATAATGGGTTGACTCGGCCTGTACTCACTGGACTTGAGAGAAATGAGAGGGGATCTAATTGAAATGTCCAAACTTCTGACAGAGCGGGACAGACTGAATGCTGGGGTGTCTAGTACAAGTGGTCGTGGTCTCAGGTCACAGGGCAGGCCAATTCGGACTGAGATGAGGGGAAATATCTTCACGCAGAGGATGGAGTTATCTACCACAGAAAGCGGTGAAGGTCAAGTCACTGAATGCATTTCTGAAAGATAGAGATAGCTTTCTCAACACTAAAGGCATCAAGGGGTCTGGGCAGAGAGCGGGGGTTTGGTGTTGAGATAGAGGATGAGCCATGATCACATTGAATGGAGAAGCAGGCTCAATGGGCCAAATGGCCTACTCCTGCTCTTATTTTGTATGATTTGTCATTGGCCTGATAGAAGCTGCACTAAAGATATGTTTATGGGCAGGACCTTTTGGATAGCGAGATTTGAGGCCCCAGAAATCTTGCCTCTGATCGTCCGGCAGTTCAGTAATGCCCGCAGCACCAATGGCAACAGTGGTCATGTCTGAGACTACAAGCAGTCCCTGAATTCTAAGTCCCGGAGTCCAGCACCAGCTAAGTGTTGCGGGGGGGGGGGGTCTCACAGCAGGAAGGGGAAGAATGGCAAGGCCAGGGGAGGGTGGACATGGGGTAGGTGAGGATTTTGATGGAGAGGTTGAGGGGAGGTGGGAGCGCCAATGGGAGGGAGGGTAGACTTTGTTGTGTGGGGGCGACGATGTGGAAAGGGGGGTCCTTGAGGAAGGCACTTCCCCCTTCCTGTGTGAGGCCCAAGCAGCGTGACCTACCGGGCTTCCTCTCTGCTCTCTGAACTCCACCTACAAGACTTAAATTGAAGATCCTTAATTGGGGCGTGGGCTATCTGAGGCCTCACCTCCCCAATGTAAAATTGCGGACAGGCCAGGGCAAGAGGAAAGGTAACTGGAGGAGCACCTGGTGAAATCTATTGGCCTGCAAACCCGGCAGACTGTAAAATTGTGCCCAAAATCTGAAAATGATTACAAGGGCAACAATCTTATTGAAAGGATGAACAATGTCAATAAGTCACAATAGCAAACAGTTCTAAGCCTGAAACCAATTTGAGCCTCCGCAACATTTTCCGGTAACTTCCTTAAAATAACTCCTGCTGCCTCCAGTTGTGAGGCATCTTGCCCTGTGGGTGAGAGGGAGCCTTGTCAGTAAGTATGGCTCAAAGTGGTTTTGTGTTGTGTTTGTTGTGGAACTGTGTGAAAGCGTGAAATATCACGGTTTTGCCTTCGGGGCCTTCTGCTGACAGAGGGACTGGATGCGGTGAGTCTGCCTGAACTTAATTTATCTAGCCATCGGCATTTCACTGATGGTGGAGAAACACCCCCCCCCTCCCAGCTACTTGGGGAGGCTGCCTCCCAAATCGTGGTGCCCTGCCAGCGACAATGAGCTAAAGATGGAGCTGTGGGCAGGGAAGGCAGCATCCGGAGATACAATTACCTGTCCAGAGAGATCCACCTTCAGCTTGAACTTCTCATATTATTTTTCTTACCTGCCTAGCTGCCGAGGTCTCCTGCATTCGTCAGAAGAGACCACCTCTCCCGGTGGCTCTGCTGAGATTGCAGAGCTGCAGGTCCTCGGACGGATGTTGTATTATGTGCCTGCAAACCATTGGAACGTAAAGATCCCCGGCAGAGCGAGGGTTCGCGTGGGATTAGAGAGTTGCACCGCCCATGATGTGATGTTGTTGTCTGGTGAATTATCGGACACTTCGACCAGTTTACTATTAAAAACGTTTACCCAGTTGCCCTTACTTATGAGACGCACAAAGGCCAAAAACAGGTTTGCGGGTTAACCCAATTTTATTCACAAACAACTCTTAATACTCTGGTAAAACAACTCTTAATCCTAATTAGATACCTGTCTGAAACCACAATGCTACCCACGTCGATGAAACTTGATCGAGCCACTGGGTCCAATTCACCGTGCTGTGTCAGCTCTCGATCTCAGGGCCTTCTTTACGAAGGTGCTCTCACAGGATTGCAGGGGTGGGATCGAGTCTTTGTTGGGGGTGGTCTTCAGATGTCCCTACTTATCCCTCTCATCGTGCCCTTCTAGAAGATTCTCTGGCCTTCAGCCAATGAGGTCACTGGGCGGGAGTCGCAGCACCCAATGGAGTTGCTGATTCCAAATATGGAGGATGCCAAGAACCCCCACAAGGGATCACCCTCAGGTGCACTGGCCACACGTAACCCATTCCCAAATATGGTAAAGGCGGGAATGCGAGGTGCCAGAGAGTATGGGCGACACTGGGGAATACACAATTACTTGCCTCTGGCAAGTTGATTTGAACTTGGCCTGTCCAAATTCCCATCAGGCCTGGCTGCAGAGGCTATTGGCTGCAGTTTAATTTAGGATGCTCAATTCTGTGTCGGGCCTAGTTTCTCAGGCCGTTGGCCATCTGATCACAATGTATAGAGCCACATGGTAAAGAGAAACTGCACTATGCTTGACAATATCTGCGATCTTTAAATTGTTAGAGCTAAACAATAAGCGGTTCATGTTTAAATATACAACTCTCAATATCTCATCATTTGAAAGAACCCACATTACAACAACAGACAGCCCACCCGCCATTCTTTGTTTTAATAAATATTTTTATTAACTTTTACAAAATTTTAAAAATATAAATTACAGTATACCTATTTCACTAACAATCCCTTCCTCAACCCCAAAACAATTAATTAAACTAAATTTAACCTTCTCTCGGTTCAGAAACTCCATTGAATCTCCCAGCCATATTGAGGCACAGGGTGGAGAAGCTGACCTCCAACCCAATAGGATCTGTCTCCTCCCCACCAGCGAGGCAAAGGCTAAGACACCTGCCCCTGCCCTTGCCTGGAGCTCCGGCAGGTCTGACACCCTGAATATGGCTCCCAGGGGACTGGGTTCTAGGTTCAACTGTAATAATACCGACGTGGTGCTAAAGAAGGCGTCCCAGAATTTCCTCAGTGACAGGCATGACCAAAACATGTGTGCATGATTGGCCGGCCCACTCCCGCATCTGTCACAAATGTCCTCAACCCCTTCAAACATGCAACTCACTCTTGACTTCGTCAAATGTGTTTTGTGAAACTACCTTCAATTGTATTAGTGCCAACATTGTGCACGAGGTTGATGCATTTATCCTCCAAACATTTTGCACCAAAGCCCTTCTTCCAACATCTCCCCTAATTCCTCATCCCATTTGGCCTTAACCCTACCCGGGGATTCATATCCTGCTTCCATAATTCTTTTCATAAATAGCAGAGGTAACTCCCCCTTCTATCCCCAAGATCATCAACAGCTCCTCCTACAAAGGAGAAGGGTGTAAAATTGCGAACATCGGTTCTTAAAGTGACATCCTTTGGTAAAACTTCTGAGCGGGTCCCCCTGCTGGCAAGTGCCTGCTTGGGACCTGCCCTGAAATCAAGGTCTTGAAAGCCTTGTAAAACCCAGGCCCAGTTTTCAATCTCTAACTGAATGAAAGAGCTTGTTAATTATTCGCTTTATCCAGCAAGCTGATTTTTAAAAATAAATTTAGAGTACCCAATTGTTTTTTTTCCCCAATCTTTGGTTTGTAGAGGTGAGGCCCATGCAGACACGGGGAGAATGTGCAAACTCCACACGGACAGTGACCCGGGGCCGGATCAAACCCGGGTCCTTGGCGCCGTGAGGCATTGGTGCTAACCACTGCGCCATCGTGCCACCCCATCCAGCAATCTGATAAAAAAAATTTTAAAGCAGCATTATGAAGATAAATTTTTAAAACGACAACTTGTAATTTTGTGGAGCAAGCTTATCGATCAATCAGGACTCGCTGAGCAATGGTTCCATTTGAATATTACAGAGATGTTTTTGCAGTACTGGAACAACATTATCAATTGCAGCATATACAGTCTATGCATTTTAAAATGTAAATGAGATATACAGATATTAAAGAAGGACTAGTGAAAGATGCACGCTGGTTGGAAGCTATTGCTGTGAAACACACATTCTCAACACTAAATAGAAAGGAATGGGTAAAAGTTAGGTTGCTGTCTGCTCTGGTGACCATTCCACCGCCCAGGTCAAATAGGTTCTGCAAAATGGTAAATCTTTGATCCACTAAATGCTTCAATTTTAAAATGGTGTCATCTAATTAAATACATCTGTGACACTGTGAATAATAGGAAGAGTGCATGGAAATAATTAGTGCTTCCTGTGCCCTGATGTTTTATGTGCCATCTGACTCTTTTCCTGCTGACTTAGTGAAGTGGCTGTCCCTACTTTTCAGCCAGATGTTAGTCTGTGAAAGTCTTAACAGAGTAAGGCCGTGCAGAAGTATCTGTGCAGCTGGCTCATCCTTAACCGGTGACCAATGCAGTATTTGGCAGAGGTAAGCTGATATTGGAATACAAGATGCAATTTATTGTTTGTAATTGCACGTTATCACTACTTTAGTGCAGTCTGCTTGCTTGGGTCCGTAGCAATGATGAATTGTATCAAGCTTAATTCCCCATGCAGACGGATTGCTGGTACAGATTCAACTCCCTCTCCCGTGCCTTGACCGGTGATGATAATTTGAAACATAACTGGGAAAGATTATTCACTGTTGTTAACAGTTCAAAGTCACTGTAGACTAAAGATTGATTGAGTGCAAGACGACGTCAGGATGTTTGCGTTAAGACTTTGGGGGAAGAAAGTGGTTCAGAAAAGAGCTTCAGGAAGGTTTACATTTGCCATTTGCCTGTTTACTGAATGAGACTGGGTAACAACATTTTGTTGTCAATGAGTCTGGGCGATACCCTTACTTTTGGCAGCAAAATGTGCTTACAACTTAGTTTAAAAGCGAAACAGACAAAATGATTTGGAGCAAACTGCATTCACAAAAGCGGCTTATTGTATAGTTTTTTTTTTGTGTGTCCACAATTGTACATCATTGTTTTCAGTCAGTAACAGGAAGGACGCAGTATTCCTGCCTCGTTGGCTGACTTGCAGCTGTAGCGATGGAATGTATTGCTAAAGTCAAGCTGTGGGTGAGGAGAAACAGAAGCTCTTCAGGAAATAAAAAGACCAGGAAATTGGCCCACGTAAGCTGTTTAACTATTTGTTTCGAGTCAAATTGAAAGTTGCCTCGCTGATCTAGTTAACCATATGTTTTGGGTGGATTTTACACCGCTGGTCAAGAAATAGGGATACAATGCAGTAAGTTTTGGAATGGACTGTGTATGATTCTGCAGTAGGATGATCAGTTTGTGAAATAGCATTGATTTGTTTAACTGGGCTAGTCTCAGAAGAAAGTGGTCTGTCGTGACTTAAGCAATCATATGTATATTTGAGTGCACAGATTTTTTAAAATTAAAACCGAGGTGCGTGTGCACAAGGCAATATCAGTTTTGGAACTATATTGGATATTAACCATTTTGTGAATGTGAAGGAACTGCAGAGCTTCAGCTACAAGTCTATCTTTGTCATCTGTATGTGCTCAGCGTGGCTTAGTTGGCAGGATTCTCACCATAGAATCGAAATGTTCCGAACTGAATCCTTGAGTATACATCTGTGCTTATAGTTGAGTGGAGTACTGTAATTACCTTGCACTGCTAGTGACTACATGTTCTGGTTTGTCTGGACTTCAAAAATCCTGCGACACGGTAGCACAGTGTTTAGCACTGTTGCTTCACAGCGTCAGCGTCCCAGGTTCGATTCCCGGCTTGCGTCACTGTCTGTGCGGAGCCTGCACGTTCTCCCCTTGTCTCTGTGGGTTCCCTCCGGGTGCTCCGGTTTCCTCTCACAAGTCCCGAAAGACGCGTTAGGTGAATTGGACATTCTGAATTCTCCCTCCGTGTACCCGAAGTGTGGGATTTTCACAGTAACTTCATTGCAGGGTTAATGTAAGCCTACTTGTGACAATAATAAAGATTATTATTATTATTGAGGAAGGTCAGGGAGTCGCTCCGATGCCCGGACCAACAATCCAGCCTCAGATCAACATGAGCCAAATAGATTACTCAGCTCATTGCTGCTTCAGAGTGGGAGGCCAGTAATGTTTAGGTTG
The DNA here is from genome assembly GCF_902713615.1 of Scyliorhinus canicula. Classification (NCBI taxonomy): domain Eukaryota; kingdom Metazoa; phylum Chordata; class Chondrichthyes; order Carcharhiniformes; family Scyliorhinidae; genus Scyliorhinus; species Scyliorhinus canicula. Next base: position 168,807,288 of record NC_052155.1, on the reverse strand, counting down.
TGTGCGGTTGCCCTGAAAAGGGACAGCAAGTCAGCTTTTTGATACAAAACTGCTTTCCCCTTCTCAACTGAAATGTCCGCATTTCTAATTGGCAAATAGGATTAGATAGCTTGAACATGAACACGACTGTAGATACATAGGCCGGCGGGCTGGAGTTTCGATAATGGAATGACAGCTGCATTTAAACAATCAATGATTTTGAATTAACTTATGGGGCACAATTCTCCGCCCCCCCACGGCGGGTGGGAGAATCGCGGAGGGGCCGGGCGAGTCCCGCCACACCGTCCCGGCACCCGCACGCGATTCTCCCACCCCCCCCCCCAAAACGGCACGCCGCGTTTTACAACAGGCCACTCGGAGAATCGCCGGTTGCAATGGGTGAGCGGTGATTCTCCGGCCCGGATGGGCCGAGCGGCCTGCCCAAACCGACGGGTTCACGCCGGCGCCAACCACACCTGGTCGCTGCCGGCGTGAACAGCGTGCGAACGCTGTGGAGGCGGCCTGTGGTTGGGGGGGGGGAGGTAGGATCAAACACCGGAGAGGCGCTCAGTAGGGGTCTGGCCCGCGATCGGTACCCCCGATCAGCGGGCCGGCGTCTCTAAAAGATGCCTTTTTTCCTCCGCCGCCCTGCACGATCAATCCTCCATGTCGTGCGGGGCGCCCGCGGGGAGGACGGCAACCGTGCATGCACAGGTAACGTCATTTACGCAGCGCCGGCGCTAAGGCCTGGTGTGCGTAAATGACGCGGCGCCGCTCCTAGCCCCCTGGGGGTGGGCGAATAGGGGGTGAGGAGTGGCCTCCGACGTGGAGTGAAACACTCCAGCTTTCACTCCGGCGTCAGCACTTAGGGCGGAATTCTCCGCTCCCGCGAAAAATCGGGTAGGCCGTCGTGAACTCGGCCGAGTTTCACGATGGCCTCGGAGGCCGCTCCTCGCATCTAATTCACCCCCACCTGGGGGGCTAGGAGCGGCACTTCGTAAATCTCGGCCGCCGGGCCTTGACGATTGCGTCAAGGAGCCCTGCCGAGAATGACGCGACGGCGGCGCCTATGTGATGTCAGCCGCACATGCGCAGAGTGGCCGGCTCCGACCCATGCATGCGCAGCTGACATCACAACGACTGACGGCTCCAACCCGCGCATGCACGGTTGCCATCTTCCCCTCCGCTGCCATGCAAGACGTGGTGGCTTGATCTTGCGGGGCGGCGGAGGGGAAGAGTGCATCGCTTGGAGACGCCGGCCCGACGATCGGTGGGTACCGATCGCGGGCCAGTCCCCTCCCGAGCACGGCCGTGGTGCTCACTCCCCTCTACGCCCCCCCACAAGCTTCAAACGGCACTTTGGCGGCCATGTTCACGACGGCAGCGACCAGGTCGCCGTGAAAAACGGCGAGCGGCGATTCTTCTGAGCGGGGCGGTGGGAGAATCACGGGGGGGGTGCCAGGGGGGCGATTCTCCCACCCGGCGTGGGAAGCGGAGAATTCCGCCCTTAGTCTCCCGTTGGGAGAATTGCGCCCATGGTTTATAAAGCATCCGGAGATATTCTGAAAGATGTCACGTGGCACTAAATAAATGCAAATCTCTGACTGCGTTTGAGTTGCAGTGGAAATGTATGTTTTATGATCTGGTAGATCTGCAGATCTGTGAGAAGCCAAACTATCCGGTTAGTTCATCAGCTTTCCAGGGCTGGTTAATATTTATTTCACTTCTGGTGCTTTTTTGTGATGTAAAGGCAGCGCTACAGATTGTGGAATTCTCAAATTGAGTTGCTGACAGGACTACAGGTTCTCACAGCAATGCACTATTCATTGTCCTTTTATTGTATACAAATCACTGCTGTCATCAGTGGGAATTGAGAATAACATGTCTGATCCAAAAGATCTGGACAAGTTAAAAACATATGGAACTGTCCTTTAAAACATCTTTATAATCATCTAATTCTGACTGAGCGTATACTGGCTGATCGTAAATCAGTAAAGTGAAGCCCAGGTAATTATCCGATAAATGGTTTGCTGAAATGTTTAAAACCGAGCAACATAAATGACTTCCTCATGCCTACCCAATAACATTAAGATAGGTACCATTTTAAAACTGCAATTTCCCCCTTTCATGCTAAGTGAGAGAAATTTCACAAGCGGGATTCTCCATGAGCCGACGTCCAAATCGAGAAAGGCGATTGGACGGAGAATCGGTTCTGATGCCGAAATCGCGGCGGGCACTAATTTGACGGCAAATCGCAATGCTCCAGCACCTCGACAGCGGCGTCAATGCATTTCGGGACACACGTACAGTAGGCATCGTTTGCATATCATTAACGAGCCCGACCCGGTATTCTCCGGGGCCTCCGCCATTCACCACTTCCGATGGGCTGAGTTCCCGACGGCGTGGTTCACTTGTACTTTTCAAAATCGTGAAACCGACGTGGCAACTGTTGAGGGTGAGAGGAGGTACGGAAAGTGCCCAACGTCACCATAGTTTGCTGACAGTTGTGGCGCTGGCTGAAGGGCTTCTGCCATGGCCGAGGCGGTGGGGGGGGGGGGGGGGGGAGTATTGGGGAATGGCCAGGAGGTGGGCTGTGGGGTCGGGATCGATGGGCACGGAACACCATTGCCGCAGCCGGCAAGGCAGCCATGCAGCTGCGCACACCGCTAACAGCCCACTTTGAACTTGGTGGCACGGGTCGTATCGATGTCTTCCCAGGGCACCTCCCCATGGCGCCATTTGGCCCCAGCTGACCCATCAGCCCTATGGGCACGCTTCAGTGCAACCAGTGCCATCTTGTTGGCTGGGGTGAGTGTGTGTAGGGAGTGTAATGGTATATACGCTGGAGCTTGTCAGCCTCCCGAGTGTCAATCACGGACCTGGCGAATACTGCACTGTTTTACATTGGAATTGATTGGGTTCCACGCAGCACCGGTGCTAGCCCCTCAATGGTAGCAGAACCGGTCTAGTTGCGTCGCCGGTCTGTCTGCCGTAAAAGTCTACGGATTCTGAGTTGGCGTCAACCCTTAGTCTCAGAAATGGAGGATCCTGCCCCAGAGATCCGGATAATCTGCAAGCACCTGGTGGCTGTATTGCAGAGGCTAAAAAAAAAAACAATGACAGTGTGAAAGCCGGTGACATTAGTGTTTGCACTATCGAATGTCAAGTGGTAGGCCGCCAAATGACCAATATGTAAACCCACGTGAAGCCACGAATGGTGTACGATAGTGGAGGTACAGTCATGACCCGCAGGCCTACTATTTTCATAGAGGTCACATGGGGAGGCTGGGAAAGCAATGTACATGCTGCCCATCCCATACACTCCACATGTAACTATTCCATTCTAACGTAAGCTGACAATGTTTCAGCCCATGAGGCAACATGTCAATGTTATATAAGGAAATGCAAATTTTTTCACTTGAATTGTACTGATGTGTTAGGCGGGTTGGTTCGACGTTGACTGCAACTGGATGCAGGGAAGCTAGAAACAAACGTCTAACACCGGAGATGATCCCAACACTGTTTTATTTAACTATGAACTGCTGTACATGTTCAGCTGTGGGTTGATACTCTACTAATCCTACTGATGACCCCTTACTGGCTCGACCAGACTTACTAGCTACCGCATGGTAATAGTGCCCACTAACTTGTGCACTCTGACTGTCTCAGTGTCTGGGTCCCGAAAAGAGTGGGAGTCTTAATGCCCTGTGGGCTTTATGGCGGTGGTGTCCTGTCTGGTGATTGGTTGTTCTGTGTCGTGTGTTCATTGGTCATCCTGTGTGTCAATCACTGCCTGTCTGCATCTCATTATATACATGAGTGGATATTATGACATGTACTTGCCAGTATCAACCAGGAAAATGAATTTGTAGCTCGTTGGAAGAAATGGTGTCAGTTAAGGGGTGTGAGTGAAACCTGTTAGAACTAATAAATAATAGCTAATTCAGTGTTGATTTCTCTGACTGTTGGCTGTTCTCAAGGGAAGGTTTAAGGTGAGCTGATGATTTCAGCGAGTTGAAGCTGTGGGTTTATTTGTGGTGGTGTTTGTCTCTCAATAGGTTATATACTGAAAATGAGCTACTAAAATACAACTTTAAATATGTTATGCCACGAGTGATTTTTTTTTGGAGCACGCCTAGCTATTGATTAATATAAAATGAAACTTTCTGAACAACTGCACTTTAGAGAAAAAGAAGATAATTTTCTGGCACAATGGGGGCGATTCTCCGCACTCACGACGGTGCGGAGAATAGCGGGGGTCGTAAATTTTTACGGCTACGCTAGTCTGACGCCCTCCCGCTATTCCCCCCCCCCCCAACGCCCGCCTCCCGACACGAATCGCTGCCCGCCGTTTTTTTACGGCGAGCAGCGATTCTCAGCTGGCCGATGGGCCGAAGTCCAAGCCCTTTACGACCGTTTTTAGGAACGTCAAACACACCTGGTCTGACCGTTCGTAAAAACGGCCGTAAAGTTGGGATCTTGGGAACCATGGCACCGATTGGCACGGCAGTACCACGGCCGTGCCAAGGGTGCCATGGGCCCGCGATCGGTGGGCACCGATCGCGGGCAGCGGGTACTTACCCCGCGCACTCTTTGTCCTTCCGCCGCCCCGCTGTATCCATTCGCGGGGCGGCTGAAGGGCATCCCGGCCCGCGCATGCCCGAGTTTCACGCAAATGCGCGATGACGTCATCCGCGCATGCGCGGGTTGGAGTCTTCCAATCCGCGCATGCGCGGCTGACGTCATGTGACGCGTCAGCCATCGCAAACTCTGGCAAGCGGGCTTAACGAAATTCGTTAAGCCCGCGATGCCGGAGTTCACGGCCGCGGCATGCTAGCCCCGACCGGGGACCAGAATCGGTTCCCGGTCCGGGGGGGGGGGGGGGGGGGGGGGGGGGGGGGCGGAGGCTGGCGTCAAACCCGCCCGCTTTTGACGCCAGCCTCACGATTTCTCCCGGTTTGGGAGAATCTCGCCCAATATATTTCATCCGACCATTGCTGCTACTGTATTTGCAATGCAACGTTTGGGAAATAAAATAGTGATCAGTTTTAATTAATTGCAAAAAGTACACCTTTTAGACCTTGCACGAGTTTACTGTTATGATATGTGTGCCTATTCACGTTCTATAATTTTGGTGACGCATTTTCTGTCTGCTTGCTTGTGGTAGGGGTGTTTTTGTTCGTCAGACAGAACTAGGGGAAAACCCACACTCTCCATATTAGAATGGTCAAGATCCACAGGGAAAGTGTCGCGGGGCTTCTGGCACCAGGTGGTGATGTTAGGGAGAGCACCGAGCAAGGGGGACTGGTCGGCCGCTGCAGGCAGCATTGTATGTCAAATAATTAGGGGCAGAGCCAAATGTCATGAGGCAAGGGTGAAAGCAGCAAGGACTAATTCAGGGTTTGTGAGTGGCAGCGTGGCAGGAGTTTAGGGCAGCTTGAATCCCCCGAGGGTGACTCAGGAGCCAGGAAGGGGATTAGAAACCTAGTCAAATGGACTGGCAGAACCCCCGAGTGTGGGCCACCTCATGAGGGCAAGAATGAGACAGGACAGGACTGCAGCCAGGAGCTGGGCAGCGGACAAAGCCTGAACAAGCCCGGTGAATGACTCAGTTGTGGAGCCGAGGCCCTGAATTAGACCGAGATCTGAGGCATCAACAGAGAATATTCTGTGGAAGTTACTACTGGGAGTGACACATTCCCTCGAGGGTGATGACCACTTTGGTGGCAGTGAAATAAGCAAACCTGGCTTTGTAACCTTTGTGCAGCCCACGTGCTTAAATCGCATGTTACCTAAGGCTACATGCAGGCCCACAATCCCACTTTGTATTTGTGTTGTGGTGTAAATCAGTCTAAGTGGGAGTCAGGGCCCAACCTGTCCGTACCGGAAAGGAAGCAGACTTAGGGCAGGATTTTCTGGCCCTTCCCTCTGTTGGGACCTTTCTATCCCGCCGAAGGTGACCTCCCGTGAAAGGTCACCAGGCGGCGTGGCCGTTGGGCAATGCAAATGGCCATGGATTTATGCAGAAATGGTAGATTCTGCCGGCGGCCAATGGTGAACTGCTTTCACCACGAGAAAACCTGATACGAGGAAGCTAGAAGAATCCCGGCATTGGTCTCACTGGAGGAGGTTGTCTCACTCTGCTTTGCTTCAAGGTCAATTCAGACCTTGGCACCTATTGACACTTGGCAAATTCAGTGTGACTATAAATCCATTGTGGGAGGGGTGAGGCTCCTGATTATTCACCAGGACCAGAACAGGGGCACAGGGGAAATGGGAAAATGCCTGCTTACATATTTTCTGCGCGTTTCCACCAAGTTATGGTGGGAGACTAGGGGCTACCTGTGGAAATTTTACCTCATCGTGATAGTGTGCAGTAAAGTTATAACATGGAACCATTGAATTCCTACAGTGCAGAAGGAAGCCATTCGGCCCATCGAGTCTGCGCTGACCCTCTGAAAGGGCACCCTACCTGGGTCCACTCCCCTTCCCTATCTCCGTAACCTAACCTGAATATCCCCGGACACTAAGGGACAATTTCAGCATGGCCAATCCATCTGACCTGCACACCTTTGGACTGTGGGAGGAAACCGGAGCACCCGGGAGAAAGTGCAATAATCCCCCCTGAGGCCGGAATTGAACGAGGCTTCCAGGTGCTGTGAGGCAGCAGTGCTAATCGCTGTGCCGCCATGTCGCTCTTGGAAATAACATCTTGGAAACCCAAGATTATGGGAAGTGTATCGGATAGAAGTCAGCACGCAATATAGAGATTCTTTTTGCCTGCAAATCATATTATATCGACTTAAGTTTTAAAAAAAATGAAATGCAATGTGAGCTGATTTTTATTTCCAGTATAATAAACCTAACCCTTTTGACAGAGTAAAAACAATTACATATGCAAGCAATTGGTGTTGTCATAATAAACTTTAATATGTGTGTAAAACATTTCTCTGTCTACTGTTTTAGTGAAGGCTTAATCATTGCAGTTTGAATGGGGTTAACCTCTGTTAGATTAGCAGGGAGATTATATACGCTGAACATCACACATATCAAAAAGGTATTGAAGCACCTTAGAGTGCAAGTTGATCTCTATGGAAAACTTGAATATCATCGCATTTGTGGTGACCACCTAGGAGTATTTGTAATGTTCTTTCAGATATTTTCCGAAGAAAGTATATTTTTGCAGCAAAAAGGAAGCAGCTAGATTATTATCACCAGCAGTCATTAATAGGATTAGGGGCAGCAAATTTAAATCAGAGATGTGGAGAAGCTACTTCTCCCAAAGGGTCGTGAATCTGTGGAATTCGCGACGCCAGAGTGTGGTGGATGCTGGGTCAAATTTAAGGAGGTTTGGACAGATTTTTAATTAGTAATGGGATGAAGAGTTACGGAGAAGGGGCAGGATGGTGGAGATGAGGCCTTGATGCGATTAGCCATCATTGTATTGGACAGCGGAGCAGGCTCCAGAGGCTAAATTGCCTATTCCTGCTTCTAGTCCTTATGTTCTCAGAAAGGGCTATTCTGTCTAATTCCACCTTCCAGCTCTTGGTCTGCAGCCCTGTAGGTAATAGCAGCTCTAGCGCAAATCTGGTGTTCTTGATTAATAAGGGGATTTCTTGATTAATAAGCGGATCAGGGAGAAGGCAGGAGAATGGGGATGAGGAACATATCAGCCGTGATTGAATGGCGGAACCAATCAATGGGCCGAATGGCCTAATTCCGTTCCTGTATCTTATGGCCTTAATAGTCATACATTTTAAGAATTTAAAAATGGGACATGTTTGACGTGAAAAATAGGTTGGTCGATAGCTGATAATCTGATCCGAGGTTTAACCGGAACTCCAAGGTTTTGTTTCAATAATGGTTACTTCCCTCTTATCATTCCTGAAACTGGCATAAAGATACTTTTAAAATTAACACACCCTTGAGACAAGCAATGTCTTCTATGACTCGAAGTGGATGCCTCTGTCACTGGCAGGCAGCTTGAGGGGCGCCACTCCACATCCGGCATGGCTGGCCAGGAGTCTCTCCCGCTCTTACTGTCAGCCATTGCCGTGTTTGGAAGGATTTTGCAGGCTGACATTCAAACGGTTTGACTGAGTTACGAACACAACTTCCACGGTCATCAAGTCTTGGGGTGGGACTCAAACCCAGAGCTTCCAGCTCAGAGACAGTGGGCGCAATTCTCCCATCGGGAGACTAAAGTCCCGACACCAGAGTGAAAACCGGAGTGTTTCACTCTGGCTTCGGAGGCCGCTCCCAGCCCCCTATTCTCCTGCCCCCGGGGGATAGGCGTGGCGTAAATGATGTCACCCCACGCATGCGCAGGTTGGCCAGCACCAACTCGCACATGCGCGGTTGCCGTCCTCCCTGCAAAAAGATGGATCTTGCGGAGCACCGGAGGAAAGGAGGTCCTCCTTCAGAGAGGCCGGCCCGCCGATTGGTGGGCACCGATCGTGGGCCAGACCCCTTTTGAGGACCCCGCTGGTGCAAGAACCCTCCTCCCTCTCCCCCAGGTCCCCCCCCCCCCCCCCCAGCGTTCCTGCGCTGTTCCCGCCGGCAGCGACCAGGTGTGGACGGCACCGACGGGAACCTGTCGTGTTGGGCAGGCCGCTCGGCCCATCCGGGCCGGAGAATCGCCGCTCGCCCGTTACAAACGGCGAGCGGCGATTCTCCCAGCGGCCAGCTGTGAATCTCGCCCTGCCGGTTTGGGGGGGGGGGGGGGGGGGGGGGGGGGGATGAGAGAATCGAGTGTGGGTGACGGGGCGGCGTGGCGGGTCTCGCTCGGTGCCCCGGCGATTCTCCCACCCGGTGTGGGGGGGGGGGGGGGGGGGAATTTCGCCCAGGGACTCTACCCACTGCGCCACACGGACTCCCACATTGCAGTAGGTGCTTATTGCAAAAGGTTTAATTTCACAATTTAGTGTGAGGCATCCCGGATTAGTTCCCCAGTGAAAGGAACTGGGCCCTGAAATTATTATTGAAGTCCCTCCAACGACTTTTAACATTTAACACATCCTTGACAGGAGGTCTTCTGGCAATTTGGGATTCTGGTGAACAACAGGACAAACAGCTGACCTCCTTAACCAATGAGATCCCTGGAATGTGAAATAAACAGAGGAGGGTGGGTGAACTCAATTTCAAATCAGGTACAGGAAAATAAATCAAGTGAGGAAAAGAAAGACAACATTAAGAGACAGTGAGAGAGAGAAAGAAGAGCCAGAAAGGAAATGGAAGTTCAGTAAAATGTGAAAGAAAATTAGCAGGTTAAAATCTCGAATAACAGTTCACAACCCGAAAGAATGAGAATCCATCAGTGGAATCTTCCGATAAAATGACCAAGTGTCTGTTCTGGTGACAAAAACCGGGCAAATAGTCGACGGGATTTCTCACTGAATTCTGACCCTCTTTGCCAAAAAAGAATGGGTAGGCACGGTTTACGCCGTCACTCTTAGAGCTGGGAACCAACTCCAAACAGAGCGGGGAGCCATCTTTGAAGGGCGCTCTTACTAGAGCTGCAGCCAAACTGTCCACAGCCCACATCAAAAAGAAGTCTTACAACACCAGGTTAAAGTCTAACAGGTGTGTTTCAAACACTAGCTTTCGGAGCACTGCTCCTCCCTCAGGTGAATGAAGAGGTATGTGTTTGAAACAAACCTGTTGGACTTTAACCTGGTGTTGTAAGACTTCTTACTGTGCTCACCCAAGTCCAACGCCGGCATCTCCACATCACATCAAAAAGATCTAGGCCCCCCCGCCCCGACATTAAGTCCCTCGCCCCCCGCCTCCCAGGACCCTTGATACTGCTGCCTGGCACAGGGCAATCTACCACAAATGTGCTAGCATTGGGAAACTATGGAAACTGAAGCAAGAGCAGACTAAGAGATGTAATTTTTTAATTATTATTGAGAGCTTTGATGAAGATGAAGAGAGAAAGATGACTTCCTTTGGTCGGGATGCCCGTGCCATGGGTCATCAAATTAAAGTAGTTAAAGAAAAAGAGCAAGGAATATTTTTGTGTAAGGGTTTGTTGAGCTTGGCACGTTTTGAGGAAATAGTTGAGGCAGAGACCATTGGGTCTTTTGAGAGGAAATGGCTAAATAATTGAGGCAGAGGATATAGGGCTACGGGGAGAGAGCAGAGAAGTGCGGTTAGGTTTGGATTACTCTTGCTAACAGCATGGATGCAATAGACCTTCCCCTGCTCTGTAAACCTCTAATGTTCTGTGGAAATAACCTCCACCTTCGATGCAATGCAGTTTAGATTAACACCCACTGACTGTTGCTAATTTGAAGGCACGTTGGGATAGACTTTCCGCTACGTTGTGTGGGTCACAATCTGATGGAGTGGATTGCCTGCCTTTTACAGAACCCGCTTGAAATTTATTCCAGGGCTTTCATTAGAATGAAAATTGGACAGCTTCTTCAATGGGTGGGTGGTCGTTTCACCGGATAGCTGTTCATGCGGCAAAAATGAAAATTGGCCCCATTACATGAGAAGCAAAACAATGGTTGTAAATATGCTAGAAATCTGTAACACTCTGAGGGGGTTTGGATGAGGTCATAAACCATAGCAACAAGTGTCAACTAGTTTACAGAGTTACTGGGTCCCAAGTGTGTATTAAATCCTTAATCATACCCCTAAGTGGCGTTTTATTTTCAAATTGTATCCGAGTTTATATTTTTTTGCCCTTTTTGTAATTTCCCATTGGAATTTTCATTTTTAAATACACATCTCTCATTACCAATGTTATCTGCTGCTATGATGTTTTCTGTGCACCATGTGACAGGAAAAGGGCGTTTTACATTGTAACGCTAGAATGGGGTTATAATGGGGTTAAATGACAGGAAGACGTTTTACTAAGAACAAATGTGCCCTGTTTTATAGAGACTTAACACTTCTCTGTTATACACCATAAAGCCACTTTCTTTTACATATGAATGATACTTTTCAGCATGTGACTTAATGAGGCAGTCTAGTAAAGGATCGAGTTACATAGAGCTACACAGGGTATTAAATTAGTTAAGACCCGAAAACAGGCACGGGGATTGTGGTGTGTGATTAACCCTGCCTGATCATTGTGCTGCAGGCAACCCTGTAAATTCAAATTGGCTGCTGTTTTACAGGATTACTGCCTGTAGCTAATGCTGCCCAGGTTGTTCATTGCCTGCAAGCATTGGCAGGGGGGGGGGGGGCCCGACCTTGGAAGTGGTTAGTGATACTTAAAAGCAGCCTCCACCTCTTAAAGAGGAGCTTCATTGTGCTTACGAGAAGTAGTGGAAGTTAGTCAAAAACTGATTCTGTGCTTTGATACTTTGAGCAGTGGCTAACGTGAGAGAGCAGGCACCAACATTTTCACATATTGCACTTGTTCTTGGTGGAAGAGGTGGAATGGAAGACAGATATCTTGTCTGAGGGGGCAAGGCGGCCTCCAGACAAATGAACAGGGGGCAATGGGAAGAAGTAGCAACAGAGATCAATGTCAGCAGTGTTAATCCAAGAACACGTGGAGTGCAGGAAGAAGTTTAATGATCTCATGTGAGTTGTCAAGGTCATTGAGTTCAGATTCAAATTCCATGACCATGCTCCACTGCTGTATTTGCCACACCGCCAACACCCACCTATCAACGGTCTCTATCAATCAGTTCTCATCCCCAAAATTCATGGGCAGAATTCTCTGTTCCTGAGACTAATGTTTGACGCCGGAGCACCTGGTCTGATTAAGCGACCGTTGAGGGGCTAGCACCGGTGCCACGTGGAACACAATTGATTCCAATGCGAAATAGGGTGGAATTCACCGGATTCGAGATTGACACTCAGGAGGCCGACAAGCTGCAGCCGCATATACACACTCACTTCCCACAGTCCCTCATCCCAGCCAACAAGATGGCACCGGTTGTGCTGGAGTGCGCCCATTCTGCTGATGGGTTGGCTGGGGCCAGTGGGCACCTAGGGGAGTGGCATGGGGGGGGGGGGACACCCATACGCCCCATGGCCCTAAGTTCACAGTGGGCAGTCAGTGGTGTATCCAGCTGAATGGCTGCTGCTCAGGCTGCTGCAATGGTGTTCCATGCCCGTCCACACTGACCCCACAGCACACCTCCTGGCCACCCCTCGCTACACCCCCTGGCCCTGGCAGAAGCCCCCCCCCCCGGCCAGTGGCACGACTGTCAGCAAACTATGGCGATGTCGGACTCTTTCCGTACCTCCTCTCTTTCCCTCAGCAGCCACGGCGTCTGTTTCACGATTTTTAAAAGCACAAGTGAGCCGCGCCACGGGAAACTCCCCCCAGTGGAGGTGGAGAATCGCGGAGGCCCCGGCGAATACCAGGTCAGACCCGCTGATGATATGTCAATGGCGTTTACTGTACGTATGGAGTGGAACGCATTGACGCTGCTGTTGAGGCACTGGACAATTGGGATTTGATGAGAAACCGGCACCTGCCATGATTCTAAAGTCAAAACTGATTCTCTGCCCAATTGCGTTTCCCAATTCCGGTGGCAGCCAACGGAGAATTTTGCCCCCTGTGCTTTACCTCGTATCAATTCTTGATCCATGTTGGGATGAAACAACATAAAGTTCTATAAAATGAAGTTCTAAGTGTCTATTCCAGAGCTGAAAAAAACACACTCTTTCACAAAAAACGCATTTACTCCACTCACATTCCTTTAACTACATAATCGCATATGAACACAAACATTTATTTCAAGTGCATGATCCGTTATAAAAACAAGCATGGGAGTACGTAGCCCACTTCAAAAAGTCTATAACCACTTGGAGTTGTTAGTCAAACTGTGAAATGACAGGCATAATGGAACATTGTGAAATCAGTCATGCAGAACCTTTGACTGCTCCTCTTGACAATGATGTGGAGATGCCGGCGTTGGACTGGGGTGAGCACAGTAAGAAGTCTTACAACACCAGGTTAAAGTCCAACAGGTTTGTTTCAAACACGAGCTTTCGGAGCACGGCTCCTTCTTCACCTGAAGAAGGAGCCGTGCTCCGAAAGCTCGTGTTTGAAACAAACCTGTTGGACTTTAACCTGGTGTTGTAAGACTTCTTACTGTCCTCTTGACAATGGCATTTGATACTTTTTGCAGCTCCTCGGCTGTTTCGCTGGACAGCTCTCTCAACAGTTTTAATTAGTTTATGCACTTTTTATACCACATTCGTGTCCATTTTTAACAATCCCAAAGGGCACCTTACCTCTCCCAAGGGTGTCCTAAGAACATATCCTACTTTTCCAAAAGGGCACCCACCTCTCCAAAGAACTCTGCAAAGTTTAGATCTGCTCCACCACTCCTGGATGATGAAAATCAGACTTGGCTGGAGGCAGCTGAAGTTTTATATGGACAGGTACCTTCGTTTAACAGGCATATGCAAATCCCATTGAAAAGGTAGGTGCTGAGTTCAAGGGTGGGTCTTCCGGATTCCAGCCCCTCCTGCCGTTGCCACGATTAAGAGGTTCTCGTTCGTTGAGAATGTTAAGACCTTATTTTCCTATTTTTATTTTAATTTGGTTAAGAAAGTCATGGAGCAAGTGCAATGGTGCATCACTGAGATTTTCAACTAGATTATGTACCTTTGGTGAACAGTCGCACTCTCAGGAGATCTAGATTTGCAATATGTTTTCCATAGATGAGAGGACCTTGAACTTGCTTTATACCTATAATTCCCTACCTGATTATTACTGCAAAAAAGACATTTTGTTGCAGCTTTTCATCTTACACTCATCAGGACAATCACAAGAATACCAATGTCGGGGGAAATAACAGCTTTATACATATGAGAAGAGAGTGTTGATTGGTTGGCAAGTGGACTGATTGGCAGAGACGCTGCCATGGAGAATGCACCAGTTAATGATGACTGACAGTCAACTGCCAAGCATTGTTTTAAAAGTAGGTAACCTGACCCTGGTCAAGATGGTGCTCTGTGGAATGAACCAACAAATAGTTATTGCTTATTTTGTTTAGCTGAAGCAGGTGCAATGAATGTACATGTTCCTTCTGCCTGCAAAGGACAGGGTCTTGAATGTTGATCTATATAGCTACTAGTGCACACCAAATGCACTTCCCTATGAGCCTGACTGCCAATCTTAAATTGGATGTTAGCGTAATTCTTAGCACACTCAGGATTATTTAGCAATGTTGTCTAATTGTAGAATCACAACTAATGTTGTACACTGTTTTGAGTTAACTGTCAGTCACCATTAACTGGTGAATTTGCCATGGCAACACCTCTACCAACCAGAGACCACTTGTCAACTAATCAGTACTCTGTTATCATATGGTATAAAGTTGTTGTTTCAGCTGACATTGGAATTCTTGTGACTATCCTGATAAGTGCAGGATGAAATGTTTTGACAAAATGTCTTTTTTCAGCAATACATAAATTCGATACTACCAAACAACTATTGTGTCATTAATTTCCACCAGTTCTGATGAAAACTCATTTACCTAAAATGCTAAAAATGGGAGTGATTTTATACCCTTGATTTGGCGGATGGGAAGGTCGGAGGGGACGGAGAATCAATATGTTTTTTACACCAGTGGGAGTGCCTATTGAGATTATCCCCATACCCCCATCAATGATGTAATGGGGTTCCTGACCTGGGGTTCCTGATGTTAGCATACATCATCTTCCACTTAGCAGGTCTAACGCTTGGCGGGTTTTACTATAGGTCTTGATTAACAGATACATAGTGAATACCTAGCCCCCCCTGTTGGGGGTGCACAGATCAGTACAGCTCCCAAGCCAGTGCCTCCCGCAGTGTCAGGGGACGGTACAGGTGGGCTTCCATTGGGGTGTGTTGGTGCCCAACGTGGGGCATCGACCAAGACAGACAAATATAAATGCTCACTGCAAATTTGATTTAATACTGCTTTTATTGTTTAACTCACACTTTAGCGATGTGTTTATTTAAACAGTTTCATAAGTTTCAAGACTCACAACTTGAACAAAAATACTACCTGCTGGAGAGAACGTGGCCAGGCTCTCTCTGGAGGGCGAGCGCTTGTGAGCTTCCAAACTCAGGTCCTGTCTCACGAATGTTGATCCTGGAGTTATTGCCCGCGATATCCCAAAGCTGCTGCTTTTTATAAGGTTTAAGTTAAACAGTCCTGTCGCATATCGCCATCATTCGACCTTGTGAGAGCCTTGTTCTCAATTTTCCAAAACAAAATGTTATCAGTGAAATGTCCAGCTGCAAGTCGCCGTTCTGTCTGTTCGCATAAAAACCATTCTGCTTAAGCAGCAATTTCCACACACACACTGTGAGGAGAATGGCCAGGTCCTGGGCCGCACTCCATTACTCCCCCCAGCCCTATCAGAAGCCCCCCCGGCCAGCGGCACAGATCTCGGTCGAGTGTGGCGATGCCGGACATCGTCCGCAGTCTGCACGCCAGGCTCACGGCCCCTGGGACCACACGGGAACTCGGCCTATCAGAGGTGGGTGTGGCGGCTGATGATGTGCCAACAGCGTTGCGACTGCGCGCATCCTGATGACACCAATTGGGAGGGGGCGGAGAATCGCCAACCAGTGTCAAACCGGCGCTTGCCCTGATTTTAGCATCGGGCGCCATTCTTCGTCCGATTGCTGTTCTCGATTTTGGCGTCGGGCTACGGAGAATCCCGCCCATTACGTCCATTCATGATCCCGATTGCATTCATTCTTCATTCTGATTTGTTGGTTGGATTCATTCTCGATCCTGACCTCACTTATTCTTTACAATAATTGGATCACTGTTCCACCAGCTCTAATCAGCTCCTGCCCCTCTCCTTTACCTCTATCTCAAGCATAAATCTCACTAACTACCTTAACTTGCAAACCAAAATCAGAATTAGGCTTCAGGACGTGAGTCACGTTGCATAGATTGTTTTGGTTATCCCAAACATTAATTTTCCATTGTGCTGCTTTGAATACATAACTATAGAATTGTAGTATTGATTAAAGCAGTAAGAAATAATATGCCACAGTAATGTGAAATGCCCTGTCCTGGATTTTATGTTGAGTTATTTGCTGTTCTGGTTATGATCAGAGTCCCGTAATTGGAACAATGAAAGGATATTCTTTCTCGTCTGTCCTTTAGCCATTTCTTTTCCTGCTAATTAATCTCTGAATATCAAATGTAATTCCCTTCGCCGTTCAAGCACAATTGTGAGTGTAACATAGAAACAGCCACACTTGCAAGCCATGGAGCAGAATGTTTACGTAGCAATTAGTTCTGTAAACTTAGTGAATTGCGGAGCAAAGTGTACCATAACGTAATTGAAATTTTAATTCAGAGCATAACTGGGGAAAAGAAGTACCGTTTATAAATGGTCTCAGGTCTTGTTGATTTGCTAACGGCAGCTGGATGAAAGGGGGCATGTCCACTCACGCTCATTGTGAGGGTTGTCAGGGACAATGGGGGAGAAAGTAACTTTGGGTGTTCTGTGCTATTGGCTGATTATAGAATGGCTACAGTAGACAAAAGGAGACCAGTTGATCCACCGTTTCTGCACAAAATACAAATATTACTCTCCAGCGACACGTCGCGCTCATAAAATGATTTTTTTTCGTGATCTGCAAAGTGGAGGCAGCAATTTCTTGCAAAGCAGATACAAGGAGAAAGCGTGCTGTGGAACGCTGAGATACTCCGTTCCAGTGTGGGAAAAAAGTAAGAGTCTTCGGAGACTTAATGACAGAGTGCAAGTAAAGTTGGATAAATGATTTGTTTTGTGTGAGGCATTCTGTGGTTTATTATAAAAGAGTCATGGGTGATTTAATCTCACCAGTTGAGCTCTTCCATTGAAACGCTACAGATGATTTGAGGCTGAGAATGTTACTGTTGGCCAAGGCCGCAAATCCATGCAAATCATAAAAAGGTGCAAGGAATTCACATGTTTCTATGCATACATATGTCTGATTTATTCATAGGAACAACCTTGTCACCAGTCCAAAGGTTAATTATATGCAACAGATTTGCGGTTTATGTCCTACACTTTGACCGATTTTTGGTAGTCTATCTCTTTTTATAGAAGGTATAAGATGTATATTGGCTGTATTCGGCTAGACAGGCATTTGGAATCAACAGCAAAAAGGAACCTATATTGCAAATAATTTGCCATTGCTATTCAGCTGCAATATAGGCCAGTAACCATTGTGCATTTGGGGATCTAATTCTTCCTTTGCTCGCATGAAGATAAGTGTTTAATGAAGCAAGCTAGATAGCTGTTGATGGAATACAAGCCTCTAATGGGACCTAACTGCTGGGAAAATGTTGTATAATTTTAATGCATAGTCATTAAATTATAAGGCCTCCAACCCTCTTGTCATACAGAAGTACGAAGCATGAAAGGAGGCTAAATCGGACAGCCCTCAAAAACAAGCACGGGAATTGTGATGTGTGATTAACCTGCAGGCAGCATAAAAAAACATCACACTGCCGGCTAATTTGCAGATTTTCTGCCTGAAGCCAACGCTAAGCATAGTGTGGATTGGCTGCACGCCTCAGCACGGTGCCCAGGTTCTTGTGAAGCTAGCACCACTTCAAGCTAGTCTGCACTGCTTAAAGCAAGCCTGCCCTTCTTAAAGGGAAGGTGCATTTTTCATTTCATTTCATTTGAGTGGAGTAGGAGCAGGCATTGCGAAAGAGTCTGAGAAGGAAGATGAGTGAACTACAGCACAGTGGGAGGAGAGAATGCGTTCCAAGGTTTGCTGATGCTGCACCGGATACCTTGGTAGAAGAGGTGTGACCTTTCCACAGGAGGCCAGGAGGCCCACCGGAACAATCATGTGAAACAGCGGAACTAGATAGCTGCCGAGGTCAATACCAAGCTTCTACCTGTGGACACGTAGGTTTGCAGTACCACAAAAACTTCAATGAGCTCACATAAATGGCCAATGTCAGTGAATGTATCTTCAAATACCCAATCCCATCAATTGGACTTCTTGCCTCGTATCTTACACTCCCCATCACTCACCTACCAACAATTTCTGTCGGTAACGACTCATACTTAACATTCAGAGCTTCAGCTGAGCCTCATACACTTAGCACTGCTGTAAGCCTCACTGTCACCATCTCACAGCTTGCACATATTACCATGACAACCGCTCAACATGGCATCCACATCAGCCGAACGTGTGACACCACATTCACTGACACACTTTGCTCTGCCTGGAAGGACAAGCAGATGCATGCCTGAGGGCAGGAGGAGCTAACTGGTGGGTGAAAGACAAGGCTTTGTTTCATTGCTTCGACGGAGTGGCCATGGCTATAGCTGTGGTCAGCAGTGGGGCACAAATGATAGAAGGATGCGCCGACTGGGTTGAAACATATAAGATCCTGCGAGGTCTTGACAGGGTGGATGGGGAGAGATGTGGGAGAATCTAGAATTAGGGAACACTATTTAAAAATAAGGGTTCACCCATTTAAAATGGAAATGAGGTGAAATTCTTTTCTATTGTGAGCCTTTGGAACTCTCTTCCTGATAATTTGGTGGAAGCAGGGTCTGTGAATATTTTTATATTCCTTTTGGAGGGGGTTCTATTTTGCTTTTATCACCTTTACCTTTGAAGATGGCCTTGAATGTTAAGCAGTTTGCTGTATCATTGGTTAAAGTACCAAATTTCCAGTCAGTTAATAGTTTTTAAAAAAATATTTCTAAAATAAAGAGGCATTGCCGTGACAATATTTCATAATAAAAAGTCTTACAACACCAGGTTAATATTTCATAAGTCATTGAAGGTGGCAGGATAGGTTGAGAGAGCAGTAATGCATACAGTGCCCTGACTTTATTAATAGGGGCATAGAGTACAAGAGCAAAGAGTTGAACTTGTACAACATGCTAATTCCGCCTCACTTGGAGCAGTGGGTCCACATCTGGGTGCCCTGCTTTAGGTAAGTTGGCATTGGAGAGAACGAATTCAGGTGTATCGTTCCCAGGATGAGGAACCTTGATGATGAACCTTGATGATTCCCGTACCAGCCTCCCCGGACAGGCGCCGGAATGTGGCGACTAGGGGCTTTTCACAGTAACTTCATTGAAGCCTACTCGTGACAATAAGCAATTTTCATTTTCATTTTCATGAAGATGTATGGGGAGAAGGTGGGACTGTTTTCCTTGGAGGAACGAAGGCTGAGAGGGGATTTGAGAGGGGTATTCAAAATCCTGAGGAGTCTGGGCAGGGTAGAGTGGGAAAAACTGCCCGCAAGGATTGAGAACAAGGGGGTCACAGATTGAAGATAATTTGCAAAGGCGACGTTAGAAAAACCTTTTCCTTTAGTGAGAGTCGAGGCTTTGGAATGCACTGCCTGAGGTGTGGTGTAGGCAGGTTCAATTGAGGCAACCAAAATGGAATTACAGTTGTATTTGAAAAGGGAGCAAGTGCAGGATTACTGGGAGAAGCCAGAGGAATGACACCAAGTAAATTGCCCATTTGGAGAGCTGGTGCAGACCCGATGGGCCGAATTCCACCTTCTGCCCCATAAAATGCCTGTGGTTCTGTGAGATCACATAGTATACATTAAGATCTATCAATCACTCAGCCTCTTTCACCCAGCAGACAGTTAAACTGATCATTAAAGCATCAAAACTCTGGATAGAACAATAATATTATGATATAATGTAACACTATTTAATTCTGGAATTCACAACCCTCATAATTTAATAACAGATGTGTTCAAGATGTCAACCCAGCCACCAGTCTGTGTCTCCTGCCAGAAATGTGAAGAAGGAATGATTGCTGCCTCAGGGGTAACTACTGCCCAGAGCAAACCAATAATTACTTTGTGCAATAAAGAGGCAGCGCCAGTAATAGCTTCAAAGGCTATGGGTGCAATTCCCTGGCCGTGTTGTGTCCTGCGCCGATCCTGCAATTCCCAGTGAATAGCGGGAGAGTGGATTTTGTGCCGGGCGCCGAAGCGAGCGCGATGCTACTGACCCATGGCGCCCAACGCGATCCGCATCACACCCTCTCTGGGCGTGCTCCAGATCAGCATATTTAAATGAGTTTTAAAACTCATTTGAATATGCGCAGCCCGGTGGAGGCTCGAGTCTCCCGGCCCCCACTGACACAGCATGAGGCTGACGCGAATCAGTGCTGGTCTCCATCAAAGGAGATCAAACGTGGTGACCACGCCAGGGGGTCGGAAGGTCGTTGGAGCCCCTGCGTGGACAGGGACAGGGCACTGTCGCTGGCATCCAGGCAGTGCCAAAGTGTCACCCCGGCACTGCCGAGGCACGGGGTGCTGCCGGGCTGTCAAGGGGCACTGCCAGGGTGCCAAGGAGTACAGCCAAGCAACGGGACCTGAGGGGGCCATGGCCATACAAGTGGTGCATAAAGGGAGGGCCTTAAGGTGAAGGCCTGAAGAGGTTTCTGAAGGGTGGGGGCATGAAAGGGGGGTATTTAGGGTTGGTATGAGGGGGTAAAGTGGTATATGAAGGGTGGGGGGGTATGAAGGGGGAATGAAGGCTGGGTGATGAATTACGGCCTGAGGCAGGCGCATAAGGGGTCTGAAAATGGGGTTCGCCTTAAAGGTGGGGCCCTCAGCGACCCCCACAGCAGGGTATGCTCACTTGAGGGAGGGCGATGTCCCGATGTCAATGAGGATGGATGGCATGGGGCCAGATCACCCTCATGCCTGGGTAGTGTGAGGAGGGGGTGGTGTGACGCAGATATTTAGTGATGGGTGAGGACGTGGCCACTCCAGGGTAGTGGGTTGGGGGCGTTACCTATGTCTGCGAGGGGTTGCGATGTCCACGGGGCGGGGGGAGAGAGCAGGGATCGCGTGTGCGGGACCTTCAACTTAACTTTGAAATCTGGGCAGCCTTTAAATAGGCACCTCGATTTCTGAGGAGCCGATCTTGCCGGCAATTTTAGTTTCCCGATGGAGAAAAAATTCTGTCCAGGATTCTCCGAGCCTCCACACCAGAATCGTGCTTGGCGCAGGGACAGAGAATGGAGTATCAGACCCGCGATCGGTCCGACACCTTCGCAGGATTCTGTGGGGACCGCAGAATCGCTGCCAATTGTGCTCGGTCAACATGGAGCCGGTCGGGGGCCATTGAAAGAGGCCCTTGCAGCGATTCTCCGCCGGCAACTTGCTGAGTTCCCGCCGGCATGGTTCACTCATGGTTCCTCATGGCACTCGGAGTGGCGGCTGCGGACACAGTCCGCGGCCGCCCTGGTGGGGGGGAGGGGGCATCCGTCACCGGGGGGGGGGTGGTGCCTCCAGGACGGCCAGGCTCGTGATTGGGGGCCACCGATCGGTGAGCACTTGCAATTGGGGGGGGGGAGGCCTATACTGTTGGGGATGGCCTACTGTGTGCGCGCCATGTTGCGCAGGGCCGCTGCCGCAGGCGGCCGCTGCGCACATGCGCGGACCTACGGACGGAAGTGCAGGGACCCGTATTGGCAGCCGGAGCTGCGTGGAGCACTCCGGGGCCCTGCAAGTCCTCTTCAAAACGGAGAATCGCTGTGGACTTTCTCCAGGAAAGTCCCGAGTGATTCATGCCCGTTTTCTTGCGGGCGTGGGCACATAGCCCCATTATCAGAGTATTCCACCCCCTAAGTGTGGGATAATTCAGTGAGAATCCTCCCAAGCTCCAGAAAAATGACCAAGTGTTGGGTGAGGTTGATTTTGATTGTGCCCAAATGTGGGTCATCCCTGTGAGGCAGGCATTTGTTTCCCATCCCTAATTGCCCTCTGTGGCTTGTCTGACTGTTTCACATGGCTGTGGGTCTGCAGTCACATGTAGGCCAGATTGATTGGGTGAATATGACATATTTCCTTCCATTTGTTTTGCAACAATCGGTGATGATTGTCATGTACAGCATGACTGAGAGTAGATTTTTATTAATTCAATTGAAATTCCACCAGCTGCCATGGTAGGATTTGAACCCCTGTATCCAGAGCATTGGACTGCTGGGTTACTAGCCCAATAATATTACCACTTTGCCACCATCGTCCCTGTATTATTGAGGCCATTTAAATTATAAATTGCCCATTGATTACACTTTTATCCCAAGTCTTTCAATATACCAGAGAGAATCACATCGACAATCATTTATAATTCCCAATGCTGTGGAAATGTCTCAGTGATATTCTCCTGCATTGATCTGTACTTTTAGTGGTTGTTGCTGCATGCAGGTACATCAATTCCAGTATTTTGATGAGAGTATAGTGCATCACCACGATATGTTTATCGGACCCACTTGCAAGTGACTAGAGGCAGAAGAACCACACATTCTCTCTCGTCTATCCTGTCAAGAGCCTTGACCAATATACAGCATGATATGCGCGATAAGATCAGCCATAGCAGGCCAAAACCCCTAATCGGCAGTGGTAACCCTGCTGACAGAGCGCCCGGCTTCACAGGGGATATTTAATGCCAACACTTGGCCCTGTGGGGTGGAAATCCCGACCCCGAAAGCTGTCAGTCAATCAGAGGCTGGCAGCACCCTATTTCCAGGAACACCACTGGGAGTAATGGCTTCTACTGGTAAGACATTTGGGCCTTTACCAGGGTTCATTGTGGAGCCCCTGGAGAAAGATAAGTGAGGGTGGACTGGGGGTCGCAGGAGGGGATCATTGGCCAGGGGATGAGGGGGTTGGAGGAACGCGAATGGGGGAGTGGCACACAACAGGCCCAACCTTTCCCAATGCAAGGCCCCTCAGTCAGGCACTGAGTGGCTGTGAACTCTCTACCTCGAAAACGAGGCAGGTTTGCTTGCGATCTCCCCTCATGAAAGCCCTTCACCCGGCAGCGGGCCCTCAAGTGAGCATCAATTGCTGCCCACAAGCCAAAGGAAGGAAGCAGAGAAGTGGCAGGGTCCCCACCCCATGCCCTCCCATCTGATCAAATGGCCTCCCCCACCTTGGAATACACATCGGAGGCAATAAATTCCTGTTCATATTCTCTCCATCTGAAAGACAATGGGCAGGATTCTCCAATAATGGGGCTATGTCCCCAAGCCAGCGTCAAAACGCGGGTGTTTCACTCTGGACTTTCTTCAGGACTTCAGGACTTTCCCGAAGAAAGTCCAGAGTGATTCTCCTACCTGAAGGGGGCTGTCAGGGCCGCGGAGTACTCATCGCAGCTCTGGCTGCCGATACGGGGCCGTGCACTTCCGGTCGGGAGTCCACGCATGCGCAAGGCGGCGGCCTTCAGCAGTGCCCCGTACAACATGGCGGACTCACACTGTGGACCGGCCCCGAAAATATAGGCCCCCTCCGAGATTGTGCGCGCCTGTTGATCAGTGGCCCCCGATCACTAGCCTGCCGTCCGTGAGGCCCCCCCCCCCCCCGGCCTGGCGAAGGATCCCCCTGCCCCCCCCCCCACCAGAGCGGCCGCGAATTGACTCCGCAGCCGCCACTGACCATTCCCGACAGGCAAAACATGGTTAGAAACACGGCGGCGGGAACTCGGACAGTTTTCGTTGGAGAATCGCGGCGGGGGATGACAATGGCCCTTTACTTGCGCCGCGTAGACCGCACACGTGCGATTCGCGGGCATTTTCCAGGGACCGTAGAATCGCGGGAGCAGCGTCGCGCCAGATTTCGGCGCCAACGCCCATTCTCCGCCCCCGCGCCGATCGCGATTTTGGTGCGGAGACTCGGAGAATCCCGTCCAATGGGCGAGGAAAATCCATCAATGGAGGAAGTTGCCTTCCCTGCCTCAGGCTCCTGCTTTGGCTCATGAGGCCTTACCCCAGGACTGCCACTGGGGTCGGATGTCATCGCACCATTAGCTAAATGCTGACGGCGATATAAAATGTCTCTTAATAGGCCTCATTCACCCTCCCAGCTGTTAATGTCTTTTTAATTATATTGTTATGGTTAGGATAAACAGATGATGGGTATTAATTGCCTTTGAGCACATGTAAATAAGGGATCGCCGTGGGGGCAGGGGTCCATCATCGCCCCTGGAAATTATATTTTGCTTTTGTGAGTTAAGTTCCTTTGATGTTTTGTTTTAGTTACAGTTCCCCAACCTCTCTCATTTTCTAATAATTTTTATTAGTGTCACAAGTAGGCTTACATTAACACTGCAGTGAAGTTACTGTGAAAAGCCCCAAGTCACCACACTCCGGCGCCTGTTCGGGTACACTGAGTGAGAATTCAGAATGTTCAATTCATCTAACAGCACGTCTTTCGGGACTTGTGGGAGGAAACCGGAGGAAACTCATGCCGACACGGGGAGAATGTGCAGACTCTGCAGAGACAGTGACCCAAGCCGGGAATCAAACCCCGGTCCCTGGTGCTGTGAAGCACCAGTGCCAACCACTGTGCTACCGAGTGATTATCTTACTGTCTTTTGATTTATTTAAAAATAGTATAAATAGAGGATAGCTGGGACAGCACGGCAATGTAATTAGGGCAGCACGGTAGCATTGTGGAAAGCACAATAGCTTCACAGCTCCAGGGTCCCAGGTTCGATTCCGGCTTGGGTCACTGTCTGTGCGGACTCTGCACATCCTCCCCGTGTGTGCGTGGGTTTCCTCCGGGTGCTCCGGTTTCCTCCCACAGTCCAAAGATGCGCAGGTTAGGTGGATTGGCCATGATAAATTCCCCTTAGTGTCCAAAATTGCCCTTAGTGTTGGGTGGGGTTGCTGGGTTATGGGGATAGGGTGGAGGTGTTAACCTTGGGTAGGGTGCTCTTTCCGGGAGCCGGTGCTGACTCAATGGGCCGAATGGCCTCCTTCTGCACTGTAAATTCTATGTATATGACACTGGTTTGAGTGTGAGGAGAGCGGCAAGATAGAACAAATCAATAAACTCTCTCAATAAAGAAAAGCTGGCTTTCTTCGTTTTGACTTTATCAGTTTGTTTGGATCCTATTAATACTCGCATCCTGTCCCACCATCGGTAAAATTCCTCGACAGCATTCTCACATCTGATCCAGAGGGTTCCAGGTTTAAGTCCCTCTCCAGGAGTTGAGTACAAACACCAAGCCTGGCGCTCGTGCACGCTACTGACTGAACGCCACATTTGTGAAGCTGCCTTTTCTCAGATGAGACTTTAACCCCAGTCTGCCCTCTCAGGCACGATCCCATGGCTCTATTTTGAAGAGTGAATGGGTTTTCCCGAGTGTCCTGGCCAATATTTATCCCTCAATCAAAATCACAAAAACAGATTAGCTGTCCATCATCTCACTGTAATTGTGGGAGCTTGCTCTGCATATATTGCTTGCTGATATTTCAACACTATAACAGTGATTACATTTCGAAGTACTTCATTTGGTGCTGTAAAGTGCTTTGACACATCTGGTGATCATGAAAGATGCCTCACAAATGCAAGTCTTTCTGTTTTTGTATGTGTCCAAGTTTAAAGTTGCACTTGTCGTTGATATGCAAAGCAATATATTTGATTTTCCCTTCTCAGTTAGTGACAAGTGTAGGATTATTGTATTGCTGAAGGTAGACTTCTGGGGATTTTGGCAGCATACACAGAAGCTTTGCAGTTTTCATCTGGAATTCAGAAACAGAGCACAGCCTCTCGTCCCCAAAGGGCCAGAGTGCTAAACATCCACTGAGCCATTTTCCCGTTTAGAAAATTATATATTTTTTGGACCAATTCCTCCTTGGCATTCCAGCAAAAACATTGCAGTGATGTGACAAGATATACTGGAGTTATACTTCACTTCAAGATTTAAACGTTCTGCTAGAAAATTAATCAAAACATACAACTTACATTTTAGTCAGTGGTATAATGTCAATACTAAGGCCTGGATTTTTGCCATGATGGAGAGGCTTTCTGTCAGGACAAAAATCCTGGGAGTGGCCGAACAGTCTAAGTCCTGACCTCAAACCTGGCATATCCCATCTTTGCAGCAGCGTGAGAGTGGCCAGGGTTCATATATGCACAATTTGTGGAGGCAGCTGGCTATTTGAATTACCAGCCGCCTCCACAGAAGTAGAACTTTGGAAAACCAGGAGTGTGAAACCTGAAATGTGCAGATTAGAATAAGTAAGAGGAAGTCTGAACTTGGTGGATTCATTTGGATAGCCAGTTGGAGTCCCAGGAGAGGTAAGCCACCCTTTGAGATTGTCAAAAGGGAACATGATTATGAATTTTTTAATGCACAAACCATTGGAACTTTCAAGCTGTCAAAGAACTGTCAATGCTGTCAAGGTAATGTCAAAGTTGTCAACGAATTGCAAAAATGATACAAGATAAGTTGGCATGGAGGGGGCAATGGCAAAGGGTGGTGGGTGGAGGGACATGTGTTGATATATTTTCACATGAAGGAAAGATTAAACAGGTTGTGTCTGTACTCCTTGGAGTTCAGAAGAATGAGAGCTGATGTGATTGAAACATATAAGATTCTTAGTGGGTTAGATGAGGTAAATGTTGGGGGATGTTTCTAATCATGGGAGATCGTAGGACCAGAGGGCATCGTAACAGAATAAGGAGGTGCTTATTTAAGACCGATTTGAGGAAGAATTTCTTCTCTTAAAGAATGGTGACTCTTTGGAATTTTTTATCCCAGGAAGCTGTGGAAGCCAAGTCCTTGAACATTTTCAAGGCTGAGATCGATAGGTTTTTAATCAGTTGGGGAATTAAGGGTTACAGAGACAAGGGAGGAATCTGGACTTGGTGAATGTTAGATCAGCCATGATCTTATTAAATGGCGGAACAGGCTTGAAGGGCCGAATGGCCTCCTGTTCCTATTTCTTATGATCTTACGGATTTATTACGTTTGCATAAATTGAGGGTCCATGGGGAGTGAGTAGAGGGACGTTACTTGGCATTTGATTGCCATGGAGAGGGCATTTTTGTCTATTTTGAGTTTCTGCTCTATTGTTACCTGGATGACACTGTTATTCTCTGGCATACTGACTACTTTACCTCAACGCTCGGTCTTTATTTGTGAGCCCGTCTGGAGAGAACATTCAAGCATTGACGGCATCACGGTCAGGTTTGAGATCGTTCTCTTTGGATAGTCACACAGAGGTGTCAATCAGAGGCAAGAATTCTGGCTTTGCCATCATGATCAAGGATCAGAGGCCCCTAAACCGCAGCTCAAACTCCTAACTCAGGGCAGAGCAATAACTGAATCTGGAGCTGATCATCTTTTTTGCTCAATTAATTTAGTAGCACCCACTTAGATTAGCATGGAGCTGCCTCACCGACATGCAGTGCTTCACTAATCAATCTATCTGAACTTTGACAATATTAATTGAAGCCGAATAGTTAAACTGGACTGACAATTAACCAAAGGGATACCGACCATTCAGGTTGGGGCAATTAAGTGCACAGAATAATGCAAGGGATCGCCATGGTTTCCGGACGCTCTGGCAGGAAATTGGGAGAACGCTGCAGATATTCACCCTCAACATACGTAACCTCGTGATCTACCCCAAATCTGCAGACAACAATTGTTGTCGTAATGGTTGGTGGCAGGGTAATTAACCTAACAACCGAGGAGCTCAGTGATTAGGCCTTGGCATTTGGCTGGAAAGTTCAGAGGTTTTCTTCAGAGTGGATTGTACTGAGGTAACAGCCACACATCATTAGGCACAACGTTCAACTTTTGACTGAGGTGAGCAGGCTGTGGCGGGTCGGTTGCCTGTTATACATCCTGCCATTAGAGTCAATCAGTGTGAAATTGGGCTGGCTATATAATGGGCAGTCTATCCTCTATTTTTGGTTTTATATTCCTGGCGAAGTTGAAAGTGCCATCATCAGAGGTAATTTTTTCAAATTAACTTGCTGTGCAAGAAAACCACCTGGTTGGATGGATACTGGTTTCACACCCAATCTAATCTCTAATGACTTCAGTGGAGAGTAAAAGTAAACAGGATGGAAAACCAACATTTAGCCATATCCTGTCGGTTTTCCCAGTAGTTAGCTTAAAATTGTTCCCATCACGTTTTTGGGGAGCACCTGGAGATACGGGAAGAAACAGGTGGGCTGACGTTGGGTGAAATGTAAAAATCTTCAAAGTCAAAAACCCGACCCAGACCAGCCTATGATTGAGGTGACACACAGGGCAAGAGAGCAACTTGCTCCCAGGAGGTGCGTTGGGTATCTAAATATTATAATCAGGCTTTGTGCCTCAGATTGAACTTATCTTCCAAGGTTAACCATGGTTTGTATGTTTCTCAGGCTGCAGGTTGCTAGGTAAAGGGAGGCGAGGGCTGCTTCATGGAAGTAACTTTGCAACAGGCAGCCCCTGATGGTGGGCCTTTATGTCACCTGAGCGTGTTAATCCTGCGGGGCATGCTGTCTAAAAGCCAGTGCCTGTGGGACCAAGTTTTCTTCTGTGGGTTGGAGTGGGGGTTGGGTGTGGGGGTAGTGACATAAAATACGGTGCCATCTACACCATGTTTATTTGATATCCCCTTAAATGCATCTGTGCAACTTGTGTCATCTTCAAATTCCGAAATTATACTTCCAGTTCCAGGTCCAAATTGTTTATTTAAGTGTTGAACAACGCGGTGATCCCAACATTGATCACACAACACCACTTCTCATCTTTTGCCAGTCTGAATAACAACCTTTAACCTTTACTCTGTCTGTTGTTTGTAATCAGCTTACTATCCATCCTGCTACTGGTCTCCATGATGGCACATGTTCTTAACTTCGCCACACGCCTACTATTTGGGGGGCAAGGTTTAAAAATAAGAGGTTTCCCTTTTATGGCAGAGAATTTTCTTTTTCCCTGAGGCTCGTTAATCTGTGGAATTCCGTTCCTCAGGAAACAATGGAGACAGGGCCATTGAATTTATTCAAGGCTGTGCTAAGCAGATTTTGGATGGACAAGAGAGTCAAGGGTCATAGCTGGCAGACAGGAAAGTGGAGTTAGGATCACAATCCGATCAGTCATGGTCTTATCGAATGGCAGAGCGGGCTCAAAGGGTCAAATGACCTCCTCCTGTTCTTATGTCCTACGTTCTTACTATGTAGTGTCTCACTGAAAGCCTTTTGAAAATCCAACTGTTTGGATCAGCTGATCAACCCTTATTTCCCCTTTCCAATAATCGTTCAAGAGATTCAATATGTATGGTCAAACATGAAACTTTTGAAATTCCTGCTGACTGCTCTTTATTATACTTTCAGTTTCTAGATATTTTCCGTCTTTGATGGAGGATTCTACGAGAGGTCAAACATGAGACAGTCATCAGTAAGCATCTTGAGTCAGTTAGATTTCAGTCATCCACAGGAGCAATCCGTCAGGCTGATTTTTTACTGCCGGTGTATATGTTTTTTAGTCCGTAGTATTTGTAGTTTTAAAATTAATGGGCAAAGTTAAAAACCATATGCACCAATGGTTTTTGTAACCGGATATTTGAGAAGTAGTCGTGTTGGACACGAACCCTAAAGTTTGGCGAGCTCAGTGATGTGTGAACCACGTTTGAGAAAATGTCTGGC
Organism: Scyliorhinus canicula; assembly: GCF_902713615.1. Lineage (NCBI taxonomy): Eukaryota > Metazoa > Chordata > Chondrichthyes > Carcharhiniformes > Scyliorhinidae > Scyliorhinus > Scyliorhinus canicula. The sequence continues at coordinate 168,777,949 of NC_052155.1, read as the reverse complement.
GCTTTTCCCGGATTGAGATTAATTAAAGAAAATTAAGTGAACGACAAAGGTGCAAGCCACATTATGTTACACTATTAAATGCCACTGGTCCACGTTTATACATGCAGCGCTCTTTTAACTTAGGTCATCCGTTTGGTAAACAAGATTCTAATTCCGACAAATAATGACTGGCCAGCTTATCTTTACCTTGATAAACAAATTGAACCGCTGTACGGTAATGTAGGGCTAGAAATTATGAGAGTGACTATGTGTCACTGGTGTTTTGTGTGGCAGGATTTTCTGCCCATGAGCAGGGATAATCTGGGACTGCAGTAGGGCAGACTTTTATTGCAGGCCCCAAGAATGTTGCTGATCCACTTCAGGGCGAGACAGTTGGAATTCCTTGGGGACATAAGTAGAAATCATGATTCAGGAAGCACAATGCTGATGGGAAAGATCGATGATGAACGAGATCAAGGTAGACAAAGAATGATTATTTTAAAGAACCTTGCAAACTGGATGTATGTACCACCAGCGAAGATGATTTCCACCTCAAGGGCAAGGTTAACATGGAGGTCCGTGGTCGCCAACACTCTCTCAGGACATGGGGCGGAATTCTCCGACCCCTCCCGGGGGGGTCGGAGAAACGCCCGGGGCCGGCGTCAATCCCGCCCCCGCCATGTCCCGAATTCTCCGCCCCCCGAGATTCGGCGGGGGCGGGAATCGCGTTGTGCCGGTCAGCGGGCCCCCCCGCGGCGATTCTCCTTCCCGCGATGAGCCGAAGTCCCGCTGCTGACTGGCCTTTCCCGCCGGCGTGGATTAAACCACCTACCTGACCGTCGGGATTGGCGGCGCGGGTGGGCTCCGGGGTCCTGGAAGGGGGGGGGGGTGGGCTCGGTGCGATCTGACCCACGGTGGCCTGGCCTGCCCCCCCTGCCACAGCCTTCACCATGGCGGGGGCGGAAGAGAGCCCCTCCCCTGCGCATGCGCCGGTATGACATCAGCAGCCGCTGACGCTCCGGCGCATGCGCGGATTTACGCCGGCTGGCGAAGTCCTTTCGGCCCCGGCTGGCGTGGCGCCAAAGGCCATTCACGCCAGCCGACACCTTTAGGGCGGCCCGATGCCGGAGTGGTTCACGCCACTCCGACACGGCGGGACCCCCCAGCCCCGCCGGGTAGGGGAGAATCCCGGCCATGGTATCTGAAGAGAGGGAATGTGTGTTTGTTTGGAGTTGTTTAGACATGATCAGGCTTTAGCCCGTGGCATGCCATTTCCCATTTTGCAAAAATATATATTTTTCTTCGAATTTTATATTTTTTTCTTGCAGAAAACACAATAAATTTTCAAAATACAACTGATACAGTACAGAACAAATATTTCTGCAGATGTAAGAACAGAGAGAGACAGACCATCAGTCCTTAAGAACTAGTGTCTCTTTCGATTGGATCATTCAGAGAATGGGTGGGGCCAGAATTCATAGAGTCGTAGAACCATATAGCACAGAAAAGGCCCTTCGGCCCATCACATCTGCACTGGTTAAAAACAACCACCTAACCATTCTAATCTCATTTTCCAGCACTTGGTGTCTAGCCTTGTATGCCCTGGGATCGCAAGTGCACATCTAAATGCTTCTTAAATGCTATGAGGCCCTCTGTCTCCACGCCCCTTTCAGGCAGTGAGTTCCAAACTCCCTTTGGGCAAAAGAACATTTCCTCACATCTCCTCTAAACCTCCTGTCCCTTACCTTAAACCTGTTCCCCCTGGCCATTGACCCCTCCACCAAAGGGGAAAGTTTGTTCCTGTCTACTCTATCTATGCCCCTCATAATTTTATACATCCCAATCATGTCTCCCCTCAATCTTCTCTGCTCTAAGGAAAACAATCCAAGTCTATCCAATCTCTTTTTATAACTAATACTCTCCAGCTCAGGCAACACCCTGGTAAATCTCCTCTGCGCCCTTTGTAGTGCTATCACTGGAAGAGGGTAAGGGCAAATAAACATGATAGGCTAACATATCAAGATGCACAACTTTATGTATAGTGAGATCACGACTTGCAATATAGTGCATGGGAAACCTGGAAGGAGCAGGACAGACAAAGCGGAGACTATTAATTTGAGATAGGGATCCCACATTTTACGGAATATATCAGACTTAGAACAGATCGCAGACATCAGGAATTCCATAGGGATATATTCCATGACTATTTTGTGCCAGTTTTGAATTGAAGAGTACTTGTCACTGATCCAGGAGCAGAGGATATTTTACAAGCTGCAAAAGTTAGAGTGTTGTACAGACTTTTTTCATTAACGTTAATAATTCTTCTTTCTGGAAGACCCATAATTTGGTACAAGGGATCATATTCTGAGGCCCTTTCAAATATCCTTGCAAACTCCTTAACTCCACTCGACAAATTGGATTGAATCTTGATGGAGGTCCCTCTGCAGAGTATATAATTATCTTCGACTACCAGGCACTTTAGGCACATCGGTGACAACGCAGTATAGCAGGATCAAACCCGTGTCCCAAACTCAGAGCACTATGCAAACAGTGCAGTATCTTGAACTGAATCCCCTTCATTCTATTGCATACCAAAATTTTATTGGCGTAATCCCATACTCTACCCCATGTCTCCTCATCAGCATTAGTTGTCAAGTCTCTTTCCCAAGACTGTAGGCATCCAATGTACTAACACAGGACCTAGAACACAGGCTATCATAAAATGTGCTAATTAACTGTCTAGGCTCTGGAAAAATCAGGATTTATTTCCAGCAGGGAAATAGAGTCAAGACGCAGAGTTGTCTTGTTAAGGATAAAGTCTCTAAGTTGCAGATATTTTAAAAAGGAGTGTTGCCGGATGTTAAAATGCTGTCAGAGCTGCTCAAAGGATGACAAGGAAGCACCACTAAACATATCTCCTAGTCTAAAAATGCCTCCATGTCTCCAAGTATCAAACCCATGGCCCATAAGAACTGATGGGAAGTCCAGTTGCCATAGATGAGAGAGTGAGCGGAAGTCAGTTCAGATCTCCCTTCCAAGACCATCCAGACCAACCCCACACGCTTTAAGAGTATTAATAATAATAATAATAGGAGTTTTGCACTGAGTAGAACACAACCTAAAGTCACCATAAAATAACTACATCTGCAAAGGGAAAGCTGAATTGTTTGTTTCAATATCAAGCCAAATGGAGGTGGAGTCCTTTCAAACCCAGTCCCTTGTAAATCTAAGATGAGAGGCCAATTTCAGTCTAATGTTTGGGACCCCCAGACCCCTGGGAGGCTGATAGCTACTGCTTGGTAAACTTTACACTGAGCTGCTTTTAATTTCAAGCAAATGAGCTAATCATTCCATTGATCTCCTTTAAGGCTCCAGCAGGCAACACGATTGGCAACATCTGCAAGGGATATAGTAATCTAGATAACACATTCATCTTAATCGAAGCAATCTTACCCAGCCGCAATACCAGCAGGGAGGACCAACAAGTCGAGCCCCATCTAATTGATGCAATTAATTAAGGAAAATTGGCCCCATATCGCTGTTTGAAAAATGGGGTAATTGCAACACCCAGATAAGTGAACCCTGATGGAGACTACCTAAAAGGAAAATTAACAAGCAGGGGGTGGGGCGTTTACCCCTCAACCCTCCCACTGGCAGAGCTCCTGGCTTTGTGAAATTAATCTTATAACCGGAGAATGCGTTAAATCTATCTACCACGTCAATGATAGTGGAAACTGAAACATCCGGCTTTGACACAAACAGCAGCACATCGTCAGCATAAATGCTGCTTCCCTCTACAGCATAGCCACGATATCAAGGGATCTTGCCTAATAGCCTCCACCAAAGGCTGTATAGCCAGGGTGAACAACAAGGGGAACAGGGGGAAGCCCTGTCTATTCCCTTTCTGAAGATCAAAATTCTCACAAATATAACTATTTCTGAGCACTGCCACCAAAGGCCTATGGTACAACATCTTAATCCAGTTAACATCTTCCTCACCCAGCCCACATCACCACACTGTATAAATTAAGTCATTCCACTCCACCCTGTCAAAAACTTTCTCTACATTCAAGGAGATCACTAACCCTTTGAACGCCCACTTGTGGAAAACTTGGATCACATTCAGTAACCTTCTGACATTACAGGTAGAAAACTGACCCTCTGTAAACACCACCTCCTGAATGATCATTGGGGGAATTCCCTCCAACGCGGTTTCAAGACCCCTCTCCCCAGCATACTCCTGGCAAACGTCCAAGCAATCGAAAACAAGCTGGATGAACTTAACGCTAGACTTATGTATCAGAGGGAAGTAAGAGACTGCTGTGTGCTCTGTTTCACAGAGACATGGCTCACCCCCGCTTCACCGGACTGTGCCATACAACCTGAAGGCTTCTCAATTCACCGGGCGGACCGCACAGCATCTTCAGGCAAAGCGAAGGGTGGAGGGGTTTGCCCCCTCATCAACTCCTCCTGGTGCTTGAATGTGGTGACCCTGGTGACCTACTGCTCCCCAGACCTGGAATACCTGACCGTGAAGTGCCGCCCATACTATCTTCCACGTGAGTTCACTTCAGCCATTATCACAGCGGTCTACATCCCACCCCAGGCAGAAGTGAGGAAGGCGCTGGACGAACTGTACACAGTTATAAACAACTATGAAACAGAACATCCGGAGGCCTTGTTCATTGTGGCCGGAGACTTCAACAAGGCCAACCTCAAGAGTGTACTGCCAAAATTCCACCAGCACGTCTCCTGTCCCACCAGGGGCGACAACACTCTTGACCACTGCTACTCAAAAATTAAGGGATCCTAATGTTCCATCCCCCGACCGCACTTTGGGAAATCAGACCATAAGACGGTGCTCCTTCTCCCGGCATACAAGCAGAAACTGGGATAATCCGGCTAAGAGGGTCGTGCAGTCCTGGTCCGAGGACACAGAAGAGCTCTTACGGGATTGCTTAGAGACAGTGGACTGGTCCATATTTAAGAACTCAGTGACCAACTTAAATGAGTATGCCACCACTGTCACAGACTTCATCAGCAAATGTGTGGACGACTGCATGCCAAAGAAAGCAGTACGTACGTTCCCCAACCGGAAACCATGGCTTAATCACGAGATTGACTCCCTACTGAAGGACAGATCTGAGGCGTTCAAGTCAGACGACCCTGACCTATACAAGAAATCCAGGTATGACCTCCGCAGAGCCATCTGAGATGCCAAGAGAGAATATCAAACCAAACTAGAGTCACAGACAGACTCTCTGCGGTTGTGGCAAGGACTAAACAACATAACGGGCTACAAAGCGAAGCTGAGCAGTATCTCTGGCAGCAGCGCACCCCTCCCCGATGAATTCAATGCATTCTATGCTCGGTTCGAGCAGGTAACCAACAATCCGCTGTCAAGTGCCGCAGCAGCCCATAATTCACCCATACCCACCATCACAGCTTCCGAAGTCAGTTCGGCCTTCCTGAAAGTGAACCCTCAGAAAGCGATGGGCCCGGACTGGATACCTGGTTGTGCACTCAGGGCCTGCGTGGACCAGCTGGCAGAGGTGTTCGCAGACATCTCTAACCTGTCCCTACTCCACTCCGAGGTCCCCACCTGCTTCAAGAAGACCACCATCATACCGGTGCCAAAGAAGTACCAGGCAACATGCCTCAATGACTACCGCCCGGTGGCCCTGACTTCAGTCGTATTGAAGTGCTTTGAGAGGTTGATCATGAAGAGCATCACCTCTGTACTCCCAGAACGCCTTGACCCACTGCAGTTCGTGCACCGCCACAACCGGTCCACAGCTGGCGCCATTTCTCTGGCCCTACACATCCCAAGAGCATCTTGACAGCTAGGACTCCTACATCAGACTCCTATTTATTGACCACAGCTCAACCTTCAACACCATAATCCCAGCCAAGCTCATATCAAAGCTCCAAAACCTAGGACTTGGCTCCTCATTCTGCAACTGGATCCTCGATTTTCTGACCAACAGACCACAATCAGTAAGAATGAACAACAACACCTCCTCCACAATAGTCCTCAATACCGGGGGCCCGCAAGGCTGCGTACTTAGCCCCCTACTCTACTCCCTGTACACATACGGCTGCATGGCAAAATTTGGTTCCAACTCCATCTACAAGTTTGCTGACGATACAGCCATGGTGGGCCGGATCTCGAATAACGACGAGTCAGAATACAAGAGGGAGATAGAGAACCTGGTGGAGTGGTGCAGCGATAACAATCTCTCCCTCAATGCCAGCAAAACTAAAGAGCTGGTCATTGACTTCAGGAAGCAAAGTACTGTACACACCCCTGTCAGCATCAACGGGGCCGAGGTGGAGATGGTTAGCAGTTTCAAATTCCTAGGGGTGCACATCTCCAAAAATCTATCCTGGTCCAACCACGTCGACGCTACCACCAAGAAAGCACAACAGCGCCTATACCTTCTCAAGAAACTAAAGAAATTCGGCATGTCCACATTAACTCTTACCAACTTTTATACATGCACCATGCAAAGCATCCTATCGGGCTGCATCACAGCCTGGTATGGCAACTGCTCAGCCCAGGACCGCAAGGAACTTCAGAGAGTCGTGAACACCGCCCAGTCCATCACACAAACCTGTCTCCCATCCATTGACTCCATCTACACCTCCCGCTGCCGGGGGAAAACGGGCAGCATAATCAAGGATCCCTCCCACCCGGCTTACTCACTCTTCCAACTTCTTCCATCGGGCAGGAGATTCAGAAGTCTGAGAACACGCACGAACAGACTCAAAAACAGCTTCTTCCCCGCTGTTACCAGTCTCCTAAATGACCCTCTTATGGACTGACCTCATTAACACTACACCCTATATGCTTCATCCGATGCCGGTGCTTATGTAGTTACATTGTATCCCTTGTGTTGCCCTATTATATGTTTTATTTTCTTCCCCTTTCTTCCTGTGTACTTAATGATCTGTTGAGCTGTTCGCAGAAAAATACTTTTCACTGTACCTCGGTACACGTGACAATAAACAAATCCAAATCCAAATCCAACTGGCGGGCCAACATCTTAGACAACAATTTCAAATCAACATTCAAAAGCGAGATTGTCCTATAGGAAGCACGCTCCTCCGGGTTCTTGCCTGCTTTCAAAATCAGAGAAATATTTGCTTCCCGGAACATGGGTGGTAGCAGACCTGCCTCAAAGGAATGACAGTACATACCAACTAATAGATCTGTTAATAGGTCTTTAAATTCTCTGTGAAACTCATACCCCAAAACCATCTGGCCCAGGGTCCTTGCCCATCTGATGCTCTCTAATAGCCACAACCATCTCACATTTAGAGATAGGAGCATTAAGGGCCGAACGCTGATCCTCTGAAGCCACAGGAAGCTCAAGGGGAGAGAAGATGCGTTCCATACGTGTCAACACATCGGCAGGCTAGCCCGACAGTTCAACATAAAAATCCCTAAATTCCCGATTAATATCTTCAGTTTTGATTAATCTATTGCCGCGGGAATCACGCACAGAGGGATCGCCTCTGTCACCTCTGATCACCTTAGTCACAAAAGCCAGGTAGTTACTCGACTTGTTCCCAAATTCATACAATTTAGTCTCCTCACGGCCCGCTGGGTCAGGAGGGAATCAAAATCCACCCGAGCTGCGTTAACCTCCCTCCATAGCTGCTGCTTGGACTCCTCCTACACTCTTCAGTCAGCCACTTCAGCCAATCATGTCTCCAAGCAGCATGGGGGCTTTCCAGGACTTGGTGCCTTTCGTTAACTGTGTAAGAAGTAACCAACACCCTAGCATAACCCTTATGGGTCTCCCACAACATAGAGTGGGTCGCATTAGAATGGGAATGGACTGAGTAAAAGAGCTCATACTCTTAAGGTATGCAGTAAAGGATTTATCCCTAAACAGAGACACATCGAAATGCCACAACCTAGATCGAAGGGGTCAGCTCTTGAATAAAAAGTCAAGAAAGGCAGGAGCATAATCAGAGATTACGATGCTACCTATAGAATAGGAGGATGTCAAATTGCATTAGGCATAAAGAAATAGTCCACACTCGTATGACATTGATGAGGGGTTGAGAAAAATGTAAACTCTACATCCCTAGGCTACTAGGTTTTCCATACGTCCAAGAATCCCACCGCCTCACACACTGACGCCGATGCCCTTGCCTGCAGGGTGGGGGGATTTCTGAGAGCTTATCCATCAAGGGATTCGAATTACAATTAAAGTCCCCACTCACAAAAGAATTGGTCAAAGCCAGGCCTGTGAAGATACTGGAACAAACTCCAGAGAGTGATTAGGAGGGCCATACATTCATTATCGAGATTCTCCGTGTACAAGTCCCTTAATAGACAAATATCTCTTTTCCTTATCCTTCACACAATTCTCCACTTTAAAGGAAACATTTTTGTTGACCGAAATTGCTACTCCCCTTGTTGCTAGTTGAGAAGGAAAAAAAAAAGACCTGCCCCACCCAGTGGCACTTTACCTTTAAGTGCTCCGTACCATCCAAATGACTCTGCTGTAACAAGGCTACATCCACTTCCTGCTTCTTAAGAAAAGTAAGCAGGTGGGATTCTCCGTCCAGCGACGCCAGAATCGGGAAACGCGATTGGGAATTGGGAGGAGAATAGTGTATCAGCCGAAAATCGAGGCTGGCAGCGGGTGCCTGACGGAATGCCACGCTCCCGTACTTCAACAGTGGCATGAATGCATTCACACCACATGCTGGCGTAGGCATGCAAATTGTACGGTAAACGCCGTTGGTATATCATTAACGGGCCCGACCCGGCAATTTCTGAGCCCCCCCGATGCTCTGCCTCCGACAGGAGGAATTCTCGACGGCAAGGTTCGCTTGTGGTATTTAAAACCGGAAACTGGCACCGTGGCTGCTGAGGGAGAGAGAGGGGGTATGAAAAGTGTTCAACATCACTATAGTGTGCTGACAGTTGTGCCGCTGGCTGGGGGCGTCTGCCAGGGCTGGGGGGAGTAGCGGGGGGGGGCGTGGGGGGGGGGGGGGGGGGCGGCGGCCAGGAGGTAGACCATGGAGTCGGGATGGCGGGCACGGACCACCATTGCCATAGCTTGCAAGGCAGCTATGCGGCTGCGTATGCTGCTGACTGACCACTGGGATCACCCCCCTAGGTGCCCTTTGGCCCCAGCCGACCCATCAACTGGATATAACCAGTGCCTTCTTCCTGGTTGGGGAGCAGATTGCTCACATGCATCTCCTGCTTGCCAGGCTCTCGAGTGCCAACCCTGACCCCGGCGAATCACATCCCAGTACTCGTTGGAATTGCACTAGCTTCACGTGGTGCGAGCCCATTAAGATGTCCTGATTCTCTTGGGGACCAGCGGCGCTTTCAGGGTAGTAGAACACACGCGATTCAGTCCCAGTGTCAACACTTAGGGCGAGATTGTCCGCAAATGCGGAGAATCGTAAAGGCTACCGTGGGACAGGCCGTGACCCACGGCAGCCTTCACGGCCACTTCCGGGGCCGATTCTCCCCCCCGGGCGGGGCTAGGAGCGCGGCCCCGTGTGTCACGGCGGCACAGCCTTGACAACGGTCGTCAAGGCCGCACGTCAAGCGTCACGGCGGCTGACGCGGCCAATGACGTCAGCCGCGCATGCGCAGGTTGGACAACGCCAACCCACGCATGCGCAGTTGGCATGTTTCTCCTCAGCCGCCCGGCAAGACGTGGTGGCTCGATCTTGCCGGGTGACGGAGGGGAAAGTGTGCGTCCGTTACGGACGCACGGCCCGCGATCGGTGGGCACCGATCGCGGGCCTGTCCCCTCCCGAGCACAGTCGTGGTGCTCCCATGCCAATCGGGCCTCTAGATGCCCCAAACGGGCATCTGGCACCCGTTTCACGACGGCAGCGAGCAGGTGTGTTTGCTGCCGTGTTGAAATGGGCGTGAAGGCCCGGCCGCTCGGCCCATCGGCCTCGGAGAATCGCCGCTCGCCGTAAAAAACAGCGAGCGGCGATTCGTGGCGTGGTTCGGATGTGAGGGGCGGGGGGAATAGCGGGAGGGCGTGAAAAATGTCGGGAGACCCTCCCGCTATTCTCCCACCCAGCGTGGGGGGGGCGGAGAATCGCGCCCTTAGTCTCTGAAACGGAGAATTCTGGCCAGGGTCTTTTCCTTTTTGAGAGGATGATAAATTCCCCATATATTCCAGGAACATAGTTTAAAATTAGCTACCGCCACTGCACAGCTCTCCAGAAGAAGGGCTGGTTTAGCTCACTGGGCTAAATCGCTGGTTTTTAAAGCAAACCAAGCAGGCCAGCAGCACGGTTCGATTCCCGTACCAGCCTCCCCGGACAGGCGCCGGAATGTGGCGACTAGGGGCTTTTCACAGTAACTTCATTGAAGCCTACTCATGACAATAAGCGATTTTCATTTCATTCAAGAAAAATAAAATAGAATTCTCAGGCCACAATCTGGTGTGCACCAAAACACACCTCCCCTATCTCAATTTACACCAGAGGCATCAAACATCCTTATAGTATTATTTTCGCGGATAAGAGACCTGTCTGTACAAATACAGGATTTAGTCAACAACATACAAACCCCAACACAACAAAAATACAAATAAATCACAACCGTGGTAGTTCTAAGAGGATTAACTTCAACACAAGCAAGGATCTGTGACTCTAACCCTCCAAGCATACCATTATTACCATCAGAAGACGTGCACCTCATCAGAGAGGAGATGAAAAGAGCCAACAAGGGAATGGGAGCCAAATGCCCCTCCTGCATTTTGGACGCAACCATGAAGACCTAAACCCTTCAACCACCTCCCAGCGATGGTGACACTCAATTCTGTCATGATTAAAGGAAGGATGCCAAACAACCTGTGTTACCATCATAAAGAGAAAACGACAGATAATTAGCACAGGGCACAGTTCGCGTGAATAAAAGTCCCTAAGATTCTTCAGGATATGCTCAAACTTTAACACCTCCCAATTAACAGGATATATGACAAAATAAAATCAGACAAAAAAACAGTATAGCAGGGAGAAAGTCCAAAATTCAAATTTCAATGAGGTGCAGATTGTCAATCCAAGTCTTCGCCTTCTATGAACTTTACAAAGGCCAAGGCACTTGTTGGATTATCGAAAGACTTAACGGAGTCTTTGGATATTACCACCAGGGTCGCTGGAGGAAGCAGGGTGTAATTCACTCCAATTGCCTTGAGCTGTTTTCTAACTTCATCAAAGCCTCCACCTTTTAGTTGTGTCACCGCCAAAGTGTCCTGGGAAAACGAGATCCTCGCTCCCTCATGAAGCCAGGTCCCACCACGCCTCACCACTTCCAGAGTTTGGGGCGATCTTTGAAGTTATGAAAACAAATGATTACGGGCCTAGGACATCAGTTGTTCAAACACAGGATACAATGTGCCCTTTCCAACTTGAAACGCACAGCCTTCACACCCAGCTTTAAGAAACGTGGTAGCCAGCTCTCAAAGAACTTAACAAGAGTCTTACTGTTAACTCCTTCTGGCAGACCGACGACATGGACCGTCTTTCTCCGGCCTCAGTTCTCCCAAATGTTCCAGGATTTCTGACATACCGTGTAGCTTGATTTCCGAGGAGTGCACACTTCAGCTGAGAAAGCGACTTTTTCAACGTTTAGGATTCTTTCCTCCATTTCATTTGTATTCTGCAGCTTGGTCTCATGAGCATGTTGATTCTGTGCCAACAAGTTGAGTTTGCCATCAAGTACTCTGGTATTGGTGATAATGTTTGCAGTCATCGTTTTCAGCGCATTACCGAGCGCCGAGTCAAGAGCCCACTCCAGGATCAGATCGCCAGATACGAAAGGTGACTCCAGCCCCATTGCACCCGACTGCTCCCTTTTATCACCAGATTTCTTGGGATTCTTCGGCATTTTTTTCTCCAATCCTAATCTAAACATCTTCCGAGGACATACTACAGAGTATTAACTCCTGGATCTGGCAAGTATATGCCGCGCAAACAGGATAAAAGAAGGATTACAAAAAGAATGCCCCAGATCCCACTGAAAAGCTGCTATTCCCGCACCCGCATCATGTGCTCCCTGTTTCTCATCAGTTTTAGTTGCACGAACATGGGCCGGGATTCTCCCCTACCCGGCGGGGTGGGGGTCCCAGCGTGTTGGAGTGGTGTGAAAGTGGAAGTCTCCGCACCTTTAGGGGCCAAGCCCTCACATTGAGGGGCTAGGCCCGCGCCGGAGTGGTTCCCGCTCAGCTGACTGGCGTGAACGGCCTTTGGCTCCACGCCAGCCGGGGCCGAAAGGACTTCGCCGGCGTAAGTCCGCGCATGCGCCGGAGCATCAGCGACTGCTGACATCATCCTGGCGTATGCGCAGGGGAGGTGGTCTCTTCCGCCTCCACCATGGTGAAGACCATGGCAAAGGCGGAAGAAAAAGAGTGCCCCCACGCACAGCCCCGCCCGCCTATCGGTGGGCCCCGATCGCGGGCCAAGCCACTGTGGGGGCATCCCCCGGGGTCAGATCGCCCCGCGCTCCCCCCCCCCCCCAGGACCCCGGCGCCCGCCCGCGCCGCCAATCCTGCCGGTAAGGTGGGTGGTTTAATCCATGCCGGCGGGAGTGGCTGTCAGCGGCGGGACATCGGCCCATCGTGGGTCAGAGAATCGCCGTGGGGGGCCCGCCGACCGGTGCAGCGCGATTCCCGCCCCCGCCGAATCTCGGGTGGCGGAGAATTCGGGACACAGCGGGGGCGGGATTGAAGCCGGCCCCAGGCGATTCTCTGACCCGGCCCATGCTTCTGTTTTTGCCTTTCTACTTTTGAGTTAGTACTGTTTATTGTTAGCTGTTCTACTACGATCGGGACCCCCCCCCCGAGCCAAAATCGGGTTTGGTACTTGCTTCATCCTACAATCCAATTTTGTACATAACTACACCTAATGGCCCTGTATTACTGATCTGCATATTGTTATGAAAGGAAGTATATTTAACCTTCAGTTGTTGTCTTCAGCATCTTTTTATTGAAGAATATAGAGACCTAAGGATGGAGGATGTGATAGTGGAGTGAATGAGAGTGGAGAAACACAGTTGGAAAGAAAATGAAATGAAAATCACTTATTGTCAGAAGTAGGCTTCAAATGAAGTTACTGTGAAAAGCCCCTAGTCGCCACATTCTGGCACCTGTTCGGGGAGGCTGGTACAGGAATTGAACCGTGCTGCTGGCCTGCCTTTCAATGCCAGTGATTTAGCCCTGTGCTAAACCAGCCCCAGAGGAGCTCTAGGTGAGAGTTTGCGATGAAGCAGAAGAGGTTTACGAAGAATCATGCGAGCTGGGCATTGCGGGCAAGGCCAACACTCATTCTCTTTGAAAAGATGGTGGTAAGCCACGTGTTTGAGTACAATTAAGTGGTTTGCTCAGCCATGGGAGATAGTTAACAGACTGCGTAGGTCAAAAAATTTCCTTTGCTAAAAAGATTAGTGAATCAGTAGTTTCAGGGTCACTATTATTAACACTATGGCCGCGTGTCAACATTCTCGTCATGCATGACGTGTGGGGACAAGGCCATCGAACCTTGTGCTAGGCCTCTTGCATGATTTGCGATGCTTGAAACGTCTCGCGTGATTCAACGGAATCTTGCGAGTTGTCGTGATCTGGATCTTCCTCGCGCCATTAGACTCATTTAAATATGCATTTGGCAGATTCTCTTGGGGCCCGGGATTCGCCAGCTGCGCCCAGGAGATCTCACCAGGGCGCCGTTTAGTACTGGTCCATACAAAATGGCCCAGTCACAGCAGCACCCCGGCACATAGCGGGGTCTTTTGCGGCGCCGCAGGCGCGGAGAAACACCCCGCTAAATGCACCCAAAACCTGTCATAGAAATGTTTGGGTTGAATTGTGCCCTCTGACTTTACCGAGTGGTTGGGCATTGGGCAGTGTCGCACCCTGGCACATCCGCTGCCAGCCTGATACCTTGGCACTGCCACTCGGACATTGATGTACCATCATTTGGACTCGAGACACGATGAAGATCCAAACTGTGGCTTTAATCAGCTAGTTGTTAGCCCGGTGGTCGACTACAGAGAAAGGCCGATCGCCGGGAACTCTGGGTACTTATACCCCACCTCGGAGGCGGGGTCTGCTTGCCTCTCGACCAATTGGTGAGCAGCCACATGACTAGTCCCAGCCAATCGGACGAGAGGCACATGACCAGCCAGTGCCAATGGAAACCAATGCTCTGCACCAATGGCAGTGCTCACATTCATACCACCACAGACATCCTGGCAGTGCCACCTTGGCATTGCCAAGGTGACTGGTTGGCACTGCCAGGCTGTTGGGGGCAGTGCCCGGGTGCCAGGTTGCCCACATCAGGGGTAGGGCCCGGGGGTGTCTTTCCCATGAGAGATGGGGTGAAGAGGGCTCGAGGACCCCCGAAAGAGGTACATTGGATGAAGTTGGAGGGGGGTCTGGAGGCTGCAGCGGGGCTACTGAGGGAGGGGTGGCAAATGCGGCATCCAGATCAGCAAATAGTTTTCCTGCGAGTGCCAGTGCAGTGAATGATTTAAGTGCGGCCTCGACGGGATGTTCCTCACCGATGCCAAAAAAGGGCAAAGTGCCGTTGGGTAGCAAGGTCTTTCTCTGCGCAGCAGGCGTGGAGAAACTCCCTTCTAAATGCACCCAAAACCTGACATAGATATGTTTCGGTTGAAGTGTGCCCTCTGGCTTTATATTCCAGATTTATTTAATGAATTGAATTTGAATTCCCCAGCTACCATGATAAGATTCAAACTCCTTTCTCCCGATTATCAGCCTTGGCTTCACTAGTCCAGTAACCTAACCATGGTACTTTCATACTCTATTGGGATGGTAAAATGGTAGAGGCTCTAAAGGAAGTGAGGGGAATAATAAAATGTTTGGGGAAGGATTTGGAAGGAATCGCTAAGGAACATACTTCTCAGCAATCTTCACCTCAATTGCAGCCGACTGCATTTGGTACCTCCTTTGTCCCAGTGTTCCACCACATCACATCACACCACCACACCACCACATGGGCCTCACGGTAGCATGGTGGTTAGCATCAATGCTTCACAGCTCCAGGGTCCCAGGTTCGATTCCCGGCTGGGTCACTGTCTGTGTGGAGTCTGCACGTCCTCCCCGTGTGTGCGTGGGTTTCCTCCGGGTGCTCCGGTTTCCTCCCACAGTCCAAAGATGTGTGGGTTAGGTAGATTGGCCATGATAAATTGCCCGTAGTGTAAGGTTAATGGGGGGATTGTTGGGTTACGGGTATACGGGTTACGTGGGTTTAAGTAGGGTGATCATTGCTCGGCACAACATCGAGGGCCGAAGGGCCTGTTCTGTGCTGTACTGTTCTATGTTCTATGTTCTATCACTCGGCAGCCATAAGAATGCAAGGAAAAGACAGCGAGGCAAGGGAAGAATTAAGCAGAGAGCAGCAGAAGTGAAAGAGAGAGTTAGAAGCAGAATAGGGGAGGCACAGAGAGAAGCAACAGATGGATAACAGAGATGGGCGACAGAGTGCAAAGGACTGTGGGTAATGCGACGGGAAAGCCACGAACATCGGAAATAAAATTCCTCTTTCAGAACAGACAGCAGCTTTAGTCTAGCACAGAAATAAATACAGAAATTCCCAATGGGTGGGTTGAAGAACGCCTCCCTAACCACAAAGGTGTGCAAGAGCAACCTCCGCTGGCTGGCTACCTGATTTCCCTACTGATCTCCTTGCCGGTTATGTACCTAACCTCCCCTTGCTGCCATCTCACTGTGACAGAATTGATGTCAGGGGCTTGCTGGATGGAAGGTTGCAAGGTGCAGCTACATTTCTATGCTGGAACTTCAGCAGATTGTAAAAATGGACTGCTAATTTGTTGGCGCCTTTTCTGTGCTACTGCACAGCACCAATTTCAACCCATTCGAGAAATTGAAGCTCTACATGCAAAATTTTAAAAAATATTTATTTTTCTATTCGGGGGCAATTTAGGGCAGCCAATCCACCTACCCGCACATCTTCGGATTGACAAAAAGAAAATATTGTTTACTGCGATGTAACTGTCTTTAATAACAATTATCCGATGAAGATCCCATTACTGAAAACACACCGCCGGGGCTGACGGGGGCGGGGGGTGGGGTGGGGGTGGGGGGAGTGGGCGTGGGGTGGGGGTGGGGGGAGTGGGCTTGGCGGGGGGGAGATGGAATGACAGGCGGGGTGGAAAATCCCACCCTGTCCCTTTACCAGGACTTGAACATTGTGCTTTATCAGTCAAAAACAACTTGTAAAATAAAGAAAATTGATTTTCTCATCATCCTGCCATACAATACTTACTCTCCTGCAAAAATACATTTCAACTCGTATTCTCAGAGTTACATTCCTGGGATGTTGAGGCCATTAAAAAAATCCAAATGCCACAAAGAATTTCCTACAATGTAACATCTGTGATTCAAATTTAGAATAAATCCAGCCTTTGAATTCAATTGTCTTCGGTTCAATTTATTCAAGTAAATGCTTTCTTGTATGTTACCCTGTCTGACAAGACATCTGCAATGAATTAGCTCAAGCCATTTGCGTAGTTTCTTTCTTTGCCACGTTGAGAGGGGGTAAATTGGATTTCTATCTATTTAATCAATTAAAATGTTTTCTTTGAAGTATTTCATCGTCGCATCCCGAGACTTATAGTCACTGAAATTGTCTGTAGACTGGGGTGCCCAGAGTGTAACCTCAAAAAGTCAGTAGTAAAAGAGGGGATGGATGTATTTTGTAGAAAGGGGCAATTTTGACAAAGTTATTAGCATGCTAAATGGCTAACTGTCTTCAAAAGGACATGAGGTGGGTGAAACAGTTTATATGTTTGAAGAGAAATACCTACAAGACTTTATTTATTGCTGGCAACAGTAGGAACAGTACACACTAATTTGACACCATGCGGAAAAAGTGAGTATTTAAAACTTTCCTGGACGTTGGTGTTTTAAAATAGAAGTTAAATAAAATATGCTTTAGGAATGGAAAATACCCAGTCACAAGCCTCATTTTTGGGGCTAGTATAATTGTTTCTACTTAAATGTATGTTTAATATATTTCTGGAAAGCCCAAAATAGCGTTCTGTTTTGAAACCTAAGGAATCCTGTTGTGTAAGCTGTACATTAAACACGTTTTTTTTTACCAACCTCACCTTTTTACTTCTTCAAATCTTAAGTTTCCACCTACTTTTCATTGATTCAGCGTTTGTCTTTTTGCCATCTGCCAGTGTTTTCCTGGTGTTGGTATGTTTGAAAGTTTTTTTCAATTAATTTTCAAAATGTTATATATGACTTAATCTGTATCAGTTCGCCTCTGATGTAAATCCTCACTATATGGCTGCGAAATTGGACTCATACTATGGATGCAATTTTAGTCTTCTTCGGCGATCACTCCCTAATGATTTTGATTGCCCACCTAAGGTACTCCGTGTCACTAGTCGTGGGTTCTGTGGGTCCATGCGTGGCCGATGAGCCCGACCCTAGGGCCGCATCTTTGACCGCACACTTGGCAGGTGTTTCCGGAATCGATCCTTGAGTCCTCCTCTTGTCGTCAGGTGTCCTCGAGGAACTGTGCCCCTTCAATCAGGAGGTTCCTCCAAGTAGGACTGTTCTGAGCAAGGCTCGGGCATTGACTCGGTGTTACATTTCTTGAGGTAAGCCTTCAGGGTGTCTTTGAAGCGCTTCCTTTGTCCTCCTCTTGTTCAGGAACCTTCCAAGTGCTTGGCGAAGAAGATTTGCTTTGGCAGTCGGGACTCTGATATACTAAGCACGTGGCCGGTCCAGCAGAGCTGGTTGTGGGTGATCATGGCCTCAATGCTGGTGCTCTTGGCGCCTTCAAGGATGCTGATGTCAGTACGCCTGTCCTCCCAGCTGATCTGAAGAATCTGTCTCAGACAGCGTTGATGGTACCTCGCCAGGGCCTTGGGGTTGCGTCTGTATATAGTGCATGTTCTGAGCCGTACTGATGAGTTGGGAGGATGACTGCTTTGCACACGAGGATCTTGGTATCAGCACGGATGTCACGGTTGTGGAAGACTCTTGTCCTGAGACATCCAAAGATGGTGCTCATGGATTGTATACGATGTTGGATCGCCGTATCGATGTTAGCCTTGGTTGAGAGGTGGTTCTGGGTTGAGGGACCATTCCATGATTTGGAGAGCTTCTCCATTGATCTTGGGGCCTTCTACTTTGTGGCACGCTGGCACAGTGGTTAGTGCTCTTGCTTCATAGCTTCAGCGAACCAGGTTTGAATCCCAGCTTGGATCACTGTCTGTGCGGAGTCTGCACGTTCTCCCCATGTCTGCTAGGGTGTCCTCTGGGTGTTCCAGCTTCCTCCCAAGATGTGCAGGTTAGGTGGATTGGCCCTTAGGGTCCAAAAAGGTCAGGTAGGGTTACGGGGATAGGGTGGAAGTGTGGGCTTAAGTAGGGTGCTCTTTCCCTTAAGTAGGGCTTAAGAAAGGGTGGAAGTGTGGGCTTAAGTATGGTGCAAATTCGATGGGCCGAATAGCCTCCTTCTACACTGTAAATTCTATGATCTTGATAGAGGGCGAGACCGGGGGTGGGGGGGGGGATTCTCCAACGTCAAAATTGCTTTTGCCGATCGGCCGAAGAATTAAAGTTTCCGACCTAAATCGGGGCGGCGCCGCTTTTGCAATGCTCTGCCCCCTTCAAAGCGACGTATTGATGGACATTGCCTGAGGCCCGTGCCCTGACACTCTGCCCCCGACCGGCCGAGTTCTCGCCGGGTGCTCTACGCTACTGAGCTGCTCGCCCCCAGCCAAACGGAGGATCGGTGGTCGTTTTACGCCTTTTTTTGTGTCGTAAAACGCCACCGTTCCCACGCCGGCGTGGGGGACATAGCCTCAAAATTGGAGAATCCAAGCCCGGATCGTTATCTGGGATGAGTTGGTAAAGGACTTAAGTCTACTTGAGGTTGAGGCTGAGACTGATTCTTTGTTATGTGATCTGCAAAGGTGTCAAATATGGCTTAGGGGTTCTCTTCTGAGAGTGCGGAGGTGCCGATGTTATCCATATTGAAGTTCACTAGCGATGTCAGTGTTGTTTTCTTCTTGGATTTCAACCTGTTGAGATTGAAAAGATTTCCATCCATTTTGAGGCTGCTTGTTTTTGCTCAGGTGAAGGATGGTGGCGATGAAGATGGAGGAAAGGGTGGGGGCAATGACAAAGCCCTGTTTTTAAAAAAAAAAATTAACTTAGTGTACCCAATTATTTTTTTTTCAATTTCAAAGGACAATTTAGCATGGCCAATCCACCTATCCTGCACATCTTTGGGTTGTGGGGGTGAGACTCACGCAGACACGGCGAGAATGTGCAAACTCCACATGGACAGTGATCCGGGGCCAGGGTCAGACCCAGGTCCTTGGCGCAGTGAGGCAGCAGTGCTAACCACTGCACCACTGTGCTGCCGACGCAGCCCTGCTTGACTCCAGTCTTGACCTTGAAGGTTTCCAGTCTTATTTCCGTTGGTGAGAATTGCCGCCGACATCTTGTCATGGAGGAGACGGAGGATGGTGATGAACTTCTTTGGACAGCCGGCCTTTTACAGGGGATTGAATGAGTTAAAAGTCTTGGTCTGATCGATGAAGAGCATGGAGAGTGGTTGATGTTGCTCCTGGCAATCAGGTGCAGATCTGTATTGATGGAGATTGTTGGCAAGAAAGTGCATGAGCAAACTGAATTGAGCATTGTGCGAGGCAGAGGGTTCCATTGTAAGGATATGACATTTGAAAATGAATTCACTGACCTTGACTACTGCTATCAGGTCATTAAACATCCAGCCACGTTCTTAGTGGTGACATAGATCCCATTCACCTTAGTGGCTATCTGCTCTCATTCTCTTTTAAGTGCTTGACCAAAGAGTCTCCTATCGCTTGTAGACACTGGACACCTCTTTCCTGTACACCTCACGCATCGTGGCACAAGTGTTGCACCAGAAAATCTAGAAGCCATGTTGCACCAGCTTCACTCTTCCTGTTGACCGGATGTGCTTCCACTAGTACTTGCTGCAACATGAATGCACCTCCCCTTTAAGAGGGGCAGGCTGGCTTTAAGTAGCGTCAGCTAGATTTAAGTGGCACCAGCCTTTCCGCCAGCTTGGACTTCCTGCTGAGCCCTGCACATTTAGTGCTGGATAGCATGCCACCATCATTTGCATGAAGAGGCAGCTCAAAGTTTATGGCCAGGGTTTTAGGGCCCCTCCTGCCCAGCGGGATAGTACTTTAAAAAAAAATTTAGAATACCCAATTAATTTTTTTTCCAATTAAGGGGCAATTTAGCCTGGCCAATCCATCTAGCCTGCACATCTTTTGGGCTTGTGGGGGCAAAACCAACGCAAACACGGGGAGAATGTGCAAACTCCACACGGTAAGTGGCCCAGAGCCGGGATCGAACCTGGGGCCTCGGCGCCGTGAGGCAACAGGGCTAACCCACTGCGCCACCGTGCTGCCCTCAGCGGGATATTACGGCTCCACCGAAGCTAACGGCAATTTAAAGGTCCTGCCGCATCCACTGGCGGTGCGTGGGTGTGACTCGTGCCATGGCGGGACTCTGACATCCTGGCCCACGTGCTGCCCACTTTACTTTACATGGTCATGGGCTAATTGCGGAACACTTGTGCCCGTATTCGGGAGCAGTCGACCTTTTAGTCCGAGGTATCTGAAAAAAGAGTATCAGCTTTGTTAACTTTGCCTCACATACATATTGTTTACTACTTCAACATTGCGGGCTTTAATGAGGTAGAAATAAATAATCACTAAACAATGTTCAGGGCAGGAGAGGAAATGTGCCAGGACAATGTCTAAGCATCATAAATCTGGCCAGTGCCTTCAGGGAAAACAGAAATTTACTTTTTCTTTTGCCCATTTAGGTTTGGAATGATTCAGAAATTTTCCACTTACAACATGGAAAGAAACTTAAGCTGAAGAATAGTTAAGTGCAGTTTTCACATTGTCATCGAGTTAGTGGAAAGAAGGAGTATTGGGTATTAAATTGGATCAGACTCCAGTTTTAAAGGCTTGTCTGAGTTCAGGTCAAACCAAAGGGACTGAAAGCTTGTAGACTGATTAACCTTTCCTGACATCATCTGGTGATCTAATAAAGAAATAGATAAAAGATTCTAAAAGTCTCTTTGTGTAAGCCTTTAATAGAGAAGGTAACTTTATTGGAAAAACTGTGATTGAAATGTACTTATAGAGAGAAGTCCCGAGATTTTTTATATTTCTGCATAAAACTGCCCTTGTGTGTTCCTCTGATGGCTCCCTGTATAAATGTGTCATAGTTTATCTTTATTCATTTAAGGGATATGAGCGTCGTTGGCGAGGCCAGCATTTATTGACCATCCCTAATTGCTCTTGAGAAGGTAGTGGTGAGCTGTCTTCTTGAACCACTGCATAGAATCATAGAATCATAGAATTTACATTGCAGAGGAGGCCATTCGGCCCATCGAGTCTGCACCGGCCCTTGGAAAGAGCACCCTACTTAAGCCCACACCTCCACCCTACCCCCGTAACCCAGTAAACCCACCTCACCTTTTTTGGACACTAAGGGGCAATTTAGCCAATCCACCTAACCTGCATGTCTTTGGACTGTAGGAGGAAACCGGAGCACCCGGAGGACACCCACGCAGACACGGGGAGAACGTGCAGACTCCACACAGACAGTGACCCAAGCGGGAATTGAACCTCGGACCTTGGCGCTGTGAATAGTGCTAACCACTGTGTTACCGTGTAGTCCATGTAGTGTAGGTACACCTACAGTGGGGAGAGAGTTCCAGGACTTTGGCCCAGTGACAGTGAAGGAACGGCGAGATCTTTCTATGTCAGGATGGTGAGTGGCAAAATTCCACCCCATATGATAGAAGCTTAGCAAATTCTTTTGGGGCAAATATATATCCATCAGCAAAACTGGGAGGAGAAATCAATTTTGTCATGATTTTGAGCATTGAATGAAAGGGTCCTGTGTTATGCTACCCTGCTGGTCCCCCCTGCATGCTTGGTGTTATTTGTAGCCACCCTGAAGTGACCCCCCCCTCCTCCAAAATGGTGCCCCCGCTGCCGTGGCTGTTTTTTATTTCAAAGGTTAATAAAAGTTGGAGGGAAGGCACCACAAAATGGAGGTGCTCTTTCTGTCATTTAGCTGGAAAGGTAGCCTGCTGTTTTTATTGACCCTCCAGACTTGAGAGTGTTCCTGCAATCTGTTATTGGCCAATTTGGGGCAAATACACAGCCGGATGACTGTTTCCCCACACTGCAGGCTTTTGACTCCCATTTGCCCATGATGGTTGGATTCCAAAGCCTGCAGAGGAAACCCTACCCCCACCTTGGCCATCATGAAGGCTCTTTAGTACCTGAACTAACTGGGAAAAATTTGGCCCTTTAGGCAACAGTTGAGAAATAGATGAAATGAAAGATGCCTCAGGTCTTTCAAATGCTGGAAAGGACGAATAATTTAGACAAAAACATGCTCTTTGCAAATGTAGAATTGGAGGTTCTAAGTTCAAATAACAAGCGTCAAACAGTTTTACAGCCCTCTAAAATTACACAGGTTGGGTTTTACAATTGTCTTAAAACTGCTACTATTCCCAAATTATGGGTGTGATATTCACTTTAGATGTTGACCCTTGTGCTCACGCCATATGACAGTTAAACTGTCTGAACAAATTCTGGGTATCATTGTTGCAATTCCATCAGCAAGCTATGGGCACCACATGGGGCGGGTTATCAGCTTGTTGCAGCATCAGCTGACAAGCGGGTAAGGCTGGTTGGGGTTGGGGGTGAGGTAGGGGTGGGTACTGGTGGTTGCAAGAATGGAACGGTAGCATTCCTGAGCTCTTTGGAAAAGCCGCAAGTGGTCCTGACAGGATGTACAATTAGGCCTCTCAAAGGCCTGGAGAAATGGAAGCGATCAATGGTTTAATTGCTCTGTGTTTGATTATGTGAGTCTGGCAACTGATCTATGTTCACTGTGCTTGATTGGCTAAGTCTGGGTGTTGAGTCAGAGCTTGAGGAAACCGAGAAGTTGCTCAAAGCTAAAGTTGGGAACAGCATGATTGCACATATTTTGTGGTTGCACAGATATTTTCAAGCATTGTAAATCAGTTGTAGTCTTAGAAATTCAGAGACGACACTATTTTCTGAGGTAAACTAAGTAAATAAAATATACAAAAAGCTGACAAAATACACCACAGGCGATATTTATTTGAACTTTAATTTTTAGTGGCAGGGAAGATTGAATGAGGGTAGATAGAATGTGATTTCTGTTTTCTCCAAACACAGTTCAGTGTTACCTGTGTCAATACATCTGATACATTTCTGTCAATGGATGTTCACTGAATAAGGTTCCCCCCAAACTATAGCAATGCTGTTAAATATGAAAGAAAAGAAAAACACTTCAACATTTATTAAAGCAATGTATCGTTTGATGGTTTGTTCTTATTCGTTTATTTTTCTTTATTACTTCATTGTTCAATGCAGATATATTTACTGCAATTGTACAAGATATACATAGGTCGCGATTATAGTTGAAATGCTAAATCTTGGCAGGCACTCTCTGGCCTTTGCCATTCTCTTTTCCTGCCGGCAGCGCACCACTACCCATGACTTTCCCAAGAAATCCCATTGACAAGGGGCTGGAGTAGAAACCCTCATCGCCAGCGAATGGCGTGCCGCTGAGAAACATAGAGTTGGGGAATGGAGAACACTGTTGTTAAGTTTATCTTGCAACATTGGCTGTTCTGCAGGTTTGAAGTATAACTTTAAGAATTACAGAGGAAACCAATTTAAGATAATTCGTCGGGCATGGCTGGAAGCCACATACGGGGCCCTGTCCTTTGCAGACAGAAGGAGAATGCCCATGTCGAGCACCTTTTCCAGTGAAACAAAAGTTTGGGGGACAACCATTCCCTGGTTCTTTCCTCATAGCAATGCCCTGGCCAATCAGCGTCGACCTTCCTGGTTTGATTTTGAAACTAAAACTTGGCAGTCAACTGCTCTCTGTTGCAATCTCCATAACAGTGTCTCAACCAGTCAGAGCCCACTTGCCAACCTGTCAGCACTCTCTTCTTATGCAGCATAAATTGTTGTTCTCTTTACTGTTGCTATAACTTGTGTAGCTGTCCTGATAAGTGCAAGACAAAAATTTCCACAGCGTGTCTCTTTTGTTCCTGAAATATTCAAATATAACTTTAGGCAGATCCAGAGACTGGATAATCTTTCACATAATTGGAATATAAGATATGTAGAAATAGCCTGTCAGATAAAGCAAAGGATTGGAGAAATATGCTTCATAATTGGATTAAAAATTACAAGAATAGACACAGATAATTAATTCCTGCATGGAACACAGAGGCTCAAGTAGTTGCTGCAGCAGTTGACTAATCATCTGTGGAATGCAATTGGTTAGAGTCGTGTGATCTGCAAGAATCTGGAGTATCACTCAATTGCCTCCAGGGTTGGTGGAGAAATTACACATATTTAATTTTGTGAGGTTCGCCTCCTCTCTCAAGGGATTGAGTGCATCTGGAAAAGTCCGTGAGTGTGAAGACTGAGAATGAAGACTCTACATGGCTCATCAAAATCGTTTTGTTTGCTAAGTAAAAGATCTTTTCCTGTTCCAAATATTCTTGTGCAGCAATTATTTAAAAAGATATTTATTGTTGAAGTAAGGCAATCAAAATACTATAAAAACGCAGCAGTCTAATGTGGATAACATGCGATTCTGTCATTTTAAGCGAACGTTATTTGTAACCTTTGAGTACAAATTGGTATGAATACAGCCTTGTCAGGATATATTAAAAAGTTGTTCAATACAGCTATCAATTAATATTATTGAACGGCATATTTTGTACTCTCATATCATGGCCGGGAGTCTCCATGGGCCGACGGCGAATGCGGGAAAGGCAATTGGGCGGAGAATCGGCCGTGAAGCCAAAAACGTGGCGGGCGCCTGGCGCATGTCAATTTTCAATGCCCCGGTGCCTCGACAGCGGCCTCAATGCATTTTTCTCTGCACATGCAGTAAACTCCATTTGCATATCATTAGCGGGCCTGACCCGGTATTCTCCGGGGCCCCTGCGATGCTGAGCCTCTGCGGGGGGAATTCACAGCGGCGAGTGTCATTTGTGCTTTCGCAAATTGGGAAACAGGCACCGTGGCGGATGGGGAAGAGATAGGAGGTAGGACACACCGAGGCTGCCAGTCCTGGCGCTGGCAGGGCAGGCGGAGGGTAGGTGGAAGGCAGGAGGCCTCCACCAAGCCTGGGGGGAAGCAGGGAATGTTGGGGGAGATCAGGAGGTGGGCCTTGGGGTCTAGGTGACCCTCCAAGGGACCGGAGTGTCTTGGCATGGACCGCCATTGCCGCGGCCTGCAAGGCATCTACCTTGCTGCGCACCCCACTGACATAACACTGGCCCCTGGTTGTGCAGAGTGATACCAGCTGTATGAGTGCCCACACCCGACCACTCCCACACCCAACTCCCCCCCCCCCCACACCCCCTCGTAACCCCCTCTGTGGAACCTACCTGCTTCACTATGGGGTGTGCAGGTCTGGCCCACGTGGTGGAGGATGATGACAACACGCACTGGGATGAGCTCTGGTGCTCTGCATTATTCCACGATGTCTGACTTCTGCCCACGGTTGCTCTTTCCATCGTCCACCTGGGCGATCACTGCATGCGAACTGGTCTTTCCATCACATGGTCCCATCGAATCCCTGGGGTGACAGAGGTAGGGATGGTGAGGTGGGGGGTGGGGGGGGGGGGCGTGTTGGAGTGGGACACTAGAATCCAGCCAGCTTTGATTCCCACCCTGTGACCTGGGTCCCCGTTGGTGGCCGTCTTCTGGGGCAACTGGACCTGGATGAGTCCGGCTGCTGCTCGAGTGTCCCAGGTGACGTGGTGCCAACCTGTTCTGTCTGCCGCCCACCAGGTGCGCCAGGGAAAGAATGGAGGCAGTCTGAGTTGCCGTGCTGTTCTGGCACCCCCCTTTACGGGAGTCACCGGTAAGGGCCCCAGCACCTCCTCCTCCCGCAGAGTGCCATGGGATGGGGTGCGAGGGGAGCTAATCCTGAGTCTCCCCTGTCACCTGCGCTGCCAGTCCTGGAGCCCACGCCCGTCCCTTGATGCTCGCAGCCATGGAGACAGGGAGTGGACCACCTCCCTCTGGGACTGCGCCTCGTAACGCTGTGACTGCAGCCACCACCTTTCAGGCCTGTGCCACATCACTCAGTGACTACGCCACCTCCCTCTGGGTCTGTGCCATGTCAGCCAGCATGTGGACAATGCCGTCGGTGCCCTCAGCCATGGCCCGTTGTGACTGGGCCATGCTCAGGAGCGCCACTGCAATGTCCAGGTGGCCCTGGCACATGGCTGCCTGTGATAGGGCAGCCTTGTCCTGGGTCTCGGCCACTGCCAACACAGAGCACTCAGAGCCTTGGACATCTTGACCCATGGCTGAAACCTTAGCCCCCAAGGCCACCACCGCAGATGCCACCCATGTGGAGTTGGCTGGGTGGCAGGCATGGTCGGAATCATCTCCTGTTCCTTCAGGCGATTGGACTCAACCAGGTAGAGTGCTTGTGCTCGATGGTCACCGACATCCCCTCATGTAGTCCCTGGCTTTGCGACTGTATCTCCACAATAGATGGGACAGCCCTTTCCAGAAGCCCAAAACCCATCAGAACAGCAGCTGGTCCCTGGGGCCGGGCCGCCCTCCGACCGTCCGCCCCCTCAGAGGTTCCTGCTGTACCAGGTCTGCACCAGATAGTGCCCCAGGAGCCTCTTCACTAAGGTGTCCAACCGAGGTGAGTGTCTCTGGGATGGTGGAGGGTGTTGGGGACAGCTGTGACGGAACGTCAGTGTCGCCTCCGGACTGGTGCTCCGGGATGTCTCTGGCTGCGGGTCGAGGACTCCTGTTCATGCCTGTGTCCTCCTGTTCCTCTCTACTCTCCTCATGGGGTTGTGATTCTGGTTGGGGTGCGGGGACGCCAGAAGGGCCCACCTCATCACCAGGTGATCCTGCAAGGCACAAGATAAGATGCATGATTGGACTGCAGGTTGGTGTGGCGGGTGGTGGTGGAGGGGGCAGTTTGGGGTGGGGTGGCACCGTAGCACAGTGTTTAACACTGTTGTTTCACAGCTCCAGGGTCCCAGGTTCGATTCCTGGCTTGGGTCACTGTCTGTGTGGAGTCTGTACGTCCTCCCTGTGTCTGCGTGGGTTTCCTCCGGGTGCTCCGGTTTCTCCCCACAGTCCAAAGACGTGCAGGTTAGGTGGATTGGCCATGCTAAGTTGCCCTTAGTGTCCAAAAAGGTTAGGTGGGGTTACTGGGTTATGGTGATAGGGTGGAGGTGTGAGGGTGTGTGTGTGAGGGTGAGTGTGTCTGTGTGTGTGAGAAAGTGTGTGAGGGTGTGTGTGTGTGTGAGAGTGTGTGTGTGTGTGTGTGTGTGTGTGTGTGAGGGGGTGTATGATGGCATGTGTATGAGAGAGGGTGTGTGTGTGAGGGTGTCTGCGTGTGAGAGGGTGTGTGTATGAAGGTGTGTGTGAACGTGTGTGTGAGAGTGCGTGTGGACGTGTGTGTGAGGGTGTCTGTGTGTGTAAGGGTGTGTGCATGAGGGTGTGTATGTGAACGTGTGTGTATGAGGGTGTGTGTGAATGTGTGTATGAGGGTGTCTGTGTGTGTGAGGGTGTGTGTATGCGGGTGTGTGTGAACGTGTGTATGAGGGTGTCTGTGCCTTTGTGTAAAATAACCAGTTTCCAGCTGTGTGGTTTTATTTCTTATTTTTTCTGGGTGGGGACGTGGATTAATGATTCATCCTTTATTAAATCCTTTTAGTGTTTTTTTTTCTAAATTTAAAACATAAGGACCTTTGTTGGAAAAATAAATCTTACATGGAATTTAACAGAAGTGAAAAGTTGATCTGGAAAGAGTTATTTACAGACCGTATCTCTGTTGGATGCTTTAAGGGTAGTTTATCTTTGACATTCTTTTCCGATAAGAGATAAATTTGAAAAGGACTAGAATTCTTAGTTTCTCAAACTTAAATCTTCCTTCTTCCTGAATTTGGTCTGCTTCCAAGTAGTTCAGAGGTGGAATTCGAAGTTTGGGATTAATTGTACAGCTCCTGGAAACCTAAATAAAATTGCCAAAGGCTGCTACAGATTTTGAGCGTCTTAAGAATTATTAGGGATAGGAAGAAGGGCTTACTGCATTCCCTTATTTTGGGCAAAAGCAAACGATCCCACCCTTCCTAAATTTATTCTGACTGTTGACTTAACCTTTGCAGCTCAATTGTGTGGGAAAGGAAACAAAATCTCTACAAATCATGTGCACAAGCATACAGTCACACACACACACACACACATAGATACACAAGACATTGTGGTTCTCAACAATACTCAGCTACACCATCTCCACAAATTCAAGTTTGTCAATGAAATGCGTTGCTCCCCCATTGTTCAAACAATATGCTGGTGACATTTCTCCATTGGAAAAGTTTATTGTAAAAAATACACATTTCTAAAAAGCGCTAAAATCTGAGGACAAGGTACCAATGAAATATTCATCCATGTTTAACGATAATGTAACTTCTCCTACTGTTTAAAAAAAAATTAAGTTGTGAATCTTAATGGAAACATTGAGGGAATAACAGGTTTTTTAGTTAGGTGGTGGTATGTTACAGATCACTCAGCGGATCCCAGTTGCTATGGTAACGTGTACATGTTGCAGTCTGGAGCTTCCGATAGCGATGGTAGCGTCTCTACATCTTTCTTTCCATCACATGGTTGACCAGGAATCTCTGTCCCGCTCATACCACCTGCCATTGGCAGGTTTTAATCAGGTAGCATTCTGCAAGTGTGCATTCGGATCAAAGAGTGAAAATTTTGCGACCATCTCAGGCCTGGCCTTAAATGAGCAACTTATAAGTCAATCCTGTACGTTAGAATGTGCGGAAGGCGGCAAAGAGTCTTGAATGTTAGCAATTAAGCTATCTGGCAACTTGTTGGTTCTTTTATTAAACTTTAACTGACCCTAGTGGCAGATGCAGACATTTCTGAAGATGCAAGAATTATTTTATAGGGGAGTATGTTGCATATGTCCCTCAAGTTGGAAATTATGATACTGTTTTGAAGATGATTTGGGGATTTTCGTTGTAACCATAGAAACAAAGAATTCCTGCAGCACAGAAGGAGCACATTCGGCCCATCGAATCCACATGACCATCCTAAAATTCACCCTACCTAGGCACAATCCACAACCCTATCCCCATAATGCCTTAACTCCACCTAACCATTGGTCACTAAGGGGCAATTTAGCATGGCCAATCTACCTGACCTACACATCTTTGGACAGTGGGAGGAAACCACAGCCTTTGGTGGAAACCCACGCAGACACGGGGAGAACGGGCAAACTCCTCACAGACAGTCGCCCGAGGTCGGAATCGATCCTAGGTCTCTGGCGCTGTGAAGCAGCAGTGATAACCGCTGTGCCACCGTGCTGCCCAGTTGAGCAGCAATTCATTGCTCCAAGGTTGGACACCATTTTGGGAATCAGTGGCTGTTACATTATATAATTGTGGAGTCTACATGCATTGCAGGCGAAACCTATCTTTGCTCTTGCTCTTGAGCTGTGGATTCTGCTGGACCTATTGGTAACATACCTGGTCGAAGTAGTTCTGAAGCACCTTCACACTGCAGTTACAAGCTAGGGATAGAAGAAGTGCCACATCGTTCTTGTTTGGAACTTAGTACATCCTTTGTCAAGGAACAAAAAATTATGTTTTGCCCACATTACAGTGTTCCCTTCTCTACTGTGTGGTGATATGCGTCACTGTAAATACACAAGGGGTCAATGTAGATACACTAGAACTAGGTAAACACTAGATGTTGTGTTATGCTTCTCCATGTAGCATAAGCTGCTTCCTTGATATATACTCCGACAAAGGAAGGTTCAGACTTGGAGATAGGTTTAACAAATTAATGGAACAGTTACCAATTCTCCTACTTGAGTTTGACTCTCCTGCTAATCGTGCTACAGTAACTCAATCTAACTAACCAGTCTGCTCTAATCCATACGGTGGGTGTGATGCTTCCTGATCTGCCCCTGTCTCTCTGAGTGTCGCCAATGGAAAGAGAAAGAGCATGTGTGCCCTGGGTAGCCTCCTTGTGATAGTGTCACCTCTGGGTGTGTCTTGACTGCCCATTGGTCGTGTCCTATCTTACTGACCTATTGGTTGAATGTCTGCGTGTCATGATGTCTCTGGTGCTCCCTCTAGTGTTTACTTAGTTCGAGTGTATCTACATTAACCCCTTGTGTATTTACAGTGATGCATATCACCACATACTGCATCCATTATTAAAGATCTGCAGCTTAAAGTCAAAAGTGAACACAAGTTTTTGTGTTGTTGGAGAATGTAGGTCAGATGAAAGAAGAGTGGAATGCCATTTGAGAATGTTACCTGTGGGATGTTTCCCCAAGAGGTACAGCAAAGGAGGTGCCTTTTGTTTTTTTGCAGAGGTCTTCAATCATTACAATAAGCCTTTACCTCCCCAATACCTCAGCAAATGCAGGGAGACCTAAGGGCCAATTAGAGAACACAATGTCTTGGATTTAGAGTTAGGATTAATGGTAAGGATACCAGTGGTCACAATTATTGGTCTACAATGTCTGGAGGGGCAGAAATCAGGATGTTGGTGTCTGAGTTGCCCTGTGTTTACACAAACTTTGCTATTCTGTTTCCTTGTCAAGAAACCTGAGCTTGAAACACACAAAGGGAAGGGTGTGACGTTGAAGTACTTATCCAATAGATAACCACCAAACATGCCAGAAAATGTTAGGGCTGGTCCTGGAGCACTGAAATTACTTAGGATGTTCATTGTATGTTAGGGGTTTTATACAAATTCCAGTCATTGTTGTTCAACAGTTCGTTTCCTGTAGCTTATGGTTGGCCATAATGCTTATTTTTCACTCCACAGGTTCGTTGTGTTTTACTTTCCTCTTCCTTTTGCATTTGCCCAATATTTTGTAGAGCATAGAGTTTATATCTGTGACTTGCTGACAACTACAATCAATGTTGCTGCGGACATAGCTCCAAAGATGGCTGACCACTTCCGTACGATTTTCTCTTTGTTAGTTTTGACGAAAGCTATGGAGGAATTTGAACACAAGAATCAGAATCTTAAAATCAAGCAGACGGTGGGACGGGGGCTAATGTAGGTCAGCGAGCTGAGTGCTGATGGGTGACTGGGGCTTAAGGGTCCCAGAATTTTAGGTAAGCTTCAAGTTTATCGATCATGAAGTGTGGGAAGTCGGTTAAGAGAAAACTGGAATAGTCGAGTCTGGAGGTAACAAATGGAAAAGTATTAAAGGCACTCACTTTTGATTGCGCACTCCTCAAAGTTGACTGGGCCATGTCTCCAGCATCATTTAAAATAGGTACTAAATGACAGTAAGTAAGTAAAGTCATCCTCGTCCCAGATGACCATAGGCTGCTTTCCCCTTTGAGGGGAAGAGCTGACTGGTAGTGGTTTAACCTGAGGGACGCCACACCTCAGGCGAGGGGCAAGGTTGAGAAAGTGGGTCCTTCATGAATAACTTCAGCCGGTATGGGAATCAAACCTGCACTTTTGGCCTACGCTTTGCTTCACAAACCTGTTGTCCAGCCAACTGAGCTAAACAGGCCGCCAGTATACTCCTGCTGAGGTACCCTGGGCAGCATGGTAGCACAGTGGTTAGCACAGTTGCTTCACAGCTCCAGGGTCCCAAGTTCGATTCCTGACTTGGGTCACTGTCTGTGCGGAGTCTCACGTTCTCCCCATGTAGGCGTGGGTTTCCTCCGGGTGCTCCGGTTTCCTCCCACAGTCCAAAGATGTGCAGGTTCGGTGGATTGGCCATGATAAATTGCCCCTTAGTGTCCAAAAAGGTTAGCTGGGGTTACTGGGTTATGGGGATAGGGTGGAGACATGGGCTTAAGTAGGGTGCTCTTTCCAAGGTCCGGTGCAGACTCGATGGGCCGAATGACCTCCTTCTGCACTGTACATTCTATGAAAAAAAATACCTAGGAAATGATGCCACCAGTTATTTTGCATGCATTGTACGTCTCTCTTTGGGCAATAGTTAGGGCTGGGTGGGCATGAAACACGAAATACCTCTCTGAGTACAAAAGAGCCCCATAGCAAAAATTGACGCTCTCAGGAAAATGTGCATTTGAGGGGAAAACCCTCTGATGTCCCACCATCTGTAAGGTCAACCTTGCATCAGTGAAAGGTTATTGTCCAGAAACGTCAGTTTCAGTGTCCACCGATGCAGCCTGACCTGCTACTTTTATCCTGCATTTCCTGTTGTATTTCAGATTCTCAACGTCCATAGTATTTTGTTTTTCTATCTATGTGTCTTATCTGACTTGTTTACGCAACAGCAATTGCTGCACTGCAAGACTAGTTAACTCGGCAAAATATTGGGTGGGATTTCCCGGTCCCGCCATCAGAGGGCATCGTCGTGGGAGGGACTTGAAAATTTTGAGAGCGACTGAAAGGCAACTGACTGGAAAATCAAACCGTTGACATGTTTTATTAGTGGGATTAGATTGCGTGTAAATAAAAAGAAATATGTATTTTTTATTTTAATATATTATGTCTTATTGTTTGCGCTTACAACCAGGATGGGGTGGCACCATGATACTGTGGTTAGCACTGCTGCCTCACAGCGCCAGGGACCTGGCCTCAATTCCGGCCTTGGGCGACTGTATGGAATTTGCACTTTCTCCCCGTGTCTGTGCCGGTTTCCTCCGGGTGCTCCGGTTTCCTCCTGCAGTCCAAAGGTGTGCTGGTTAGGTGGATCGGCCATGTTAAATTGCCCCTTGGTGTCCAAAGATGTGTAGGTTAGGTGGTAATAGGGCGGGGGAGTGGGACTAGGTAGCAGAAGGTCAGTGCAGAACTGATGGGCCGAATTGCCTCCTTCTGCACTATAGAGGTTCTGTGGCAATGGAGCCTAAATGATTGGACTGCTGGCTGTCTTACTGTCGAGTTGTTGTCCACTCCTATTTTTAGGTGACCACCATGCTGATGTGTAATGCACCATCAGGAACTGGTGGGGGAGGACGGGGGCTCTCGTGTACTCAAACATGTACTAATGAAGTAATTAAAACCCCCGACAGCATTCCTGACTCCGCCCACCAAACCATGGCGGTAGGAATCAGCGGGTGAGCTGGATGGAGGTCTGGAAAACATTTCTTTGACAGACAGTTCTGGGTTTTGAGCTTTTAACGACTAATAAATTCAGGGCATTAACCTCTGTGAATTCAGCCCGTGAGCTGCTGCTTCTTTTCATTTCCAACACAATTCCTCTCCACTTTAATCTGCTGCTGATGTTTTCACATCTGGTCACCACACCTGATTTTTTTTCCAAGATCCAGATCACCTGTCCCCATATTGAGGAGAACGCTTTGCACTGGAAACGCGCTGACTGTATTCGACTTAGAACACCGGCTCAGCATTATTTGTTTCCCACGTCGACTGCTCCTGGCAGCTGCCGTGTTTGCCTTTCCCGCTCTCTCTTGCTCGGTTTAATTCTGCAGGGAATGGTTGAATTGAAACCCCTGTTTAGTAATGTGCTGGTGGGTGGGCCCTGGTTGCTAATATAGCGAAGGCCTTGAAGTTAGCCACCAATTTTCAATAAATACGACTTCTGAATTATTTAGCATTATATTTATTGCAAAATGTGAAGTTGTCCCAAACCTCTGTGAACCTTGTGAATAATTAATTTAACATAAAATTGTCAGGGGCTCGACTCCATTGCCGGTGTGTTAGCTGTGTTGATTCGTTCGCAACCCTCCGCCACAAAGCATCCAATTTGTGCCCGATTCCTTCATGGCCATAGCAATCCATGGTCCTGCGTCCAATACATTGAATCACAGGGTGGAATTTTACATTGTGTCAGGGTTCCCCTCCTCCCCTCTCCATCAGTTTAAATGTTGATATGGTTCGTTAACCCTTGGAGGGACATCAGTTGGTTTGGGGAAGACTTATGCTCCCATGTGAGGAGGAAGTCCTACCTTTGAGAGTTGCCAGCCAATCAACTGGGTCGGATTGGCATGCAGCTGGAGAGTGGGTGGGAAACCTGGGGGTAGGGAGAAAAGACGGGGGAGGTGGGGGGGGGGGGCAGATGACTTGGAGGGGATGTGCCTCCAATGGGTCCAGGGGGTCTATAAAGGAAGTACTCTTTCCCAGCCCGAGCAGTAGAAAATGCCAGACTGGCCGACACAAGGAATATTTGTGGTGTGGCAGGAAGAGGCCCTTAAGTGCCATTAATTGGCCATTTAATGGTTTCAATTGGTCCATGGGCGGATGGGCTACCCACAGCCTCCTCATGGTGAATAAAATTGTGGCGGAGCAAGTAGATCCAGCACTTTAGTCAACTGCGAGTAGAGATCATGAGTATTGCTGAAAAAAGAGACATGCTGTCAAAACTTTCCATCTTGCACTCATCAGGTCAGATTCACAAGAATATCAAGTGGAAAGAGAACAACAATTTATCTTGCATGAAAAGAGATTGATGATTAGTTGGCTTTCTTCAGCAATACCTTTAGTGTTATATCATCCACATGTCATGGAAACGCTCAATGTTCCTCATGCTCTCTAAAAAATGTATCCCTCAAATCACTTCATTTTTAAAAGCTATCTTAGCGTTGACTTTCACCACTGTTTTGGTGGAACATTCTTTGCTTCAATGACCCCTTGCCACCCTTCGTAACTGATACTCGGGAAAACACCCTTCTTTCCACTTTATCAAAGCTCCCCTTCATTTTGGAATGCTCCACCAGATCTTCCCTCAATCTTCCATCATCCAACAAAAAGAGGTGTATGCTCCTGTTTACCCTTACTGTCGGTTTTTGACATTACTAATTTATAAAGGACAAACTTACACAGGCACAGACTTTTAGCCTCAACCACAAACATTTTTATTAACAGGAAAAATAACCCTCTTCATTCCTCATACAAGAGCAATAGACTAGTGTAACGACATTGCACAACACTTGAAATGACTTATTAATAAAAGTCCCCATATTGCTGCCCAAAACCTTAACTCAAATTCTCTCAGGATTTAAGCAAATTACTGCGGATGCTGGAATCTGAAACAAGAACAGAAAATACTGGACAATCTCAGCAGGTCTGCCAGCATCTGTGGAGAGAGAAAGGAGCTAACGTTTGGAGTCTGGATGAGTTAATGTCTCCCTTCACTCTCCACAGATGCTGTCAGCCATGCTGAGATTGCTCAGTATTTTCTGGGTTTCTTTTGTTCCTCTCAGGATTTAGTTTCTACCTTTAAACTATTTTTAAAGCTCAGCCCCAACATCCCTCAGATTTGGCTGATACTTACAACTCCATACAGGGTTGGTCCTTCCGGTAGGAACCGTAGGCCATGATGACTGTTCCTGGCCATCCTTTGTGACTGCAGCCCAAGAATCAAACTTCTTGCCCTTTTTGTTATGAAAACTTTATCAAAGCATACTCTGCAGACATCCGGGTTGGATAGTCAGCACTTAGCGCACTTAAAATCTATTTTAGTCTGGCTCTTGCCTTAGTCCAGGCAAACCATTCATCACAATGTTGTTTGCACGACCAAAACAATGGAACTCATTCAGGTCTAATGTCTCCGGCTCCCAAGTTGATAAGTATGTGATACTGTCCATTTCCCCTTAGCTATTGTTGATGCTTGCCATGGCCATTGTCTGAGGCCAGCAGCTTTGATGGTCTCCCAGTTTCTTTAATTGGATTATCTGATAGCCACTGTCTTGTCTTTGAGATGGTAATGTACCAGTGTCTTGGTTTCGGTATTGGCTTGTTTTGAAGATTAACCCCTTAAAGTACAGCTGCAGGATTCTCCGCCAGCAAGATCCTCCACTTTGGCGGCAGTGCACCCACGCCCACGGGTTTCCCGATGGTGTGGGGTGGCCACAATGGGAGACCCCCATTGGCCGGATGCGGGAATGGTTGTTTGCAGTATTTATGTCCATGAAGCTTTTGGGGTTTTAAAAGCCCAGTTGAGGGTGATCCTTATCTACTCATTTTCTCTCTCCTACTGCAAATAAAATGTCTCATTTCCAGGCATCATTCCAGTAAATCTCTTTGTTAGCTCTTCCATAGCACTGGCATCTCTTCTACAGTTGGATTCACATAGCTGAGTGTTAAGAACCCCATTGATGTTAAATGCAAGGGTATCCCAAAACCCAAATGGTAACTGGAACCCTGGTTCTTAGTCGTCTATATTTTCAGTTTGGTATACTATGAGAAAAATATGCGAACCAGGGAGGAATAGTCCAGTTGTTGTGTGATCAATTAATATTTATTAACTTAAAAAGAAAAAAAAAGGACTACTACATCACTTAATTACATTGATGGCTATACACACACAGTATTATATGAAATTACCCATGGTCCCAACTACCTATATTTCCTAAACTCTGAGACAGTCCTTTGTTGCCAACCAACATTCAATAGCATACAACTCTATGAGCTACATCCAGCAGATAGTTAGCACACACAGGTTATTTGCCAAGTTGGGGAAAACCATCTTCAGTTTCAACGCAGATGAAATCTGCTACTTCTTTTTGGGAGATCTTTTTTGCAGCTGTGTGTGGCTGTGAAGGTAGCTATGTCTATGTCCCTATCCCCAGTCATCATGCTATGGATATATCATTCTTTCCCTTTGATGTTCTCCCGCCTGTGGAGTTGGCTTTAAGCATATACACGTCAATTTCCTTATCTCCCCACTTCGAAGTTACCTCTTCTACACCTCATTGTTTTCCTCCAGAGCCATAGGTAAACATTTGCTTTTCTCTCTGATGTGTCAATTTGCATTTCAAAATCTCTTCAGAGAGTTGCCCATATCAACTCCCTGTTTATTTGATTTATTGGATTTGATTTATTGTCACGTGTACCGAGGTACAGTGAAAAGTATTGTTCTGCATGCAGTCCAGACAGATTGTTCTGGAATGTAGCATAGTGGTAGCATTGTGGTCAGCACAGTTGCTTCATAGCTCCAGGGTCCCAGGTTCGATTCCCAGCTTGGGTCACTGTCTGTGTGGAGTCTGTACGTTCTCCCCGTGTGTGCCTGGGTTTACTCTGGCTGCTCCGGTTTCCTCCCACAGTCCAAAGATGTGCAGGTTAGGTGGATTGGCCATTCTAAATTGCCTTTGGTGTCCAAAAAAGGTTAGATTGGGTTACAGGGATAAAGGGGATAGGGTAAAGGGGAGGCGTGGGGCTTACGTGCGGTGCTCTTTCCAAGGGTCGGTGCAGACTCGATGGGCTAAATGGCCTCCTTCTGCACTGTAAATGCTATGATTCTATTCTATGATTCCATTCATGAAAACACATGGGACATACATAAGTACACAATGTAAATGCATTGACACAGGCATCGGGTGAAGTATGCGGTGTGTAGATCTATTCAGTAGAGAAGATCTGTGAAGGGGTCAGTTCAGTTCATAAGAGGGTCATCCAGGAGTCTTGTAACAGCGCGGAAGACGCTGTTTTTGAACCTGATAGTGTGTGTTCTCAGACTTTTGTATCTCCTACCCGATGGAAGATGTATTTTATCCCAATTTTATTTTTAAATCTTAAACCTGTAATTCTCAACACCAGGCGCAATACTTCAAATGTAATATTGCAGATTGAGCATTACCTCAATGCTTCTTTACGCATTTATGAAATCTAGGGATCATGAACCATATTTTCATCTTTATGTTTAATTTGCTCCCCTGTCTATAAAGAATTCTGAACCCCCAAGTCACCTTGTTCTTTAGTGCTTACATCCACTCATTGTTGTACCTCCCAAAATATACTACGTCATACTTCACCTCCATAAAATCTATCTGACATTTTATTGGCACACTCTATTAACTGGTGTATGTTCTACCAAAGTCACCTAAAGTCT
This sequence comes from Scyliorhinus canicula, assembly GCF_902713615.1. Lineage (NCBI taxonomy): Eukaryota > Metazoa > Chordata > Chondrichthyes > Carcharhiniformes > Scyliorhinidae > Scyliorhinus > Scyliorhinus canicula. The sequence goes on along the minus strand of NC_052155.1, from coordinate 168,740,033 downwards.
TCCTCTCAAGCTAACCACCCATGCCATGTTTGTGCCTCCAAATGTGGATATTGTGCCCCCATCTGCAGATATATATATAGTACATATATATAATGAGCAATAGCGCTAACATTTCTCCCTGGTGGCCACTACTGTTTTCCTTTGCCCAATCTGAAAAATATCCAGCTCTGTTTGCTTTCTTTCATGTAGCCAACCTTCTATCCATGCTGCCAAATTTTCCTCTTCGCATAAGGGAGACCATAAGACCATAAGACGTTGGAGCAGAATTAGGCCACACGGCCCATCGAGTCTGCTCTGCCATTTAAACATGACTGATTTTTCTCATCCCCATTCTCCTGCCTTCTCCCCATAACCCCTGATCACCTTATTGATCAAGAACCTATCTATCTCTGTCTTAAAGACACTCAGTGATTTGACCTCCACAGGCTTCTGTGGCAAAGAGTGCCACAGATTCACCACCCTCTGGCTGAAGAAATTCGTTCTCATCTCTGTTTTAAAGGATCGTCCCATTAGTCTGAGATTGCGTCTTCTGGCTCTTGTTTTTCCTACACGTGGAAACATCCTCTCCACGTCTACTCTAGGCCTCACAGTATCCTGTAAGTAAGATCCCCCCTCGACCTTCTAAACTCCAATGAGTACAGACCCAGAGCCCTCAACGTTCCTCATATGACAAGCTCTTAATTTGAGCGATCATTCTTGTGAACATCCTCTGGACCTTTTCCATGCTTCTCAACCATCAACAAACTTGCTGCGCACCTCATTGATAAATCACAGTATCCACTGCTTTGGCTGTACCCAGTATACTTTGTTGCTTAACATGACCACATGTCAGTCATAGGGAAAATAGCGATGACCCACTGACCTTTAACTGAGTATTCATTCTGAGAGACCAATCCATGAACTTCGAGTGTCAGTTTGAACATTGAAAAGGACGTTTGAAATTCTGTGTTGTTCCTACCTCCTGGGCAGGTGCTCGGTCAGTTCCAGCCCCACTCCACCCGGAGACGCAACACAATTGAAATTAATAAATAATTCTTAGAAAAACACCCAAAATCTTAGGTGCTTAGCTGCCCAATAACTACAGTCATCAGGTTTGTAAATTTAAACACAATTAAGTTTATTGATGACAATAACTACAATTAAATATGCAGCAAATACGACAGGTTAACTATTTTCTAATTCCTTACCATCCCCCCCCCCCCCCCCCCCCCCCCCCCCCCGCCCCAGTTTACGCTCGTCCCACCCTCCACACACACACAATGCAGACAAACGCAAGGGGGAAGAGGGAAGGGTAAAATAATAATGAAAGTGAAAAAATTAGTCTTTGTTTCAGATTATTGTTTTTAGCACACCTTTCTTCAATGGAGGCAGTCAGTTTGAGATTTCTTTTCCAGTCTGCAATGGTTTTCCCTGGAGATTAATTCAGGTTTCTGCATTTTTCAGAAATATAACAGGTATGCAGCTTTCCTGGGGAAAAATAAGGGAGAAAGAGAGAGCAGGTGATGTACTCTGAACATCCAGCTCAAAACCGCTTTTCCCCTGGCTCTCTGAAAATGATCCCACTCAAGTATGACCCAATCACCGCCTATTGCTGGGCAGAGTACAACCTTTTTGCCAATTCATTGGCCACGAGCCAACCGATCTCTCAGGTGCCGAAAAATCGGAGTTCTGCTGTCCAAAGCCAGCACAGTGTACTGGGCTGTAACTTTTGAGGTGCTCATTTCCCCTGCTTGACTGAAAGGCATGTGTCCATTATGCATCAAAATGAAAACCGCAAAAGTAAAGATAGGTGAAAAAAGGGAATCAACAGGGAGGGCCCTTACAAAAATGACACTGATCTGATCGTCTAGATTTTGTGTAAAAATAACTGTGTCACAGGATCCCAATTTGAATGTGATCACGAGGCCCCCATCTGTCTCGTTGGGTGCCCTGGTTAACTCCGAAAACTGCAGAGTCAAGGCATGCCATAAATACTCTGTCATTAGTCATTATTTTAACCATCAGCCAAACAGGGACTGTTTAGCACAGGGCTAAATCACTGGCTTTGAAAGCAGGCCAGCAACACAGTTCGATTCCCGTAACAGCCTCCCCGAACAGGTGCCGGAATGTGGCGACTAGGGGCTTTTCACAGTAACCTCATTTGAAGCCTACTCGTGACAATAAGCAATTTTCATTCATTATTCTCCTTCTGGGCAGGTTTAAATCAGCTCTATAGAATTTTAAGGATGAAGAGAAAGAATTTCCATGGAGGTTTCCTGACCACTATAATGTCAATGATGGATCAGCACACTTAACCCCACGCTTTCAATTAAAAGCTAAAAAAGATATTGCTAATGATTAACACTTTTTGTTAACTTGTATATCAAAATATTATGCATTTAGATTTACACCTTTCGAAATGAAATCACATTCATGTCTCAGTACAGGTTCTTCAAAGTTGTAAAATTTTTGGAGGAAAGTATCGGCGCTGGTATCTGTTCAAATGTTATAAATGGCAACGCCATTTTGGTTTAAAAACCTTTCAAAATTAGCGGCCAGAATTCTCCGTCATCGGGATTCTCTTTCCCTGCTGGCAGCGCATCTCAGCCAGTGGGTTTCTGGGTAGCGTGGGGTGGTTTCAATGGGAAATCCCATTGACAAGCGGTGGGAAGTTAGAATTGCGCCAATGAATAGCACGCTGCCAAGGAACACGCAGTGGCAGGGTTGGAGACCTAAGCCCAACATTTCCTCTTCGTTCACCACCAAATACCGCAAAATATCATTATTGTGGGAACTATGTTGATGGTAACTAATGTTTGTGATCTTTAAGTGTTCAGATAACATGAGTCTCTTAAAGCCAATGTTATGTAATCTCTAGCATTCCAAGAACACAGATGTTGGAAAAATAGGTTTGAAGGTGTAGCATGGTCAAGCGAGTTTGGAACCCATTTATTTGTTACACCATTTCTGCAATTCTAGTAAAATAAACTTTTATAGTTTAGCAGGAATTTGGCAGGAGCTTACCAAGGCATGGGATGCAGATCAGAGAGCCTTGAACTAAGTTTATGTCTAGTGCAAATGTAGATTTGGATTGGGGACGGTTGTTGAAAGCTTCCCATGGCTGGGAACTACCGAGGCTGAGACAGCAGGCTCTGCTGTTGCTCTGAATCCCCTGAAGAAAAAAAATATTTTTAATTTATCATATGAGGCCTCGCTGCCTTTATGACTGGTTTGCCTGGCTGTGATGGGTGTTCTGCTCAAGAGCAGGTTAAAATGAAAATCGTTTATTGTCACAAGTAGGCTTCAAATGAAGTTACTGTGAAAAGCCCCTAGTCGCCACAGTCTGGCACCTGTTCGGGGAGGCTGGTACGGGAATTGAACCGTGCTGCTGGCCTGCCTTGGTCTGCTTTAAAAGCCAGTGATTTAGCCCAGTGTGCTAAACCATTAAAGTGGAATCTCATGTATGCCGTGGGACCCCAATTTGCAATAGGGGAGCTATACCCAATGCCCTGCTGCTGTGGCGACTTCTCAAGTTGGACAAGCGAACTTCATTTACAAGGTTGCCTCAATGGCTGCATGCTTCGAGCTAGCCCATAGTACACTCTTTCTAACCAGAAAACCTTCTCCCCTTCGCAAGGTTCCCCACGCTCGATGTTGAAACTTCTTCACGTAACGAATGGTTGGGGTCCGGAGTGCACTGCCTGGAAGTTCGATGGTGGCAGGTTCAATCGAGGCATTAAAGAGGGCATGAGATGATTATCTGAATAAAAACAATGTTCAGGGGCACGGGGAAGAGGCAGGGGGAATGGCACCAAGCCAGGATCCTTATTTAGAGAGCTGGTGCAGACACGATGAGCCAAATGACCTCCGTCAGCACTGTAACAATTCTGTGATTCTGCGACTATTGCATTGTAGTATGTGGGAATTTGCTGTGTGCAAACTGGCTGCCAATGTTTCAACACTCCAACAGTGGCTACACTTGAAAAAATACTTCAGGCTGCACTTCAAAAGTACTTTGTGACCGTAAAATGTTTTGAGAAGTGGCCATCCCTACGGCACAGTGTTAACTTTTAAGCACATTATGAGCTTTAGCCCCACAGAAATGATAGCATCTTCAGAGCATTAGCATGTCCACTTCAGTTGACTAAAATTGTTGTAAGATTGGATACAACAATTGCGCATCCTATCAGCAACTCCGATGAGTCGGACGTCCCCTGTTGCTCTTAGTCACATTTTTCCTCTTTCATCGTTTTTTTCCCTTTTATCACATTAAAAAAACTTAAAGCTTAATTAAAAAAACTTAAAGCTTAATAACTTAAAGCTTTGTTCGCCACACAAAAAGCCATTTCTTCCTCAAGCAGAGGGAATTACAGCCCAGAATTCTCATTCACCTGGCTGAAAGAAAGCAAAGATGCTTTTCAGAAGTCTGAATAAAGGTCATTTTGTTGAATAATGGTCCGCAGTTTAACTTTTAAATCTACAAAATGTATCTCGCCGCAAAATAGTTTAAAGTGTGGTTTACATTAGCTTTAGGCTAGGTTTAAATTTGATCCAGATTGAAATTCCGGATACAGCCAGCTATTTGCAGAAAAATTAGAGGAAATACATTGGACTTATAACCATTCTTTGTTGCATGTACAAAAGTAAAGTTTTCTATTGGTGGTGTTGTGAATCCTGGTAGTTGCAGAGAGGACCACTTACCCGAGTCTCTCTGAGCAATCTCTCTTCCAACAGTCAAGGTTCAATCATTTTAATTTTGAGCTATTTAGACTAGAATTGTTTTGTGCAATGAAAACGTGGGAAATTTACCTTGCTCCTTATCTATTTCATGCTTGTGGGGGAGACTAGTCGATTCAGTTATATGGTAAAAATATACTTTTATTCCATATCACTCTCCCTCCCTATGGGATAGTGCACAACTGCCATGATTTCCATCGACAGACCCAAACCTGTGAGTGCTTTAAGGCGTTGAAGCTCGACTGTGTTGGTGCTCTGATGCAAATTGTAATTCCACCTGACTTGAGCCAAAACAAAGGATTCCATTCATCCACGGAATGTAAAGAAATGCAACACATTAGTAACAATTAATTGAGTAATTTCGATACACTTCCGGTCCGCATTTGCAAACTGGCGTTCTGCAATACCTTGAGGAAGAGATGGTCCTCCATGTGACAAAGGGAGCAATGTCTGTTGGCTTTCGTACTCTAGAAGAGATGTTGCTTCAGGTAATGGTCTTTCCTTCAAAACTTGTATCTACATAGTGGCATGTGAGAGTACCTTTAAGAAATGGATGTTTAAGCAATGTACCTTTAAGAAGTGAGGCAGCTCATATTACTGAAGTGATGTCAGAGGGTGGGGGGAGCTGAGCTCACTTCTGTTTTTGGTTTCAATTTTGAGAAAAAGAGCTTGGGTGTGTCTGTTTTTGCAGTGAGCTGGATCTGCTGTGATCTCTGTCATGAAAGACTATCTCTGAATTTGTGGGTGATTTAAACTCAGAATAGTAATGTCTTTAACCTGATGTGTTTCTGTTTAAAGGTGTTAAGTCTCTTGGATTGTTAAAGGAACAACTGAAGGATTATTTAGTGTTGTATTATTTTCGGGGTTATCTTTGAAGTAAGGGGTGTTGAGTGATCCAATGTTTATTTAAAAGGTTAAGTTGAATTCATGGAATAAACATTGTTTTGTGTTTAAAAACCCACGTATCCATAATTGTAATACCACACCTGGAGAACAAGCTGTGTGCTTCAAAAGCAACAATACATTAAAGGGGCAGGTTAGTTGAACTCCATGATACATTTTGGGGTTGTGAAAACACCGCTCCCATAACAATAGCTAACTATTTACATGTGTCGAGAATATTGGGACATGACTGCAGCTCCTCTCTTAGGTGCTTCTCACTCCTCCTCCCTCAGAGGAGGACATCACTATGACATAGCTCCTGACACACATGCTCAGTAGTGGTCATTAGAGTTAACCCCTTCCTCTACATCTCCCCCCCCCAAATCTATGCACATCCTATGTTATTATATATACACATCTTCCTGAACCTCTCCCTCCCCTACTCCCAAGCATCTGCTTTAAATGGATAATTCCCTTGGTTGTTTCACCAGTCTCCAGAAACAAGCGCGGAGTTCTTCCTGAGGGTGTCGAGGGTCTGTTCACTCTGAACGCATTCCCTGTGGGCTCTCACTCCTTGTTTCTCTGTCTTTTGTGGCTGTGTATGTGTGACATTTTCCTGAGGATCAGGGTATTCAGCCCATCCTTCTAATGGTTCCTGCCCATTGAAATCAAGGCACTGCTGTTCCTCCAGATCAGGTCTGTTAGTGCCTGGACCATATACAATCCCGGGTTGTCTTTGCTTCTCTATTACCGTACCTTCTAGTAGCTGGTCTCTGATCCGCACCAGCTCCCCCCTTTCGAGTGTGGGCAGGTTGTGAACCCTGTGTCGTTGTTGAAAGTGCGTGCTTGATTTGCCCTGCAACTTTCTTCTGGCTGGACCATGGTCTTCTACTGTAATATTTAATATCAATGTGTGGAGAAGGAAAGGACGTTGTTGGTGCACTATCAATTACGACGAGACAAGAGTAGAATGTAATCGAGGCTTTATTACACTGAGATGTGTGGCCTCCTACAGCAGCTGGTGAAATGGCTGCTGTTCGGGGAGCACACACATTTATACTCCGCCTATTGGGCGGAGCCAGCAGGCAGGGATCTACCCCTGTACCTGTAGTACAGGGGCCTTACCTTAATACCAGAATATACAATATAATACAACAGTGGTGACTACCACATTCACCCCCTGTTAAAAATGAGTCCAGCGGGGATGGTGGGAAACTATTTACATACAGATTGGCTTTAAAATTACAGAGAAGCTTAGAAATTTAGACGATCGGGCGCCTTGATCTGTTGTTGAGAGCGCGCAGTGCTGGTGGCGGCTCAGGCGTCGGCTTGGTCTTCGGAGACTCTGGGAGCGTGTTGACATCCTCTTCATCCCCGGGTGGGTCCAAGGGGAGGACGGATTGTCCTGGAGTGGCGGCTGTGGTGGGGCGCGCTGGGGGGAGGGAGGGCGGTGCCGGGGCAGAGGGGGGTGTGTGGGGACCCAGCTGGTGCCAGGTCTCTGAGGGAGACTGTGTCTTGGCGGCCGTCGGGGTACGCTACGTAGGCGTACTGCGGGTTTGCGTGGAGTAGCTGTACCCTCTCAACCAACGGGTCCGCCTTGTGGAGCCGCACGTGCTTGCGGAGGAGAACGGGTCCTGGAGCTACCAGCCACGCTGGGAGCGAAACCCAGGAGGTGGACTTCCTGGGGAAGGCAAAGAGACGTTCATGGGGGGTTTCGTTAGCCGCAGTACACAGGAGCGACCAAATGGAGTGAAGTGCGTCGGGGAGGGCCTCCTGCCAGCGGGAGGCCGGGAGATTTCTGTACCGTAGGGCCAGCTGGACGACCCTCCAGACTGTCCCATTCTCTGGCTCTACCTGCCCGTTTCCCCTGGGGTTGTAGCTGGTCGTCCTGCTCGAGGCAATGTCCCCGTTGAACTGGTACTGGCGCAGCTCATCGCTCATAAATGAGGATCCCCGGTCGCTGTGGATGTAGGCGGGGAAGCCGAACAGAGTGAAGATGGTGTTGAGTGCTTTGATGATGGTGGCAGGCGAAAGATCGGGGCATGGGACGGTGAAGGGGAATCGGGAATACTTGTCGACCACATTGACGAAATACGTGTCGCGGTCGGTGGAGGGGAGGGGCCCTTTGAAGTCCACGCTGAGGCGTTCAAAGAGGCAGGAGGCCTTCACCAGGCGCGCCCGGTCTGGCCGGTAGAAGTGCGGTTTACACTCCGCGCAGACCTGGCAGTCTCTGGTGGTAGCCCTGACTTCCTCGATGGAGTAGGGCAGATTGCGGGCCTTAATGAAGTGGTAAAAGCGGGTGACTCCTGGGTGACAGAGATCGTCGTGCAGGGTCCGGAGTCGGTCCACCTGTGCGCTGGCACTGGTACCTCAGGACAGGGCATCGGGGGGCTCGTTGAGCTTACCGGGGCGATACAAAATCTCGTAATTGTAGGTGGAGAGCTCGATCCTCAATGCAAGATCTTTTCATTTTTGATCTTAGCCCGCTGTGTGTTAAACATGAAGGCAACCGACCGTTGGTTAGTGAGGAGAGTGAATCTCCTGCTGGCCAGGTAATGCCTCCAATGCCGCACAGCTTCAATGATCGCTTGGGCCTCCTTTTCGACGGAGGAGTGCCGAATTTCAGAGGCATGGAGGGTGAGGGAAAAGAATGCCACTGGCCTGCCTGCGTGGTTGAGGGTGGCTGCCAGAGCGACTTCTCATGTATCGCTCTCGACTTGGAAGGGGAGGGTCTCGTCGACCGCGTGCATTGCGGCCTTGGAGATGTCGGCCTCGATCCGATTGAAGGCCTGGTGAGCCTCGGCCATCAGTGGGAAATCGGTGGAGTGGATGAGTGGGCGGGCCTTGTCCGCATAGTTAGGGAGCCACTGGGCGTAGTACGAAAAGAACCCCAGGCATCGTTTGAGGGCCTTGGGGCAGGTTGGGGAGTTTGATGGTGTGGAGAAATTTGGAAAGGTTTGCGTCGTGGTCCTGCTAGTTGTGGCCGCAGATGGTGACGTTGTCCAGGTACGGGAAGGTGGCCCGCAGTCCGTACCAGTCAACCATTCAGTCCATCTCCCGTTGGAAGACCGAGACCCCATTGGTGATGCCGAAGGGAATCCTAAGGAAATGGTAAAGGCGGCCGTCTGCTTCAAACGCAATGTATGGCGGTCCGCCTTGCGAATGGGGAGCTGGTGGTAGGCAGATTTCAGGTCCACTGTCGAGAAGACCCGGTACTGTGCAATCTGATTGACCATATCAGATATGCGTGGGAGGGGGTACGCGTCGAGCTGCGTGTACCGATTGATGGTCTGATTGTAGTCAACGACCATTCTGTTTTTCTCCCCAGTTTTCACCACTACCACTTGGGCTCTCCAGGGGCTGTTGCTGGCCTCGATGATGCCTTCCCGCAGCAGCCGCTGGACCTCAGACCTGATGAAGGTTCTGTCCTGGGCACTGTACCGTCTGCTCCTGGTGGCGACGGGTTTGCAATCCAGGGTGAGGTTCGCAAACAGGGAAGGCGGGTCGACCTTAAGTGTCGTGAGGCCGCAAACCGTAAGGGGTGGTAGGGACCCGCCAAACTTCAGGGTTAGGCTCTGGAGGTTGCACATGGAAGTCCAGGCCGAGTAGCAAGGCAATGCAGACGTTGGGGAGGATGTAGAGCCAGAAGCCGCTGAACTCTACGCCCTGGATGGTGAGGGTGGCGATGCAGTACCCCCGGATCGCCACGGAGTGGGATCCGGATGCCAGGGAGATTCTTTGGTTAATGGGGTGTACCGCGAGGGATCAGTGCCTTACCGTATCGGGGTGGATGAAGCTCTCAGTGCTCCCGGCGTCCAGAAGGCAGGATATCTCGTGCCCGTCGACCATCACCTTTGTCGACGCAGTCGCGAGGTTGTGCGGTCGAGACTGGTTGATCGTGACGGAGGCGAGGTGCGGCTGGTTGTCGGCGGTGCAGGCGATGAGCGGCCCGATGAGGTGCCCAACGGGCAGGGGTCCTGAGGCGGGTAAGAGGTGGCGCCCATGGGCCGCACGTGTTGTGGCTGGAGCAAGATGGCGTGCCCATGGGCCGCACGTGGTCTGAGGAGAGGAAGATGGCGGCGCCCACTGGCCGCACATGGGGGGTGCAGAGACAATAGCGGCAATTGAGCGGGCCTGACACACTGCAGCGAAATGCCCTTTCTTGCCACAGGCTTTGCAGAGGGCACTCCACGCCGGGCAGCGCTGTTTTGTCTGTCCGCAGAAGTAGCACTTGGGTCCCCCGGGTTCGGTTGGCTGCCACGCGGCGCAGGCGTGGGGTTGACTTGGGGCGATCACTGATGGGGTTCACGATGGTGTGGCCGCTGGTCGGGTCCACGATGCACAGGAGGGGTGGGCCCTGGGGTCAGGGGCATAAGCCTGAACGTTGCGCGAGGCGACTGTGAGTGAGAGCGCTAGTTTCTTGGTCGCCACAAAGTCAAGCGTGGCCCCTTCTAAGAGGCGCTGGTGGATGTAGTTCGACCCTATGCCCGTAACGAACGTGTTTCTCATTAGCAGGTTCGAATGTTCAGAGGCCGAAACGTCTTGGCAGTCACAGTCTCTAACTAGGGTGAGCAGGGCACACCAGAAATCATCCACAGACTCACCGGGAAGTTGGTGCCGCGTGGACAGGAGGTGCCTGGCATAGATCTTGTTGGTCTGCTGAGCGTAGTTCTCCTTCAGTAGCGCCATGGCCTCTGCGTAGGTCGATGCGTCCCGGACGAGGGGAAAGACATTGGAGCTCAGCCGCGTGTACAGAATCTGGAGCTTCTGTGCCTCTGAGATTGGGTCTGGCGCAGACCCGATGTAAGCTTCAAAACAGGCCAGCCAATGTTCAAAGTCCTTTTTGGCATTGTCTGCTTGAGGATGCAGCTGCAGGCGATCCGGCTTGATGCGGAGGTCCATCTTTGAAAAGTCTCTGTGTAATACATTGATGCACTATCAATTACGACGAGACGAGAGTAGAATGTAATCGAGGCTTTATTACACAGAGATGTGTGGCCTCCTACAGCAGCTGACAAAATAGCTGCAGTTCGGAGAGCACACATATTTATACTCCACCTACTGGGCGGAGCTAGCAGGCAGGGATCTACCCCCATACCTGTAGTACAGGAGCCTTAGCGTAATACCAGTACATACAATATAATACAACAGTGGTGACTGTGGCCCTTCAAATGCTCAGATGGGATGACGCCATTCTACACTTTCGGGCAATAATTGAGCAAGGCTAGCTCAAAGTCTTTCACATTTTTCCTAGCTGATCTTTTATAGTATATACTCCTCTCTCCGTCACTTTGTTGGACCGAGAGTACTCTGGTGAACCTGTGACGGTCAAATTCACATGCTGCTGCAATGGACAGGAAACATTCATTGGCAAATTGTGGTCCATTGTCAGAGATGACAATGTCCGGAATGCTGCATGTGGAAAACACAGTCTTCAGAGAGGTAATAATGGCCTCAGGCCTTTGCAATAATAGTCCACTACTATGAGAAATACTTTGCCTTTGAATCCAAATAGGTTCATCCCAAGGCGTTCTCAAGGCCTGGATGGGTAGGAAAAGGTCAGGATTGGCTTTCTGCACCTGTCTGTAAATGGAGTAATTGGAGCCCATAGGCATGATTTAATGGAAACGTTTCTAAGTGTGACAGCGAGTGTCCGACCTGGTGAGGCCGTCACCGGTACCTAACATTAATTAGGGCGCTTAATGATGTCACACAGGCTTCACGTTAGAAAAGACTGACCTGCCAGCTGATTCACCTGGACCGTGCTCGGCAGCTCCCCGTTAACGAGGGGGAGCAGCTCTTAAACAAACCCCAGACAGCACGCAACCATGACACCACGTAGTCCGGCACCACCATTCGCAGATGCCGACCTGGCCAGACTACTGGACGCGGTGGAGTCCAGATGGGATAGCAGGGGCTCGGAGGGTTAGCCCCAGGGCAGCTGATGCCGTCAGGGAGACAGTGGCAGCAGCCATCAGCGCATGGAATGTCACCAGGAGGACCACCACCCAGTGCTACAAGAAGCTAAATGACCTGTAACGAGCCGGACGGGTGAGTTGGTATCGTTCCCAGTCTCCGGTCTCTCCTGCCAACCCCACTCGACCCTGTGGTTGGCACCGCACTACCTCCGCCCCAGCACAGTATCGTGCCTGTGCCCCAGCACACACTGGCACCCACCTGTGCACTCCACCCATGTCCAGCAGTGTTACCCAAGCTTGACCACACCATAGGCCCCGACCCCTCCCACCCCACGCTGCATGAAGCGTGCGGTTCACGATGCCTTCTCTCTGTTCGCACCTACGAGGAACTGGCCCTCTGGTTGTGGGGGTGGTAGAGGACAGGTCGGTCACTGATATCGAGATTGGCCTGCGCTGCAGAGGTGAAAATTCATTGGCCTCCACCCAGATGACCTGTGTGTTGTTCATGCCAGAGAGAATGATCCTTCCCTTCCACTGACCACAACATCCATTCTCCCGCCGGATATCCAGCCAATGGTGCTGGTCCAACCGGGATGGGCACCGCACCCACCTCCTATGCCTACACCTTGGAGGAGAGCTCCGAGGATGCCACCATCGATGCGTCATGGCTGTTTACCAGCGCAGTGACATACACCGTGGTGGGCGAAAGTAGTGGACAGGCTTCTGGGGCACAATCTGGTGATCACCATACAGTTGCTGATGCACATCTGGCGTAGGCAAGAACATCCAGGTGAGACAGCAGTCGGGGGGCTGCTGGATCCCAGGACTCAGCTGGGTCCCAGTCAGCTGCTGAGGCTCTGGACCAGGTTATACCAGAGCTGATGCAGACACGAGGGTGCGGATGTGATATACAGAAGAGGATGTCAGTGACCTCCAGTGGGTTCATAGCCAATTGGAGGAGTCTCCAAGGCTACGGGCTCAGCAGATGGCACTGGAAATGCGTGACACCGAGGCCAACACTGCTCGGGTGGCGGCCGCAGTGGAGAGCCTGGACACGACGTCAGCACCGTTAGTGAAGGTGTCCAAGGCGTTGCTCAGTCAGCGATGGCCATGGCTGAGGGCCTCGACTGCGTGTTCCGCTCACTCGGGGATGCCTGCGACATGGCACGAGCCCCCCCCCCCCCAGTCTATGGGCGACCCTCCCACCGGTGACACCCGACATTCCTGACCGGGCCCGACCCCCCCCTCCCCCCCCCCCCGAGGGGCTATCCCCCGCTTCCTCCCCACCCTCCAGAGCAATGGGGCAGTAACCTCAGTGCCCCTGGGCTGACTGTCCTATTACCAAGATGGCTACTCACCTCCTCCGATCCCCACAGCAGCCATTTCGCTAGCTTCACATTTTTAAACAACACCCGCATGACCGCTCCCTGGGGTGCTGGTTAGATTACTGGAGGCTATTAGATAGAGGGTCTTGTAGTATTCCTTGTGTCTGAATAAAGCTTGTAGTCTTATAGCTGAAGTCGATGCTTTATTGTGTGAGCTCGTTCTCTCTTCAACGCTTATACTAGATGTCTGTGTGTCCTGCTCACTAGCTGCCGTTCCTGTGAAGAGTGCCCCTTGACTTCCTGGCGTGTGAATAACATACATATTCACTGAACCTGTACGGTCCACATTTGAAAGTTTGGCTGATTGGTATTATGATCCAACCTCTCTTGACAATGTGGACACTATCAGCACAGGCAGAGCACACGCACTATAATATCCTTCCCAGCATGGGGTATTGCACAGGCTGCACCAGAGAGGCTAGCAGTGGGGCCTATGCTATTTCATATTTTTGGCACTTCCATCGCACTGGCACCAATGGTGTTAAAGAGCCCAATTTCACAGTCACTGTTCAATTTTATTTCTAATAAGTGCTAGTCATAACCACATAAAGATGTGTTTGAAAAGTTAAGTTAAACTCACGCTGGAGTTTACTGTTAACTAAAAAAAAGTCCTGGACTACTTATAATCCAGCATTACTTACTTATCCTTCATGTGTCACGTAGCTGAGTGTCACTTTGAGGTTTCTTTTTCAATGAGACATTGAATCAGTGATAAACTCTCTGCATAAAACATGCAGCAATAGTTTACTCATGAAATGAATTGGAAGCGGTATTGATCGGGGTCATTTCAGAATGGGATTGGTAATATTCAGATTGCCTTTGGAAAGGGCCCACATTCTAGAATGAGAATTGCAATAAGAAATGGCCTCAGGAGCAAGTACATGATTTTTGAAGAATGTAGAATGACAATCTGCTAATGGACAGTGTTCTTCAAGGGCAATCATTTGGCAATGGGCATAGATAATTAGGCACTTTTTCTGCAGATAAAAGGTACCACTCTTTATTGAATTCACAGTGCAGTAATGCAATCTATATTAAAAAGAATAGTTAGACACCCATTAGGAAACAATATTTTGCATGTCTCTTGAAAATTTTTTTCCTTCTGTTGTTGATGTGGTGATGTTGATATTGTAATTTATTTGTGAATGTTGTCAGTGCTCTTGTGTTTAAGTAACCAACAAGTCATCACAAGGTGTTTGAAGGGTCAAACCACTGATGTTGACTGACGTGGATTTTTTTCTGTGCTTGTGGTATCGATTTAGTGCGTCATCTGTCTTGAAAGATGTTTCATTGTCATGCCATGGTATGTTTGTACTCTTGTCCTTGTTTTGGAATGTGCTGTTGCATTGTCCTTCATGTGCAGAGTTGCACATGTTGTACAACTTGTTGGTTCATTGTTGTTGTTTCTGTCATTTCTGTCTTTGTTGTTTTCGTTGTTGTTCTTGTTGTTTTTGTCGTGCTTGTTGTTGCTGTTGTTGTCTTTGTTATGCTTCTTGTTGTTCTTGTAGTTTTTGTTGTTGTGCTTATAGTTTTTGTTGTTGTTCCTGTTGTGTTTCTTGTTGTTTTTGTTGTTGCTGTTGTTGTTCTTGTTTCTGTTGTGCTTCTTGTGGTTTTTGTACTTGTTGCGCTCAATGACGGTTCTGTGTGGATAATTTGAGTCATTCTCAATATTATTGGTGTCAGTGTCCTTTGTGGTATCTGAAGTTTCATTGAGCGTTTCTTCTTGAGGATTGTGAGAATGATCTGATGTTGCATTGATCTTGGTGACATCAGTCATTTGTGGTTGATTTGATTCCTATTTGCTTCCTTGGTTCTCCTCTTCTGGAGTCATTTTTGGTTCATGTGAATGGTACCGTGTATTATTTCTTGTGTCTGAATAAAGCTCGTAGTCTTACAGTTGAAGTAGATGCTTTATTGTGTGAGTTTGTCCTCTCTCCAGAGCTTATACTAGATGTTACATCTGAGCTGTCTGTCTGTGTCCTGCTCACTAGCTGCCGTTCCTGGGAAGACTGCCCCTTGACTTCCTGTTTGTCTATTATATACATCTCTGATGCTCCCTCTAGTGGTTACTTAGTTGTAGTGTATTTACAGTAACCCCCTTGTGTATATGCAGTGATGCAGATCACTATGGGTCTTTCTTGTTCACGGGACAGAGATTGCCTTAATTGGTGATTATTGATTTCGCGCCACGCTGCAGCACGATCATGATCTCGTCAACAGGAGCAGGCCCATTAGATCGGAAACCAATCTGTGCCTGGCCCACTTCCCGATTTTGGAATTTCCCGTAATCCAACCAGCCTGCTTGGATTTGGCTCTGGCGTGGTGCGCCCATTAAATCGCGCACCATATGGCTTCGAGAGAGCGTGCGATACCTGGCCACCATATGGACTGTTGTGCTCTGGCCAACACTTGGGAATGCCGAGGTGTCGTTGACGAATCTTCTGGAGGACTGTCGGGTCGAGAGCTGATGGCATCACCAATCATACGACATGGATCCATTGGTTCTCTGTAAAGCTAATATGGTGATGTTGTTCAAAGTACTGCCTTAGCACCGGGTTACTCAGAATGTACTGTGGCCATCCATCAAAGCAACACATGCAAATCTACATACATTCTTCATCTTGCCTTTGAGTATCTCGAAATTCTGGCAACTACCGCTCTGTTGCTGGCAGGTATTGAATGGTTGATGTTGTGAAGACCTTACCTTCCTCAATGAAGACTTTAGCTCCCTGTTCTGGATAGTTAGTGGGTAACCATGACAGTATGTTGGCTGTAGCCTTGTATTTGCCCTGCACACATCGTGCTGCAGCTTCGTATCCCATGAACCTCACTCTAAATCCCTGGATTTGGGGTGGCATCTTTGCAATTTCTTTCATGCTCAACAAGGTTGGCAGCAGCTTGTGGGCTGTTTCAATCTAAAACTGTAGGCCCAAGACACAATTAGAAAATTTCTCACATGCTCAAGTCACTGTGAGGGCTTCCTTTTCTATGACAACATGGTTAGTCCTGTTTAAGGACCTTGATACCTAATAGTCAGGCCTTCTTGTCCCATCACTAGAAACCTGGAATATCATCGCTCCCAGTCCTTTTGCTGGTGCATTCGTGGCTAAAATACTTGGAAATTTGGGATCATTGTGAGCTAAGGGGCACGATCCAACCACTGTGATGCGCCCGGCATGGATCAGGGCGCGCCGGGTAAATATTGGGAAAGGCCAAAATCGAGAATTGCGCCAGCTGTGAACCAGCGTGCGATTCACCTGGCCCGCTCACGATCACGAGTTCCGGAGACGGTGAGAATATCATTAACCCTCATTCATATTCATTTCAATCTCATCGAATGCAGTGGCCTCCTGGGAATTACCCGACTCGCCAGCGAGAAGCCACGTGGGCGCTGTTTAGTACTCCTTTTTAAAGGTGTGAAGCGGGTGCAAGGGCTGCTGAGGGGAAGTGAAGAGGTGTGTAGCCATTTCCACTTTCTGGTATAGAAACACAGAAACATAGGCCGGGATTCTCCGCCGGGGTGATTCTCCATTTTGCTGGCAGCCCGGGGGTTTCCCAACGGCGTGGGGCTGCCCCACAATGGGAAACCCCATTGACCTTCCGGCGGAACCGAGAATCGACGGAAACGAGCTGTGCTCACTTACGTAGGTCTTAAACCTACTGAGGCCTACTTGCCCAGGATCTACCGGCATTTGGGCATCCTCAGCCGGGTGCAGTTTTGTTCGGTCCACACAAACGTGGACCAGCTGGAAAGGCACTTGGGGGGGGGGGTCTTCCAAGCCAGCAGAGGCCCGTACGTTGTCAGGGTGAGTTCAGGGTGGCCCCCTGACCCCTCTCCCTGGAATGTGGGCAGCTTGGCACTGCTACACTCGCACCCATGCCCATGAAAGGAGGGTAGAAGGGGGGTATGAAGGGTGGGGGGATGCCGGGCAGGTAAGAAGGGGTCTCTGGGAGGTTGGGGGGGGGGGGGGTTGCGGGTGGAGACCCTGGAAGGGGGGCCTGAAAGTGGGCTTGGGGGGGGGGGGGGGGGTGAGCCTGAAATGGGGGGCTCCCAGGGACCCCATGGCGGGGTGTCCTTAATTGGGGGGGGTAATGCCGATGTGTGTGGGGGTAACATTGATCATGGATGGGGGCTGTGTGGACCCACAAGTTCCTTTAGAGATCAGGGCACCCTTTCAAAATAGCAGCCCGAGCTCTGAGTTCTGAGGAACAAGCATGATTAACTGTGTTGCGGGGGGGGGGAAGAGAGGTGGGGGACGATGCAAGGTGACAGTCAGTGATCTTTTGGGATGGGGTTTGGCAACCTGAGGCATGGCAGGCAAATTGATGCCAGGGCAGAGGTGGTAACTTGCCCGAGCAGCTCATTGGAGGTCATTGGTCTTCTTCTAACATTGGAAGGAGGTCCTCCTGGTCATGCTGCCCACGCTGATAGCCGTTGCCACTGCCTCCTGGGCAGCATTACTGATCCAGATGCTGGTCTTCCGACCCACTCGAGGGAATTACGATGAAACCCCCTCGCATCCACAGCATCCAGAAGCTTGGCCAGGTCGCCATCACCAAAGCGAGGAGCAGCTCTGCGTGCTGCCATGCTTGTGTGTTGACTGGGAATGAGCGGTGAGGGGGTGTTTAAGAGCATCTCTGTCTTGAGACTCTGAGGAATAAGTCAGGCACAAGACAGCCAGGAATGGCCAGGAACTCTTGGGGGGCTCAGTTTCGGTACTAAGTGCCATTGAATGGGCCGTGATCGTGCCAATGCGGCCATCGAGAAACACCCCGCCAAACACGCCCAAAATGACAAAATGTTTTTGTTGAATTGCACCCAGGACCTCCGAAAATGTTAACATTGTTTTAAATTGTTCAAATGATTGCTGCTAAAGCTCTGCCCAGCCTCATCTTGTTGCAGAAGTTGCCTCAGAGGTTTATTTACTTGAGCTAAATGAGATAGGAATTTTCCCAGTTGGTGCACCATCCCCGGAGTTTGGGGATGTTCCTGGGTGGTGGGAATTCTTTTAATGCTTTTGCCTTCTCTCGGTCTGCGGTGGTTCCTGATGCCTGGATAATGGCCAAGGAATTTTATTGTGGGTTTGGGAAACTGAGTGTCAAGCCAGCATTTTGCAACGTTCGTAAGACTTTTCTTACCCTCTTGTCATGTTGTTCCTTTGTTGAACCATGGATTAAACCATTGTCCATGTGACATAAGATGCCATCAATGCCCTCCAGTATGTTGCACATCGTCTGCTGGAACATTTCCAGCACAGACGTGATGCCAAAAGGCAGATGATTTAAACAGTAATGTCCGAAGGGTGTTTTGAAGGTGAGGGGCGGCAGAGTAGTCCATTGGCTATCACTGTTGCTTCACAGATTTGACTCCCGGATTTGACTCCCGCTTGGGCCACTGACTGTGCGGAGTCTGCACATTCTCCCCTTGTCTGCGTGGGTTTCCTCCGGGTGCTCCGGTTTCCTCCCACAAGTCCCGAAAGACGTGCTTGTTAGGTGAATTGGACATTCTGAATTCTCCCTCTGCGTACCCGAACGTGCGCCGGGAATATGGCGACCAGAGGCTTTTCACAGTAACTTCATTGCAGTGTCACCTACTTGTGACAATAATAATGATTATTATTATTTAAATGAGCCTAATGGTTGATTTAAATATGTTAATCCGGATGTCGCCCAGCGAGGGGGAGATCCAGATCCCGACGTCTCAGGAGATCTTGTTAAATCCTGCGAGGTGTTTTGAGCATCGCACATCTTGTCAGAAGTCTCTCACAAGGTTCAACAGCCTCGTTGCTTGGCCAACCCGTGTGCGACGAGGCTGTTAAATCGCGCCCATTGTTTACAGGCAAAGAGACTAATAAATGGGGGTGCAGACATTGGGCGGGATTCTCCGGTGGGATGCTCCGTTTTGCTGGCAACTTGGAGGTTTCCCGACGGCGTGGGGCTGCCCCACAATGGGAAACACCATTGACCGGCCGGCGTAACGGAGCATCCCGCCGGCGGGGCGAAGCAGAAATATGGCACGGCGGGGCTGAGAATCCCGCCAATTAACTCTGCCCACCATCAGTGACTTCTTTAATGAAAGGTAGAGATCCAGCTGAAAGCCAAGAGCCCTGTGGCACATGACACCTAATAGGATGCAAAAAAAATAACAGCATCCTGCATAACTTGAGTTTAGAAGTTCCTTAGATTGCAGGGGTAAGGAAAAGCTATTTTAGGGAGTTGCACACAAAGGAAGTCTGGAAAAGAGTAAATTAGAGTAACGAGAGGGAAGCTTGTAAAACCCAAATGTAAGTTTATGCTCAGAAAATGGTCACAGAGAACTGCTTTATTTTTGTGTTACCTGCCAAGCTGCACCTTATTATGGTGCTGGAATCTGATTTTTTGGAAGTGTGCATTGTTGGGTATGCTGGCTGGCTGCTAGTGCAATATGGTTTCATGCACTGAACACAGATGATGAGAGAGGTGATGAAAACTGTAATCATTATCATTATCCTGTGATCATTCCTTGGCATGTCATGTCATAGAGAGCATTTCAAGGAAGGCTCTACTTTTTGTGCTGTAACTTTTGCATTCAAAGATTTTTAAAAACATGATTGCTTAATAATTCTAGAACCTGGGGGGGCGATTCTCCGCTCCGCGGACCAAGTGCCCACGCCGTTGTGAACGCTGTCGCGTTTCACGATGGCGCGAACAGGGCCTGGGCATGACTTATTCTGGCCCCCACAAGGGGCCAGCACGGCGCTGGAGTGGTTCACGCCACTCCAGCGTCCCTACGTGGTGCCAAATGGGCGCTGCGCCAACCCGCGCATGCGCAGTTTGGGGCAGCTCAATCCTGTGCATGCGCAGTTGGGCCGCGCCATCCTGTGCATGTGCGGGGAACTTCTTATGAGCGATGATCCCCGACGCAATATGGCGTGGGTGTTCAGGGGCCGGCCGCAGCAGAATGTAGGCCTGGTAGGGGAGAGGCCGGCCCGCCGATTGGTGGGACCCGATCGTGGGCCAGACACCTTCGGAGGCCCCCCCCACCCCGGTGAAGGAGCCCCCTGCCCCCCCCCCCACAGGGAACCCCCCCCCCCCCCCCCCGGAGCGTTCCCGCAGAGTTACCAACCGGCAGCGACCAGGGGTGGACAGTGCCGGCGGGACCCTCTTGTGTCGGAGCGGCCGCTTGGCCCATTCAGGCCGGAGAATCGCTGCTCACCGTTTGCACGATTTGCGCGGCACTGGTTTCGGGTGGGTGGGAGACTCGCATGCGGAGGTTGGAGCGGCGTGGTGCGATTTGCGCGGCACCCCGGCGATTCTCCCACCTGGCGTGGGGGGGGGGGGGGGGGGAGAATATCGCCCCTGGAATCCCTGCAGTGCAGAAGGAGGCCATTCGAGTGGGCCCATCTAGTCTGTACCGACTCTGAAAAAGCACCCGATCTGGGCCCACTCCCCTGACTGATCCCCATAACCCCACCTAACCTTTGGACACTAAGGGGCAGTTTAGCATGGCCAATCCACCTGACCTGCACATCTTTGGACTGTGGGAGGAAAGTGGAGCACCCAGAGGAAACCCACGCGGCCACGTGGACAAAGCGGAATTGAACAAGGTCCCTTGCACTTTGAGGCAGTGTGCTAACCACTGTGTCGCTGTGCCACCCTGTTAATTTACTAGTCTGAATATGGAGTTTAACTGGATGAGAAGATGATTTCGAGCAGTCATTCTGCTTTTCTCTTAGCATAAAACTTGCAATAAAATTGTGCTTGTATAAATATCAGACAATGAAAAGTCTCAGAATGCAATGCCCGTTAGCACTTTCCACTCTGTGCAATCCAAGAAATACTTTTTCATGCATGTTTTAGAGCTTTTATGGCCCAGCAATGCATATGCCAACATTTCATTATTAATGCTTTGAAAATTTTGCCAAAGATTATTAGCTCCATGGTTGTAAACCTACAGAGGCTAAAACCACAGCTTAGTAGAATAAATCTTTTCTGTTCACATTATGAATTCCTGAGCACAGTGGGCCATGGGAGGAAATAAATAGTGGAAACCGGCCATGTTTCCTAAGGAATGGGGATACCATCACACGGAAACTCAGCCCATTCCACTTTCGTACGGCCCTTGAGAAATGCACTGCCTTTTCCTGGGCACTGGATGTAAATCCAATGCGGTTTGTTAGAGAATTGCCTAAAATCTTGCTGGAAAAATAGTGGTTTGTTCATCATGTGCTGCACTTAATCTGCAAGGCGAACAGCAAATCCAGGGGATTAAGACAGCTGCTGTGAGGTGCGAACATCCGGAACATCATGGCTGATTTAATTGCCATGCTCTGCCATTGTTGTCGTTGCCTATCAGCAGCACACTGCGAGCATCTTTGCTGCTGGATCAGAGGAGTGACAATTCAAGGATCCCAGGGAAGATTTCCTCCGACAAAGGTAGTACAACAGCTATGACACTCATCGACCCACTCCTGGACCCGGTATGGAGGTGGAGTGCGACAGAGGGAGGGAAGATCAGGTACTCAATGCGCCAGTGCGGCAGTTGCAGCAGGTGAGCCAACCTCCGGATGGACAAGCTGCAAAAGGGTGCAGAGAGCAAAAAAGGCCCAAATACAGCCCAAAGTCTTCTGGACTTGTTTAAGCTACTTCCAGATGTCAGTGCTAGTGCCAACTGTCATGGGAGACTGTCATTGACCTGTGTGCTGACCTGCAGAACGATCTGCGACCGTTGAACTCCGATGAACACCCAATTCCCATGATCCTGAGGAAAACTGTGTTACTGCAGGTCCTCCTGCCTTCCAGGGATCCAGAAGTAAAATATGCGGAATGTCCCAGGCAGCAGCTCATCGCTGCAGTAAGGAATTGATTGTTTACGAAGGCTGGAGACATTGTGCGCTACCAAACTAAACCTAACAGCAGAAAGAGTAGTCCATTAGCTTTGGTGCCATTGCTGGATATACTCAAGTGCAAGGTGTAATTTATTGTATGTGGTTATCAAAAGTTTCACAGATCAGCCTGTGGCCTCAATAAACAATGTTCAACAGGTCTGCGACCACTGAAAGTACATCATGCACAGGGGCAAATCAGGGGCTGATTTAGCTCACTGGGCTAAATCGCTGGCTTTTAAAGCAGACCAAGCAGGCCAGCAGCACGGTTCGATTCCCGTATCAGCCTCCCTGGACAGGCGGCGGAATGTGGCGACTAGGGGCTTTTCACAGTAACTTCATTGAAGCCTACTCGTGACAATAAGCGATTTTCATTTCATTTTTCATTCATTTTCATTTTCATGCAGGAATGTGTTAAGAGTTTCTATGAGCAGTTCCAGGCACCACCGCTGATTCAGCCTCCCTTGAGCAGCTTCAGGGACCAATACATAGGGTTAGTTATTGCCCACTGAAGACATGGTTGCTGATGCCAACAAGGAACACTCTCCCTGCAGCCAAGGAATGTCACAAAGCCTTCCACGAGCACTACTGTATGCACCAGGAAAGGTTCAACATATGAATGTTGTCCACTTGCATTCAGAGGACATCAATGATTGTCACTCCCCATCTGATGAGAAGGATATGGATGAAGGAGCAGAACAAGCAAGACGTGATGATAAAGACTCCTCTTTCAGAGGCAAGAAGCATTCGGAGATGTGCAAGAGAGACTCGACACCCAAATTCGTACCTGATTTAGGAAGGAGGCTTATGTGAAGATGAGACGTGAAGGTTCAGTTAAGGCGCTCGAGAGTTACAAGTTAGCTAGGAAGGACCTAAAGAGAGAGATATGAAGAGCCAGGAGGGGACATGAGATGTCTTTGGCAGGTAGGATCAAGGATAACCCTAAAGCTTTCTGTAGGTATGTCAGGAATAAAAGAATGACTAGGGTCAGAGTAGGATGTACAGGGTAAGATGTACTTTCAGTGGTCGCAGACCTGTTGAACATTGTTTATTAAGGCCACAGGCAGAGTAAGGACAGTAGTGGGAAGTTGTGCGTGGAGTCTGAGGAGATGGGAGAGGTGCTAAATCAATATTTTTCGTCAGTATTCACGCAGGAAAAAGACAAAGTTGTCGAGGAGAATACTGAGTTACAGGCTACTAGACTAGAAGTGCTTGAAGTTCGTAAGGAGGAGGTGTTAGCAATTCTGGAAAGTGTGAAAATAGATAAGTCCCCTGGGCCGGATGGGATTTACCCTAGGATTCTCTGGGAAGCTAGGGAGGAGCTTGCTGAGCCTTTGGCGTTGATCTTTATGTCGTTATTGTCTACAGGAATAGTGCCAGAATACTGGAGGATAGCAAATGTTGTCCCCTTGTTCAAGAAGGGGAGTAGAGACAACCCCGGTAACTATAGACCAGTGAGTCTTACTTCTGTTGTGGGCAAAGTCTTGGAAAGGTTTATAAGAGATAGGACGTATAATCATCTAGAAAGGAATAATTTGATTAGGGATAGTCAACACAGTTTTGTGAAGGGTAGGTCGTGCCTCACAAACCTTATTGAGTTCTTTGAGAAGGTGACCAAACAGGTGGACGAGGGTAAAGCAGTTGATGTGGTGTATATGGATTTCAGTAAAGCGTTTGATAAGGTTCCCCACGGTAGGCTATTGCAGAAAATACGGAGGCATGGGATTCAGGTGATTTAGCAGTTTGGATCAGAAATTGGCTAGCTGTAAGAAGACAGACGGTGGTGGTTGATGGGAAATGTTCAGCCTGGAGTTCAGTTACTAGTGGTGTATCACAAGGATCTGTTTTGGGGCCACTGCTATTTGTCATTTTTATAAAAGACCTGGAGGAGGGCGTAGAAGGATGGGTGAGTAAATTTGCAGATGACATTAAAGTTGGTGGAGTTGTGGACAGTGCAGAAGGATGTTGCAGGTTACAGAGGGACATAGATAAGTTGCAGAGCTGGGCTGAGAGGTGGTAAATGTAGTTTAATGCAGAAATGTGTGAGGTGATTCATTTTGGCAGGAGTAACAGGAAGACAGAGTACTGGGCTAATGGTAAGATTCTTTGCAGTGTGGATGAGCAGAGAGATCTCGGTGTCCACGTACATAGATCCCTGAAAGTTGCCACCCAGGTTGGTAGGGTTGTTAAGAAGGCGTACGTTGTGTTAGCTTTTTTTGGTAGAGAGATTGAGTTTCGGAGCCATGAAGTTATGTTGCAGCTGTACAAAACTCTGGTGCGGCCGCATTTGGAGTATTGCGTGCAGTTCTGGTCACCGCATTATAGGAAGGATGTGGAAGCATTGGAAAGCGTGCAGAGGAGATTTACCAGGATGTTGCCAGGTATGGAGGGAAGATCTTATGAGGAAAGGTTGAGAGAAGAAGGTTAAGAGGTGACTTAATTGAGGCATACAAAATGATCAGAGGGTTAGATAGGGTGGACAGTGAGAGCCTTTTTCCTCGGATGGTGATGGCTAGCACAAGGGGACGTAGCTTTAAATTGAGGGGAGATAGATATAGGACAGATGTCAGAGGTAGGTTCTTTACTCAGAGAGTAGTAAGGGCGTGGAATGCCCTGCGTGCAACAGTAGTGGGCTCGTCGACATTAAGGGCATTTAAATGGTCATTGGATAAACATATGGATGGTAAGGAATAGTGTAGATGGGCTTTAGAGTGGTTTCGCAGGTTGGCGCAACGTCGAGGGCCGAAGGGCCTGTACTGCGCTGTAATGTTCTATGTTCTATGTTTATTTGCTTTGAATAAATTGCACCTCGGCCTTAACCTCCTCGTTAGTTTTAAGAATTTTCTGGATTTGCATATTAATTACCCATTGCGCCCATCGCTGAAGGTTGGGGTAATGATTACACTTGCGAGTATCCTTTTAACAACTTGGCAAGTGTGAATGTAATGCCTGTCAATCTCACTGGGCCAGATAGGGACAAATTCAAGCATTTAAATCTCATTCCTGCATGTTGCAAATTCTTCTTAGGGCTTTTAAAAAAAAGCAAATACATTGTGTTTTATTTTTTCTGAGTCTTCTTTTCTCTCTTTTAATTCAATATTTCTTTCCCTCTCTTTATTTCTCCTCCTGTACTGGATTGGACATTGGATTCAACCTCCATCCCTGTTTCTTTCTCTATCCTTACATTTTATTGGCTAAGAAGATACATTTTTGGGTCCATCATTCCTGAAGGTTCCTGATGGCTGCTGTTGACCTCATTATGCTATTGTCAGCTCTCACTGCCGGCAAGTTACATGCAATTTTATAAAAAGCTAAATGGCGGGAAAGATTCTGATTATTGGTGTACACTATGAAATGCGGTACTCCAGCAAGATTCAATCCATTTGTCCTTCTAAAGTGGTAAGTGGTCGCAGGTTCGCAAGGCGCTGTTGAAGTATCCTTGGTGAGTTGCTGCAGTGCATCTCATAGATGGCGCACACTGTTGCCACTGTATGTCGGTGGCCGATGGAGTGAATGCTTAAGGTCGTGGATGGTGTGCCAGTAAAGTGGGCTGTTTTGTCCTGGATGGCGTACTTGTGTTTTGTTGGAGCTGCACTTATCCGGGCAAGTGGAGAGTATTCTATCGCACTCCTGGGGCGAAATTCTCCAACCCCACGCAGGGTCGGAGAATCGCCTGGGGGCGCCTAAAATCCGGCCCCCGCTGTGGCAGAGATTCTCCGCCATCCGGGAAGTGGCGGCGGCGAAATCTCGCCACTCCGATCGGAGAGGCCCCTGCGGTGATTCTCCGGCCCGGATGGGCCGAAGTCCCGCCGCTGGGAGGCCTCTCCCGCCGCCAAGGTTTAAACCACCTCTGGAACGGCGGGCTCAGCGGCGCGAGCAGGCCCCCGGGGTCCTGGGGGGGGGGCGGGGGGCGATCGAACCCCGGGGGGGTGC
This sequence comes from Scyliorhinus canicula, assembly GCF_902713615.1. NCBI lineage: Eukaryota > Metazoa > Chordata > Chondrichthyes > Carcharhiniformes > Scyliorhinidae > Scyliorhinus > Scyliorhinus canicula. The sequence continues at coordinate 168,714,335 of NC_052155.1, read as the reverse complement.
CCCCACGGTGGTCTGGCCTGCGATCGGGGCCCCCCGCTCAGACTCCGGGCCAGTGCCCTGGCTGCAGTATGTTCTTCTGCGCCCGCCACGGCCTTCGCCATGGCGGAAGCGGAAGAGAACCCTACATCGCGCATGCGCGGACCGGCGAAAGCCTTTCGGCCAGCCCCGCTGCCGGGGGTGCCGGTTTTTTGCGCCGGTCTTCTGGTGGCAACCGCTCCGGCGCGGGGCTTGCCCCCAAAGGTGGGGAGAATTCCCCACCTTTGGGGAGGCGCGAACCCTGAGTGCTTGGCGCCACTCCCCTTCTCCGGGACCCTCCGTCACGCCGGGTAGGGGAGAATCCCGCCCCTGACTTGTATCTTGTAAATGATGGACAGACCTTGGGAAGTCAGGAGGGGAGTTACGCCCCACCGAATTCTGAATCTCCGACCAGTTCTTGTGGCCACAATGTCTGGTCCAGTTCACTTTCTGGTTAATGGTAACCCCAGGATGTTGATAATGAGGGAATCAGCAATACTAATGTATGGTTAGATTCTCTTTTGCTGGAGATCATTGCTCACCACTTGTGTGGTGTGAATGTTATTTGTCACTTATCACTAAGTCTGAATGTTGCCCACGTCTTGCTGCATATGGACACCGGCTTCTTTCGCACCTGAGGAGTTGTGAATGGTGCGGAACTTTGTGGAACCGTCAGGAGCAACAAAGTGATGTGCTGGAACCCAGGGTGAATTGGCAAGAGATCAGTAAGAAAATAAACAGCTAAAAGAACAGTTGAGTTTTTTTCAAGATCAAATGCGAAAGGAATGCGTAACCATTCAGCAACATGGGGAAATGAAAACTGTCTTAAACAGCAGAATGGAAGCGGAGCAGGACAAACCTGGAAAGGCTCTACTGAATCACAGGAAAGTCCAAGATGAAGCAAGCGAGCTTCACAAAGAAAAGGAAAAGGCATTGAAAGATCTTCACTCGTTACGAGAATTCCCTCAGGCCAACACCTTTTCCACTGGAAAATTACAAGGAAAAGCAAAATGAACATAACGTCACTGTGAATAAAACTGCTAATGGCTGAGAAGACTCAGAAATATTCCACATTCCAGGAGGAAGCCAAATGATACAAGGAGAAGACTGAAGGATCCGCTGAATGAATAAAAGGACAAAGTTCTGCCACAGACAGAGGAAGAAAAGATCAAAATAAGAATGGAAAAAGTAAATCCACCCCTGAAGCGCAAGGAACTGGAAGATGAAAAAGCACTGGATGTCTCAAATGTGCTGAACGATAAGATTTATAAGCTTGCAAAACGATTTGAAAGTAAAACAGCAAACACTTATCTGGCTAAAAGATTGAAACAAGTGGAAACAAAGGTTCCATTTATGACACGTAATTATTCAGCAAGAACAAGGCGGACATCATGGGGAAAGAGAATTCCAGTTGGGTCAAAGAATGAACGGAGTGCATGTTCCCTTCGGAAGGAATGGGATGAACCCATAGGCCGGATTCTCCGGTATCCGGCAGGGGCGGGCTGTACTGGTGCCAAAGAGTGGCTTGAACCACTCCGGCGTCGGGCTGCTCGGAAGGTGCGGAATCCTCCGCATCTTCGGGGGCCAGGCTGGCGCTGGAGTGGTTGGCGCCATGCTAACCGGCGGCGAAGAGTCTCTGCCGGCCGGCGCGAGTTGTCGCATGCACGGGAGCGCCAGCGTGTTCTGGCGCAAGCGCAGGGGGTTTCTTCTCCTCGCTGGCCATGGCGGAGCTTTACAGCGGCTGGCGCGGAGGGAAAGAGTGCCCCCACAGCACAGTCCCACCCGCAGATCGGTGGGCCCCGATCGCGGGCCAGGCCAACCGTGACCACCCCCCCCCCACGCCCCCTGGGGCCAGATCCCCCCGAGGACTCCGCAGACCGCCCTCAGAGCCAGGTCCCGCTGGTACGGACCTGGTCTAATCCAAACGGCTCCCGACCGGCACGGTGCGATTCCCGCCCTCGCCAAAAAACCAGCGCCGGAGAATTCGGCAGCTGGCGGCGGGGCGGAATTCACGCCCCCCCCCCCCCCCCCCCCCCGGTAATTCTCCGATCCGGCGGGGGGTCGGAGAATCCCGCCCCCAGTCTCTGGAAAATGTCAGAGAGTTTTTAATAAAGAGAAACACAATTTGAAGGTGCGCAGAAAACAAATTGAATGGAGATAACTGAGTGTCAGAAACACAACGTATTAGGACCATTCCTCCGAATGTGACAGTTGACAATGTATTGCTAATCAGTGTGGCAAACTCCCAGTTAATGTATTTGCCAGCACAACCTGTGGCATTGATTGTATTCTAAATAGAGACAGCTGGTGGGCTCCTTGTAAGCCAGCAGCTCTGTGGAAGAGGGTCTGCAATAAAAGAGCTTGAACCTAAAGACCAGTCCAGAGTGATTCTTATACCACACTCGCCCATTGTGAGTATGAATGGTAGCGGAGGATGGGCTTTAAGCTTCGTGTTTAACTGCTGTATGTGAAGCCTGGGCTTCAGACACAATGGGTTCAAATGGCCTCTTTCTGTGCCAGAACAAATCTCTTTTTCTGTGTTTCAATTTGGTCTCATTGGCAGGTTGGTCAGTAAAATATTTTAAGGAAGCTGCGAGCCTTTGTTTTTACAGAGGTTTTATTCGTTCCCCGTTTTGGTTCAGTTTCTTTGGACTTGGAAAACTCAGCAAGTAAAAGGAGGTGAGCAGGGCATTCGCAGCACAGCCTGTGGGCCAGGAGGAGAAGGTATGTTCACTCCAGGTCCATCAAGCTTACTTGCTCCCCTTCCAACAATTGTCCGACCTCTCACTGTCATGATGACCAAACCTGACCTGACCAACTTAATGATCTGCAACTCCCGTGTTCTCCTCTCGTACATGATTACTCCGCTGTCCTTGGTGATTCCCCCAGAGCACGAGTACTGGCTGGATTCTCCGCAGCCTCGCGCCGAATGGAGGGGGCGGAGAATCCAATTTCACACCTGAATTGGGCCCGGCGTCGGTCCGGCGATTTTCCGGGACTCGAGAAGCGGCGTGATCGCGGAGTACGCCGCGCTGCTGGGGGCCCATTGCCAGAGGCCAGCCCAGCGATTCTCCGCTCCCGACTGGCCGAGTTCCCTAACCTGCTATTGCCGGTCCGGTTGCTCTGGGGGGGGCCTTATAGGTGCCTGGGGGACAGATTGGCGTCGTCATATGTTCGGGCACGCGGCTAATCGAGGGGCTCTATTTCTGTGTCTGCCTCCGCGGTCTGAGTCCACCATGGCGCTCGGCGTGGCTGCTGGAGGACGCCGCCGTGTGTATGCGCAAATTCAAAACCAGAAGTGCGGGGCCCATATCCGCAGCTAAAGCCTCGTGAATCACTCTGGGGCCCTGCTAGCCCCCTGCAGGCCATTGAATCGGCTCCACTTTTTCCCAGAAATCTTCAGAGTAAAACACTAGCGTTTTTACGCCAGCATGGGGGACATGGTCCCTGTCATAATATACATCCATGTATATAATGGAGTGCAGACAGGCAGTGATTGACACACAGGATGACCAGTAAGCACACAGAACAGAGCAGCCAATCACCAGACAGGACACTACCACTATAAAGCCCGAGGGCACCAGTTTTCCCGCTCTCTCGGGACCCAGCCACTGAGACAATCAGAGTTCATGAACATTAGCCAGTGCAAACACCATGTGGTAGCTAGTAAGTCTGGTTAGGCTAGTATCAGGTCTCCAGTCAAGTCAGCATAGTGTCAACCCACAGTTGAACATGTATTATAGTTTAGATGTTAAATGAAATTGTGTTGCATCTCTTAAAGTGTTGGAAGTCTGTCTCTCGCTACACTGCATCAAGTGCAGTCCACATCGACTCAGCCAGCCCAACACATCATGGTACCAGGTGTGGGGTGCTGAAAATTAACAGACCTACCATGACTGAATCAGCGTTGACCAGCAAACAGCCATCCGGTGACATGGAAAACTGGTGCCCTCTGGCTTTATAGTGGTCGTGTCCTGTCTGGTATAATGTATATAATGTATATAATGTATATTATGACAGTCCCATTTTGGGAGAATCCAGCCCACGATCTCTCTCCCTGACCAGAAAGTTCCCCGACCAAAATACCCCCAAACCATGATTTCTCTCCTCTTCACCAGAAACCATCCTTTAACCATGTCTATTTTCATAACCAGAAGTCTCCTCCGTTACCACCACCTCCCTGTGACCTTTGTTGCTCTTGTGTCTCCTGCCCAACTTTGGCCTTGTGCCACAGGCTTTCTTGCCTCACAGACCTTGTCAATTTGCTGAAAATTTTAAAATGTGTCTGCGCTTAACAGGACAGCCGAGAAACATGCACTTTGGCTTCCTCGTTCCTCCCGTGTAACACTGGAGCCTTTGATTCACGCAGAACACACAGCTTTTTATTTCTCAGTGAAAGCTGCGATCTGTAAATTATAGAATGCCTTCTCAGTCACCATGAAAATGGATTCTGCTGATATAAGGATACCCTGAATAAATATTTTGCTGGCTCAACAACCTTCTACTGCAATATTACAAAATCAACTATTTCCAAGCGGTTTCAAGGACGGCAACATAAAGTGATTTCTCCTGTAATACCTTCCGATAGGAAAGTCAAACATATGCCATGTAGCATCGCAGATGTGCTTGGATATCATTAACTATGGGTAATTATGAAATTAGTCTAACAAATATGTTTGAACCAATTGAAAGAAAACTGCTTCAATATAAAACACTAGCCTTAAAATTTTACCAAAAAAATTCATGTTCCTAATCTTTTATTTAAATTTTAGAGTACCCAATTCATTTTTTTCCAATTAAGGGGCAATTTAGAGTGGCCAATCCAGCTACCCTGCACATTTTTGGGTTGTGGGGGCGAAACACACTCAAACACGGGGAGAATGTGAAAACGTCATACGGACAGTGACCCAGAGCCGGGATCGAACCTGGGACCTCGGCGCCGTGAGGCAGCAGGGCTAACCCACTGCGCCACCGTGCTGCCTGTTCCTATTCTTTTGTAGCACACCTTGGGCTGGATTCTCAAAAAATGGGGCTATGTCCCCACGCCAGTGTCAAAACGCTGGCGTTTTACTCTGGACTTTCCTTAAGACTGTTCTGAGTGATTCCCCTACCGCCAGGGGGCTGGTAGGGCCCCAGAGTGCTTCTCACAGCTCTGGCTGCTGATACGGGGTCCCGCACTTCCGGTCAGAAGTCCGCGCATGCACATGGCGGCGGACTGCAGCGGCTGCGCCGTGCACATTGGCGGACTCTCACACCGTGGACTGTCATCACAAATGTAGGCCCCCCTGAAATCGCGGGCCCGCGGATCCGGGCCGCCCGATCGCTCCCCTGGCCGTCCATGAGGCCCCCTCCTGGTGGCCAATCCCCCCGCCCCCCACCAGGGCGGGTGTGGACTGAGTCCGCAGCCTCCACCCCAGGTCCCTGACTGCCGACATGTGGTTAAAACCACGGCGTCAGGAACTCGGCCTGTTTCTCGCCGAGAATCGCGCTGGGGGGAGGCCCACTGTCAATGGCCGCCTACCCGCGCCGCGTAGATCGCGTGCGAGGGAATCCCGAGCGATTCTCCAGGGATCGGAGAATCGTTTCAGCGGCGCCAGTGCCAATTTCCTGGTAAATGGCAATTCTCCACCCCCGCGATTTTGGCACGGAGGCTCAGAGAATCCAGCCCCATGACTCTGCGTTCACAATTTTTCTTTTGCCAATGGCTTCAGATCGGCAGACCTCTACAAATACTTGTCGTTCTTTTTTGAGTTAATAGGAACAGGAGTAGACCATTCAGCCCATCGAGCCTGCCCGCCATTCAGTATGATCGATGCTGATCGCACACTTCAATGGCTTCTACCCACATTACCCCCATACCCCTTTACGTTATTGTTAATCAGAAATCTACCAATCTCTGCTTTAAACATACTCAATGACTGATTCCGAGGACTCACAATCCTTTGCATAAAGAAATTACTCTTCATCTTGCTCCTGAGGGGAACCCCACCCCTTACTTTGAAATTATGCCCCCTGGTACTAGACTCCCCAATCAAGGGAAATATCTTACCTGCAGCTACCTGTCTATTCCTTTAGGTATTTTGTAGTTTTCATACAATTCCTACAGTGCAGAAGGAGGCCATGCAGCCTATCGAGTCTGCAGTGACCCTGCAAAGGAGCTCTCTATCCATATCCAGGTCCCCACACTGCGTGTGGACAGCACGGTAGCATAACGGTTAGCACTATGGCTTCACAGTGCCAGGGTCCCACGTTCGATTCCCGGCTTCGCTCACTGTCTGTGTGGAGTCCGCATATTCTTCCTGTGCCTGCGTTGGTTTCCTCCGGGTGCTCCGGTTCCCTCCCACAAGTCCCGAAAGACGTGCTATTAGGTAATTGCGACATTCTGTATTCTCCCTCTGCGTACCCGAACATGCGCGGGAATATGGCGACCAGAGACTTTTCACAGTAGCTTCATTGCAGTGTTAATGAAAGTCTACTTGTGACAATAAACATTATTATTACTATTATCCCCGTAACCCAGCAACGCCACCTATGGGACAATTTAGCAATCCACCTACCTGCACATCTTTGGCCTGTGGGAGGAAACCGGAGCACCTGATGGAAACTCCACACAGACAGTCGACCGAAGCCGGAATTGAACCCTGGTCCCTGGCGCTGTGAAGCAGCCGTGCTAACCGCTGTGCCACCATGCTGCCCCCTTTCAATGAGATCACCTCTCGTTCTTCGAAATGCTAGAGAGAACAGGCCCAGTTTGCCCAATGCCTCTTCATCAGACAGTCCTGCCATCCCCAGAACAACTCAAAAGACAAAATCAATTGGCGCTGGTATTCGGACGAAGAAAAGGACTTCCTCTCATCACCTTGGAGAAACGAATGTGTGTACCGGCAGCCTGATCAGCCAGTAGATTGGGATTATCTGCCATAGTCAAACCTACATAGCAATAGTGGGCGGGCTTTACTGACCCTACCCGCTGGCAGGACCTTCCAGCCCCGCCACACTCAATGGACTTTTGGCTGGCTGGCCACGCCCACCACAGCGAGATGTTCCATCCCGTGGCCGGGAAATCCCGGCTAGCATTTGGGGAAGGGTAAAGATTGGGTGAAGGGGAGGGGGCAATTTTACCAGACACTTGGAGATGGGTTTGAAGGCAGGGGTTGAAGAAAATGAAAAGAAAAAAGACATATCCTCCTGCTTTTTCCAGAGGTGGCTTCTGTGTTTTGAAGGCAACCGGGCGGCAGTGGCCGAATCCGACTGAGGCTGTTAAAGATGACAATGGAATTTTACAGGTGGTGTACAGGCTCCCTCCAGTGCCTGCAGCTTGGTAACTCACAGGTGGGAAGTGCACTGCTGGAGGTTGCGTCGTCATGAAAATAACATGCAATCCGCGTCTTGAAGTGACAAATCAGCCAGTCTGAGGCTTGCCGTTGCATAATTATCACTGGCAGACCGGCGTCGCGGATGGTACTGGACCCAAAAATGGTTCCTCCATCCACAAAAAAACTCGTGGTGGAAAAATTCAGGCTCCTATCCCTGATATTCACTGCGGCAGTAAGAGTCTCAGATTGACACAGGATCACAATGCAAACAGTTTTAAGGCAATGCAGCCACCTAGACGATAGTGTAAAGCAATGGGCCAAGATGGCAGCTCCCGTGAAGAAACACATGGCTCCCAGCCACCAGAGGGCGATACCTATAGTGGTGCTGGAGATTTTACCGGTCTTCTGCTATAACTCTGACTAAACCCAAAGAAAAACATCATACCCAACCATTCATAGCCATTTACACTTTTTCCCTGGCAGGAGACAGATAGAACTTGTGCTTTTCACGATCCCCGTGGCATCTTTTGAAGGACAGCAAACTGAGGGGGCAATTCTCCGACCCCCACTCCGGGTGGGAGAATCGCGGGAGTGCCGGGCGATTCCCACCATGTCACCCTGGCACCCGCACGCGATTCTCCCACCCCCCCTCCCCCCAAAACGGCGTGCCGAGTTTTACGACAGGCCGCTCAGAGAATCGCTGCTTGCGGTTTCTAACGGTCGAGCGGCGATTCTCCGGCCCGGATGGGCCGAGTGGCCTGCCCAATCCGACCGGTTCACGCCGGCGTCAACCACACCTGTTCGCTGCCGGCGTGAACAGCGCGCGAATGCTGCGTGTGCGGCCTGTGTGGGGGGGGGGGGGAGGAGGAGGGAAGGTCGAGCACCAGATGCGTGCTCAGGAGGGGTCTGGCCCGCAATTGGTGCCCACCGATCGGCAGGCCGGCATATCTAAAGGACGCACTCTTTTTCCTCCGCCGCCCCGCAAGATCAATCCTCCATGTTTTGCGGGGTGCCCGCGGGGAGGATGGCAACCTGCGCCTGCGCGGGTGACGTCATTTAAGTGCCGCCGGCTGAGTCATTTAGGCCCCCTGGGGGTGGGAGAATAGTGGGCAAGGAGCGGCCTCCGACGCTGGAGTGAAATCACTCCGGTGTCGGCGCTTAGTCTCCCGTTGGGAGAATCGCACCCTTAGTGTCCTGCTCACCCCATCATATTTGATACTGCAGAGGTCACTACACAATTATGTTATCCAGCTCAACAGAGGCAAGATACCCAGGGTGGTGAATAAGATTGCTTTCATGTAGCGGTATGCACCCCCAGGGGACGGACATGACTCCTCACTTCAGTTTCAGAAAGAGTTTTCACTACCACTGGTGTGCAATTAATCTGTGATTCACAGCATCAGTTCCTTGACACTTTCCAAGCATAAAGGCTGCCTTTCTGCTGCATTTATAGTCTAGAGGTCAGGCATTTGTGCGATGCTTTTGAGTGAAGCACAAATGGCAGGAAGGCTGCTTTGAGCCGAATGATAACCTCTTCTCTCATGACTGGTAATAATACTACGCAGGCCCACCAGTGGAGCTGAGCAGTATAGAATTGTCATTCGAGAATAGGTAATCAGGAATCAAATGGGAAGATGCAGAGCTCTGGTTAGGGCTCGGGGCGATATTTGTATCTTCTCCGGGGCTGCCGTCAAGAATTGTGACGTCTTCTTGTGTCTCCACAATCTTTTGATTCGATGGATGTACTGGAGAAGGAGCGGAGAGGAAGAACATGCAGGTTAAAGATCACTCCATAGGAAGAGGGCACAGCAGAGGCCCTGAGTTACAGCAGCAAAAGTGTTGCAATTGAGACATTCCTGTCAGTCAGCCAGACCTAAGGCCCTCTTTCTTAGCGGTGCCTGCCTGCCAATACTTTTTGAATGCAACCTTGTCTAAAAAGCAACAAAAAAAACCAACACATTAGCACAATCGAAAGGAGACAGAAACATGCCAAACGTTCCAAAGGTGTTCATCCAGCATCACCATAAAGCAGTGCCACAGAGAAAGGAGCTCAGGAGACACGGTCTAACTCCTGCAGTGCTTTTAGTATGCATGGCTGCCATTTTCACTTCGGACCCACGTGATTATTGGGGCTACTGTTCTATGAAGCGGAGCGACGCCAATGGTGTGGGTTCAATTCCCTTATTAGCTGAGGTTATTCATGAAGGCCCCTCCTTCCCTACCTTGCCCCCTGATGCACGATCAATTGTACGAAAGACTCAGATTGGGTACAACTGTGGCTTTATTACAGTCAGATGCGTGGCCTCCTGCTGCAGCTGGTGAAATGGCTGATCAGAAGGAGGACACGCATATTTATACGGCTCCTTGTGGGCCGGCAGGGGCTACCGACGAACTTGTAGTGCAGGTCCTACCTTACATCCCCTAATACAGGAGCACACAGTGGTTCACCACACTGGTTGCCAGAGGTGTAATGACCCTCAGGTTAAATCACCACCAGTCAGCTCTCAAAGGGGAGAGAAGCCTATGGCTGTCTGGGACGGTGGCGGCATTTACTTTTTTTTACAATGAATGACAGAGTGCCACACATATAAAGAGATCGAAAGGAATGGTCCTAGAGTTTACCTTTCTTGTTACTGGTAAGCTTGTCAAATTTTTTTCCTGCATTGAAAACTAATCCTGGCCTTCAAGGAGTCAGAAATCATTGGCTCCCCTTGTCACAGAGTGACCATCTGTATCCTTCCATTCCAGCCTCTCCATTCGGATATAATCACGGTCTGGCTCTTCACTTCGATCTGTCTGATTGTCTTGTCACCGAGGTTTCCTGCTTCCGTCACTGCTATTGTAGACACTTTAAGCAGCAGCCGGTTTTGCATAGTTACGCCGCCCAGGTTTCTGATTGTCCTCTTAAGTATTTTTCAGTTTCACCTCCTCCCTCCTCCTCCCACATCTGCCTGTGAACCTTCCGTCCTCCTATTCTCTCCCGGTCCTGTCTCCTGACAGTCCTCCAGCTTCCTCTTCCTCTGTCCAGCCAGCAGACCCCAGCCACCTACCGTCCTGCCCAGCTCCACCCTAAATCCCACCCTTGGCCTTTCAACGTAATACTCCATCCCTATACTGTTTTAAAAAAAGAAGCTGGACGGGAATAACCAGTCGCCCAGGCAGCATCTGTTAAAGACTGAAATAAAGTTAATGGACTGGACACTCCATTTGGGATCGGGACACCAATATCAGGACCAAATGAGGTCCCAGCCCGACACCTATCCACCCTCCGCCCCACCTACCCACCCCATGCGCCTCACCTCCTCAGGTACCCCTGTTCCCTGTCTGGAGGCCACGTACTCCCACTGGCTGTGTTTGGCCGCAGTGTGGAACTCTCCTGATTCCAATTGGCATGGAAGAAGGTCTTTAATATGTACCTCAGTTGGCTACCTCCCTCTTGCCTTTCAATCCCTGACCCAGATCTCTTGTAAATGGTGCCAGCAAACCGGCATGCCAGCCGGCAATGGGAAATTCCGGATCTGCCCACTTCTGGTCATGCCGCCATTGTCTTTCGAAAATCCTGCCCAATGTCGCAGGCCATTGATCTTTAATCAGAATTTGCAGAAGTCAAGAAATGTATTGGGGCTTAAAGGAAGTTCAGAGCAAAGGGATTGAGGGAGGATGACAAAGAACAGAGGGAAGGTCTGTGATGGGGGTGGGGGGGGGGGGGGGGGGGAGGCAGGAGGGATTAAATGACAGAAGGATTGAGGCTACAAGGTGAAAGGTGGTGGTAACGGAAAAAAAATTAAGCAATAGGTGAGCCCAGAATTGCCTGGAATTTAGAAAAACTCCCTCTCTCTCGCTGCAGGAGATGTCTGGCAACAACTTAGAAAATCGCAACCTGTCAAAGGTTGAAACTTCTTTTGCATTTGCAATTTAGATTTGCAGAAGAAATTAACAGTGCAGGAAGGAGCTTGTTCAGAAAATGCTGTGCCTGAAACTTATTTTGGTAATGGAAGATGGAACTGATCAGTCTGTATACTGAGATTTCATCTTTGGTCAGTTGTGATTAACGTCTGCTCCACTGTGTGCTCAAGTGATCACAAAAAGCATAGCATCTTCAAGGCTTAATTGAAAATGGAGTTAGAGTCTATTCTCTCTTTTTAATCTCATCAATCATTTGCTTCTTTTCGCAGGAGATCGAAGATGGAAAGATTTAGCAAGTGGAAAAGGAGTTGACGAGATTTAGGTTTGAGAAAGTGATCATGAGTTCGAACCCCATTGCCAAGCGAGGAGAAGGGGCGCAGAATCCAAACGTTCAACAGTCTCCTGCGAGAGAACTCTACGGGCAGTTTGGGCAAGGAAACCAGTCCGAGAGCGTGTTGAGCGCCGATTCATCCGTTCACAGGTTCCAGGCCCCATCGCAATCTGCGTTACCGCAGCAACTGAGCCAGCATGCGGGCATTTGCAGTGACTGGGATAGCATTGAAGGGCTGTACCATCGGGAGTTGGAAGAGGTCCGGGCCAGGGCGGCTCAGATGGAAAAGACCATGCGCTGGTGGTCCGACTGCACGGCCAACTGGCGAGAGAAATGGAGCAAAGTGAGGGCGGAGAGAAACAAGGCCCGCGAGGAAGTGCGACAGATGCGGCAGAAGCTGGAGTCGGTCATGAAGGAGCTAGCTGCCCTGAAAAGAGAAAAGCAGGAATTATTGAACGAGAATGAGAAAGTGAGAAGAGAAGCCAAACCGACAGAAGGTCAGTCAGAGGCCCCAGTGGTCAGGCCGGAGGAATATGAACTCAATGCTCTGGAACAGGAACCTGTCAAAGATTTGGAAAGTAAAAACAATTCACCATCTCCAAATCAAGTAACTTGCTCGCCAAAGAAGGTAAGTGAGACAAGAATCCCTTTTTAGGCATAAAATGGTGATGCAAAAGTCACGTTTGAATAACAATACTGTAGAATTTTGTGAACTACTTTTTCTCCCCCCCACCCCCACTCTCACACGAAAGCCCCCCCCAGTTTACTCTCTCCCCCCCAGTTTAATCTCTCCCCACCGCCCCCCCCCCCCGCCCCCCCCACCCCACACCCCCCATGAGCACTGATTACCCTGGGCTATGAGTGCTGATCACACTTGATCCATGGGGGCATCCGAGGCAAGTCATGAATGTGCCTGATTTTGTTCCCCTGAGCTCTGGGGATTCGGACAGTTATACATGTGACTCAGCACCGACCTGAATCGGAACCTGGAATCTCAACCTCACAATGTCAGCACTGGAAGAAATTTTCCCGAAATGTAACCGGTGATAAACTAAAGCTTACAGTGCACAAGAGTCAGAGGACGCTAGGCTTTCTCTATCAAACAGAAACATATAACTATACGGGAGATATATGGGGCGGCACCGGGGCACCCTGGCACTACCAGCCTGCCAGGATGTCAGGCTGGTAATTCCAAGGTGCCTAGATGCCAGAGGGAGTGCCAGGGTACCACCATGCCCAACCCCCGACCACTGGAGGTCTCCAATGTCCTGGGGGACGCCAATGTCCTGGGGGTCTCCAATGACCTTGGAGACCCATCCCCCTCCCCCTCCCTCTCCCTCCCTCCCCCCTCCCTCCCTCTCCCTCCCTCCTCCCTCCCTCTCCCTCCCTCCCCCCTCCCTCTCTCTCCCTCCCTCACCCCCTCCCCCTCCCTCCCTCCCCCGCTCACCCCCTCCTTCCCCTCTCCCCCCTTCCCGTCCCCCCTTTCCCCGTCCCTCCCCCCTTCCCCATCCCTCCCCCCTTTCCCGTTCCCTCCCCCCTCCCTCCCCCTCCCCCCCTCCCCTCCCCCTCCTCCCCTCCCCCTCCCCTCCCCCTCCCCCTCCCCCTCCCCTCCCCCCTCCCCTCCCCCTCCCCTCCCCTCCCCCCTCCCCTTCCCTCCCCTCCTCCCCTCCCCTCCCCTCCCCTCCTCCCCCTCCCCTCCTCCCCCTCCCCCTCCTCCCCTGCCCCCTCCCCCCCCTCCCCTCCCCCCTCCCGTCCTCCCCTCCCCCTACTCCCCCCTCCTCCTTCCCCTCCTCCCTTCCCCCTCCTCCCCTCCCCTCCCCCTCCCCTCCTCCCCCTCCCCCTCCCCTCCTCCCCCTCCCCTCCCCCCCTCCCCTCCCCCTCCCCCCCTCCCCTCCCCCTCCCCTCCTCCCCTCCCCTCCCCTCCTCCCCCTCCCCTCCTCCCCTCCCCCTCCCCCTCCCCTCCTCCTCCCCTCCCCTCCTCCTCCCCTCCCCTCCTCCTCCCCTCCCCTCCCCTCCTCCTCCCCTCCCCTCCTCCTCCCCTTCCCCTTTGCCCTCCCCTTTCCCCCTCTCCCCTTTGCCCCTCCCCTTTCCCCCTCCCCCTTTGCCCCTCCCCTTTCCCCCTCCTCCTTTCCCCCTCCCCCCTTTCCCCCCTCTCCCCTTCCCCTTCCCCCTCCCACTTCCCCCTCCCCTTCCCTCTCCCCTTCCCCCCTTCCCTCTCCCCTTCCCCCTCCCCTCTCCCCCTTCCCCCTCCCTCCCCCTCCCTCCCCCCTGCCTCTTCCCCCCTTCCTCCCCCTCCCCCCTTTCCTCACCCCCCTCCCCACACCCTTCCCCCTCCCCCTCCCCTCCCTCCTCCCCCTCCCCTCCCTCCTCCCCCCCTCCCCTCCCTCCTCCCCCTCCCCTCCCTCCTCCCCATCACCCCTCCCCCTCTTCTCCCCCTGCCCCGTCCCCTCACTTCCCCCCCTCCCCCCTATTTCTCCCCCCCTCCTCCTCCCCCCCCCAGGTGCATTTACTCCTGGTTCACGTTTATGTGGACCAGTACGAAACATCGCACAACAGGGCGCTGAATCACGCCTATGTTTTCTCATTACACAGTCTAATTGGCACTTGAATTATTCGGAATGTATGCTCCATGACCCAATAGTCTTCAATTCAATGGTGAGTTTGTAATTTCACTTTGTCTCTTTCCAATATCCTCAGCGCTCGGTGGCCACCCCAGGAATGTGATCCTCCAAACTATGTAAAAAATCTTTCCCCGATTTTCACTGCCATTATTATTTCAGCGACTCAGTTTATGAAAAGTAGTTATTAGTTTAATGTGAACGTTAATTTCTTTCAGCTATTTGTAGATTCTTAAACATATAATGATATACCCAAATATATATGGACACGATCAGATAGATGCTAATTAAGTCACATTGTAATGTACAGGGTTCAATATTTGCCACCATGTTAGAGGAAGGTGTAGAATTCTTAACGGATGTCTAGAGAAGGACAATAATTTCGAGGTATGTAGAAAGGTTGTCTATTCTGGAACTTCATTCTCGCCAATGGCGCAGGGACAGGATACTATATGGGGACAAAAATCAAAGTACTGCAAAAATGCTGGAATCGGAAATGAAGACTGGGAACACTCGTCAGGATTGGTAGTGCATTGGGGTCAATTTGAACCGGATCCATTGGAAGCTGCTTGAATTGGGTGCGGTGGTTTTATCTTCCACACAATTTAGCTCCCCATTTAATTAATGTTGAGTGAGGTGTAAAAGCTGCCTTTTTACCCCTGGTTTCACAATGGGTGGGTTAGGGTAACATTACATCCAATCTTTTGAGTCAATACCTTATTGGATGGCACGGTAGCACAATGGTTAACACTATTGCTTCACAGCATCAGGGTCCCAGGTTTGATTCGCGGCTTGGGTGACTGTGCGTAGTCTACACGTTCTCCCCGTGTCTGCGTGGATTTCCTCCGGGCGCTTCGATTTCCTCCCACAAGTCCCGAAAGACGTGCTGTTAGGTGAATTGGACATTCTGAATTATTTCTCAGTGTACCCGGACAGGCGCCAGAACGTGGCAGTGTTAATGTACGCCTACGTGTGACAATAAAGATTATTATTATTTAATCAGAACTCAACACTAAAGACGGTTTTTCAGATGTATATGGAACAGAGGGATAAATAAGAACCCAGCAGAGGATTTGTGAGCCAAGGGTCCTGGTTTACAATTAAGGGGGTAAATAGGAGATTTAAGCAACATTTTCTTTCGCAAGGAGGTAATAGAATTGGTGCAACATGTGCATAACCAGTGGATGAGGTGGTACGAGGGCCAGGGTAAATATCAAACCCTGAATTTCTGTTCATAAAAGGCATACAAAACCTGCTGATTCTTACATTTGATTTTTGAATTAATTTGATTACATAATCAAGATTATGTTTTTGTAAATTTGCCAGAATTATTGCAGAAGTACGAAGCAAAATGTGGACATCTGACACACGGTAAAGAGCCCCTCAGAAGTTTCACCTTATTTCTCCAGTCTCCAAGTCTGTCATTCTAAGTGACACCACATTAGGGTCTGGTCTGTCGTGCTCATTCTCCTCAGCTTTCTCTTCCTCAAAGTGAACATTGGGCAATAGGCAAATATTTTTTGTAGTCGTTTCCCATTCTGACGCGATAATCGCAAGGGACCGTGGCGGACATTTTGAGGACCATAATTTAGCGGAGGCTGAATTATCGACAAGGTCCCTCAAACGATGGGACACACATGGTGCACTTTTATGAAGTCATTTCCTGAGACTAAACAAAATCAAAGTGTAACAAGTTCTTGGAAATGTTCCTTTGCAGTACTTGGGAAAGCTTCCAGCAAAGCTGTATTATTTAAAAATACAGATGTCTGCATTACTCATGTCACATGTGTCTTTAACATTTTAAAGATTTGATGTGGTCTATCCCCAGGGTTTTGACATCATTGAAAATATGCTGAGAGATAAGCAGCGTGGAGGAGGACAAAATCCGGAGTCTTCTGCCACCTTGAGTTTGTGTAACTCTGCCGTTTGTTCTGAAAGATCCAAGCTTCTGTTGGAAGATACCATGCACGCCTTTGAAAACGATTCCATGAAAACCGTGGCCTTACAGTTTCGTCTGGATGAGTCGCAAAAAATACTTCAGAAGGAAAGAGAGTAGGTGAAAGATTTTGTAATATTATTGCTGTGTATTCTAAGCTTTATGGCTGAGTGGTGAGAATTGACCCTCCGTGAAACTCCAGGCAAAGGGACAACATTTCATTTTTTACGTATCAGATTGAGAACTCCTGGATAAAAATAAGTGGAGGTAGGGTGACTTAGTTAACCAAATAGCCAGAGAATCCAAATCTGGGATCAGAATGTCATGACTGGTTTGCTTTTATAGCTCCACGATCGGATTGGACCGTGTTAAGCATGTGATGGAGGATACCCATTGTTAAGCCTGGACTAATCAAAAAGTCAGAAGAACCTGTATATTTGATCGAATAGAGTAAGAAGTCTTACAACACCAGGTTAAAGTCCAACAGGTTTGTTTCAAACACGAGCTTTCGGAGCACGGCTCCTTCTTCAGGTGAATGGAAAGCCTTTCCATTCACCTGAAGAAGGAGCCGTGCTCCGAAAGCTCGTGTTTGAAACAAACCTGTTGGACTTTAACCTGGTGTTGTAAGACTTCTTACTGTGCTCACCCCAGTCCAACGCCGGCATCTCCACATCTTGATCGAATAGAGGCAAAGGGCCGGTTTCCACAGAGTCAGGTGGACTCTGCGGATCCAGATGTGTAAGTCCTGCTCCTACTTCTGACAGATCCCACTTTTACCAGTCGGGGGAAAGGGGTGATTCACATGGGAAGGAGGCCCAAACTCAGTAGGGCCAATCAAACTTTGAAGTGCATTCAAACAGGCCCCAATTTAGCTTTGAAAAGGTCTCAATCTGCAGTGTGGGAGATACAAATTAACGGAGGAGATGTAAATGCTCTTAAAGAGGTCTGTCTACCTGACATGATCTGAGGTTCTTTTAAAATTCCCTGCTCTTCAAACTATGAAAGAAAATTGGTGCCAGCTGTCAGTGATAGCTTAAGAAAATCTCTTTTGGACTGATTTGATTGACAGACCAACTAGTGTAGTAGCAGTTCAAGTTTCAATAGAGTTATTTATTGACCGTTCCCCAAGGCCTATTTTTTTCTGAATGCTTCGCTGAGTTTCAAAAGTTTCAATTATCTCAGCAGGGGACTTCTGAGTTCACAGTTTTATTGACAGCTTAAAGAAGCTATTAAAGGATTAACAATATGATTGGAAGTCTGTTTTTATAGGAGAATAACCACTTGAGGAAATTTAAAAGCGTGGAAGCTGTCATGCATTGGAGTTTTTTTTCACTATGAAGTCTTTATGATAGTGAGAGCTGCGTTAGATTTGGTTTTTTTTTCAGCTTTACATGGCTCTGAAAATCTGCCCATGGTGAAAACTGGTTGAGTGTGGGCATTGAGTTGTCAAGGGAAATATGAGGGGCTAAAGTGGGTGAGAGGCGGATGAGTGGTGAGGACTAGAAAGCCTGAAATCTTCAAAAACAATGACCTTTTCTTGACATTCAATGGTATAACCATTGCTGAATCCTCCCATTATCAAAATCCAGGGGGTGACCTTTGACCAGAAATTGAATCTGACCAGCCACATAAATACTGTGGCTACAAGAACATGTCAGAGGTTTGCAATTCTGTGGTACGTAACTCACCTCCTGCCTCCCCAAAGCATGTCCACCATCTACAAGATATCAGATGGAATACTCTTCACTTGCCTGGATGAGTGCGGTTTCAATAGGACTCAAGAAGCTCAACACCATCCAAGACTGAACAGCCAGCTTGATTGGCACTCCATTCACCACCTTCAACATTCTTTCCCTCCACCATCAGTGCGCAGTAACAGCAGTGTGCACTATATACAAGATGCACTGCTGGAGCTCCCTTGTTGACACCTTCAACAGCACCTTCTAAACCCATGACTTCTACAGTCCAGAAGGGCAAGGGAATACCACCACCTGCAAGTTACACTCCAAGACTCATACCATTCTGACTTGGAAATATATCACCATTCCTTCACTGTTGCTGGGTCGAAACCTCCCTAACTGCACTGTGGGTACACCTACACCACATGGACAGTAGTGGTTCAATCTACCCTCTCAAGGGCAATTATGGATGTGAAATAAATGCTGGCCTAGCCAGTGATGCTGTGAAAGAATAAAATGAATATTAAATATAGCTACACGATGACTTTCCTCAGATTTGCCTTTATGTGTGCAATATATGTGTGAGTTGGGAAGTTCATCTATGCTCAGGGGCAGATTAAATTAATGAAACGTGCATGAGAGAGACTTTGCAAAGCTTATAGGACGCGATCTACTGGCTGCGTCCCGCTGGAATCAAAGCGGGACACAGCCGGTAAATGCGAGGAGAGCCCTCCCCTGGGATCCCCTATGGCTGCAAGGCCTCGCAAGACCTAACCAGATTTTGTGAGATGTCGCGATCTGGGTCCTGCCCAATGGGACCCAGTCCCGCACAGTTAAATGGTTTTAAGAAACTGCTTAACTGTGCTGCTCCGGATCTAACCGACTCCCGACATCTATCGGCCTCCCCAAAGAGATGAAATGAAAATCGCTTATTGTCACGAGTAGGCTTCAAATGAAGTTACTGTGAAAGGCCCCTAGTCGCCACATTCCGCCGCCTGTTTGGGGAGGCTGTTACGGGAATCGAACCGTGCTGCTGGCTTGCCTTGGTCTGCTTTCAAAGCCAGTGATTAGCCCTGTGAGCTAAACAGCCCCTAGATCCCAGCTGGGCGCCAATTCGTACTGGTACACACAAATATAGACCAGGCAGAATGGCACCTGGGCGAGGGGGGTCTCCCTCCCAGGCCATTGGAGGCCGCTGGGTGGTCAGGGACAAGGTAGGGTGGCATCCTGGCTCTCGCCCTGGCACTAGGAGAACTTGGCACTGCCATGCTGGCACATTTTCACTGCCACCCTGCCACCCTGCCACCACCAAGGTGCCCGGGTGGCAGTGCCAGGCTGGCAGGAGGGACAGGTAGTATTGCGGAAGCAAGGGGGTTGAAGAAGGACTTGGACAGGCTGGAACAGTGGGCAAAGAAGTGTCAGATGGAATACAATGTGGAGAAGTGTAGGGTAGTGTAAGGTCACTTTGGAAGGAGGAATGGAGGCATGGACTATTTTCTCAATGGGAAATGCTCAGGAAATCAGGAGCACAAAGGGACTTGGGAGTCCTTGTTCACAATTCTCTTGAGGTTAACGTGCAGGTTCAGTCGGCAGTGAAGAGGCAAATGCAGTGTTAGCATTCATGTGCAGAGGGGTAGAATACAACAGCAGGGATGTACTTCTGTGGCTGAAGCTTAGGTCAGACCCCATTTGGAGTATTGTGAGCAGTTTTGGCTCCCATATCTAAGGAAGGATGTGCTGGCCTTGGAAAGGGTCCAGAGGAGGTTCACAAGAATGATCCCTGGAATGAAGAGCTTGTCGTATGAGGAACGGTTGAGGACTCTGGGTCTATACTCGTTGGCGTTTAGAAGGATGAGGGGGGGGGGGGGGTCTTATTGAAACTTACAGGATACTGCGAGGCCTGGATAGAGTGGACATGGAGAGGATACTTCCATTTGTAGGAAAAACTAGAAGCAGAGGACACAATCTCAGACTAAAGGGACGACCCTTTAAAACTGAGATGAGTAGGAATTTCTTCAGCCAGAGGGTGGTGAATCTGTGGAACTCTTTACCGTAGAAGGCTGTGGAGGCCAAATCACTGAGTGTCTTTAAGACAGACATAGATAGGTTCTTGATTAATAAGGGGATAAGGGGTTATAAGGAAAATGCAGGAGAATGAGGATGAGAAAAATATCAGCCATGATTTAATGGCGGAGCAGACCCGATGGGCTGAGTGGCCAAATTCTGCTCCTATGTCTTATGGTCTTATGGTTGGCATTTCCCATGGAGGGGGCCATGCAGGGAACCCTCAAGCTTGCTTAGAGATCGGGAATGGCTGCATTGTGCACAGACGGGGGTGCGATGTGGCCGGTAGATGCTGGGAAAGGCCTACCCCGGGCTTCCCGCTAGCCGTTACGCCACATTAGGTGGGATACAGTCTCAAGGAGTGAAGTCGGCTTAGAAGCTGACTTCCCTCTGCCATCACCGGACCAAACGGCCACCCGGCACCTACCGGCGTCGC